>NC_071991.2:2032500-2332500 GCF_028885655.2 Pongo abelii
ACATAGGGGCGTGTGGGGGGACAGAGGACATAGGGGCGTGTGGGGGGACAGAGGACATAGGGGTGTGTGGGGGGACAGAGGACATAGGGGCGTGTGGGGGGACAGAGGACATAGGAGCACGTGGGGGGACAGAGGGATGAACAGAGGCCAAAGGAGAGGGAAAGATGGAGACAGGAACTATCAGACAGGCGTGCAGAGGACAGAAAGAAAATCAAGAAGGGAAAAGGAGACAGGAAACAGAAAGAAAAGAAAAACCGGGTGGAGGTAGCAGGGAGAGAGGGAGGCAGGGGGTTCGGGGGGTAGCACCTGGGCCATGTGGGGTCAGGAGCCCTCCCCGGCTGGGGGGATTGCAGCCCCCCACCGCCCGACCATGGGGAGAAGAGGAGACGGGCCCTTCACAGAAACCAACAGCCAGAGACACGCGCCATGTGCAGGTTCTCCAGAGCAGCCCCTTGGCCCTCCACGGGGGCATCCCTGGCTTGGGCTGGCATCCCTGGCTTGGGCTGGCGTCCCTGCCCCAGGGGCTCCCTGTGCACAGAGGGTGCAGCCACCCTTGCCACACTTCATGTGCAGCCGCGCCCCAACCTTCCCTGGAGCACGGCGCTCCTGCTGGGCCCCCGCCTTCACCTTGCAAACATGCTTAGTTCCCAGAGTTGGGGCCATGTTCTCCCGAACTTGCGCCACATCCATGGAGAGGTCGGGAGCCCCCAGCAGATGCGCCCCCGAGGCAGGAACCCAGCCCAGGAGCTGCCGGCACCCCCAGCCTCCTGCCCGACTGTTGCTTCAGGAAAAGGCAGGGCAGAGGCTCCGCAGGTGACCTGGTCCCGCTGAGGCAGAAAGGCAAGGATGCCTCTCCCAGGCTCCTGGGAGGAGAGGGCTGATGCGGAGGTACCCCCTCTGATGAGGCATCAGGTCACGATGTCATGCAGGATGTGGTGGTGGCTGCTCCACAGACCCCAGAGGGTAGTGGCACCTGCACAGGCTCAGGGAACAGCCAGGGGCCTGGAAGACCTCCCTGGAATCTGTGCCAGCAGCCGATACCGTGGCTGTCTCCATCAACACAGACACGGGCCACTGCGATGGGGTCCTGGGGGGAGCCTACGGGTGCTGGCCTGCTTCTGGAGGGCACCCAGGGGGATGGGCAGAGGAGGCTGTGAGGGCTCAGGGAGGACCAGCCGTGTGAACTCCCACAGTGAGGACCAGTCAGTGCTGGTGGAGTCTGACCCTGCTCCGGCCCTGCTGGACCCAACTCTTCCATGTGCCTAATTCTCCTGAAACCCCAGGAGACAGACAGGAAGGGGAGTAACCTGCCCTCACACCCCACCATGGGAAGGGAGGGGCAGGGTCCCCAAAGTACATCCCACTAGCAGGGTGAGGGCCGAGGCTCCAAGCTGCCCGGCAAGGGGGCAAGGACGGTGCCCAAACAGTGCCAGCATCTGGTCAATGAGTCCTGAGGTCCCTGACAGCCCTATCTCCTTAACACACAAAACACCAGAACCCAGGACACTGGATGTGCCCACGGCCAGGCCCGTGACCAGCCGATCACAGCGCAGGGACAAGCACAGGCTGGAGAAATCGCTCAACATGGAAAACGCCGGGGATGGCAGAAGGGGTCAGAGACCCTCCCCGCAAATCTCTCTTCATTAATGCTTCACAGGAAGCCAAGGGTGTTGGAATGAGATGGCTGTTAACGCACTTAGGTTTACGACAGCTCCCAGGTACAGCCGGAGCTAGCCTTTCCTGTGAGGACTGAAGGTCAGTGTGCAGCCCTCAGCAGCAGGCCCTGCACGCATGGGGCGGCTAGACACAGAAAGGAAAGCCGGGAGTGGGAGGAAGGAGGATGGACAGAGGGGGCAGGGCATCAGAAGAACACACCAGGGGGCAGTACCGGTGCCTGAGGGTGGTCTCACACCTAGGGTTCACTCTTGCCAAGTGTGGTGGTGAGCACTTACCCATAGATGGGGACACGGCATAGTCCCAGGGCCCTTCGGCGTGGCCTCCACGTGAGCAAGGGGTAGCGAGTACATGTGGGCCCTGGGCCTGGGGCCTCCTGGGCTGGGACCTGTCATTCTCACCACGTGCCATCCCCAGTGCCTGAGCCTCTGTGCCTGCGCCCCCTCTAAACCACTGAACCATCTGCCAAGCAACTTTCTAGATGCAGTTTGGCGACCTCCTTCTCCCATCTTCCCTGAACAGCCGCTGGGACGGCCATGCAGCGCAGCTCCCTGAGACCCTCCATTACAATCCTTTCTCCAGAAATTCAGCTCCTCCTAACATCCCACATGAATTATGTTTGTTCATTAAATGTCTCTCCTACCCAGCAGATCAGCTCAGCTCCAGGGGCCAGAGGCTCTTTCAGACATTCCCTGGCACACGGCCCGGCCTGCTGTGTGTGCTCAGCAGCCTGGCTGGAAGGTGGCTGTGATCACGCCTGTGAGCCTGGCTCTCCATCGGTGGACCCAGGTCATCTTACAGCTGGTCACCGGCTGAATGAGGAATGGACACAGCAGCCTAAAACAGGGTAACAGGCCACACCGATGCCCTCATCTGCATCTCCATTTCACCGCAGACTCCACCATCAAGGCCCAGCCCAGACACAGTGACCCTTGAGACCAAAGAGCTCACAGAGCTCGGCTGTTCAGCTGTGCCCGCAGACACCACAGGCCCAGACCCTCCAAGATGTGGCCTGGCGGTGTCACACACCAGCTCGGTGACCTGGGCATGTCCCTTGACACCCCCAGGCCTGAGTTTCCTCGTGAGCGAAATTCAGGTCACAACAGCACCCACTCCGTAGGATACGGTGACAATGAGACTGAGTAGTCAGGTAAAGGGCCAGGCAGAGCAGAACGGCAAGGCACCCGGCGGTGGTGTGCGCCAATGAGCCCAGAAGACCCTGGCACATATCCCACCATGCCCAGGCGGGGCTGCGCTGTGCCCACAGAGAAGTGGTGCAAATCCTGAGAGGAGAACACGGGCCCTTCAAGCTCTAGGCTGGGAATGGTGTGCTGGGAGCCCCTGGCCCCAGTGTGGATGAGAAGTCTGGACAGGGAGTGTGGACGTGGCCTCTGCCCAGGCCCTGCGACACCCAGCTCCTTCTTCCCACTGCACAGGTGAGAGCTGCTCAGAGCTAGACAAGGGCACGGAGCGTTACGGTGGCCCATGGGGCAGGGAAAAGGCAGAAGCCAAGGCTGAGGCCACCTCTCCTGGGAGAACCCTGGAGCCAGGAGAGGGATGCAGGCTGGAGGCTGCAGGAAGGAGGAACACCTCTCCCAGTTCCACAGTGAGCTGGGCAGCCCTGGGCCTCACACCCTGCCCGTCAGGCCCCAGCAGAGCCTCCCCAGCAGCGGGGACCAGAGCCCTGGCAACAACTCTAAGCACCCGGAGACCAGGTCTCCTTGGCAGACACCCCTCACAGGGGCAGGACCTTGAGTGCCCCTTTGGCGGGCATCATGAGGGGGTCCTAATCCGTCAAAGGGGCACTGTCCCTCTGTCATCCACTTGCAGGCTGGGACCACCTGAGACACCCTGACAGCTGAGGATACTACAGGTGCCATCGTGAGAATTAACGTGGATCCACATGCAGAGGAAGCAGCCCGTGGACACCCTCCCTGACGGACGCCTGCCAGCTGGGAACTGGGGAGGCGGGGTCCAGACCTCCACCTCCCCACCCCAGGCTCTGCCAAGGCCCACCGGGAAGAAGCCCCACGTGGCGACGTGTACCCCACACCTGTGGCCCCTCACCTCCATCTCGGCGCTGTGGCTGTGCACCTTCTGCACCATATCCTCGGCCTCCCGCATGCGCCGCGTCAGCTGGGGCGAGTACTCAGCTGGGGTCAGCTCGCTGTCGTAGGACCCCAGGATGGCCCGCATACCGTCTCGCTCCTGTGGACACAGAGGGCAGCTGATCAGGACCTGGGACGGGGGATGAGGTAATGATGGAGACGGCTCAGGGAAGGCCCCACGAGAGCTGGGTCACGCGGGGGGCTCCCTCGTGAGGACCCAGGCCAGCACTCACAGCCCACCCCTGAGGGCCCGCCAAAGTGAAGAGGGCCCCGGAGCTCGGTGCCCCCAGACCCAGTAAATGCCAGCAGCCCCGGCTTCGCCTTGGTACCCGCTCTGACCATGTCAGGCCTTTGCTGCGGCAGGCATGGGCTCCACCTCGTACTGGCAGTATGGCTACGGGGTAGGCTGGGAGCAGACACCTCCGCCCCCGTGGACACAGCACACGCAGGGCAAGGGCGCACAGTGGGCAGAAGCCCAGGTTCCCCACCCCAGCCTATTCTACTGGGTCTGCGTGACTCCTCTGAGTCCCAGTCACACTGGGCTCCGGGAAACGACAGTGGGCAGGCCCGGAGCTGGGTGAGTCCCCCTCTTCCTGGGACCTCTGCCCAGACCTGCCAAGGGAGGAGACACAGCGTGCACCAGGAAGCTGCCGCGTTCCAATGGGACAGGAAACCCATCGCTCGTCCAACCGCCCAGGGCTCTCGGGAAGGCTGAGTCCCCACTTCTCAGCTCTGGGCTGGGGAGCTCCTTGTCTTCCCACAGAGCTCCCAGGATGTCTGAGGCCACACGCAGGCCCCTACACAGCAGCCAGGCCCAGAAGGGCTCAGCTTCCTGGGATGACACTGATCACAGTGTCAGGGCTGATTCCTAGAGCCGAGCAGAAACCCCTGCTCAGTTGTGTCCTGCCTGACATGCTGACAGTGAGAGCCAGCCAGTCAGGGGCCCCGGGAGCCACGTGCTGCCTCCGGACCCCGCGGGTGCCCATGGGTCAGGAACTGAGCTGCTAGGATGGCCCCTACAAAGGACATACCGCTGTGGGGAAGCGTGGTCTTCCCTCTGGCCTCCCGTTGCCTGCACTCCCTGCCCTAGGTGTGGGCCTGAACTACGGCCCCCGGACCCTTCTGGTCTCAGACACTGAGTCTGGATGGAACAGATTCCAGGTGCAGGCTGGGGACCTTCTCCTGCCTGCCCACCCTGTGGGAGCCCACAGGAACCACATGATCAGGGAGCCAGTCCTTCAGACACCCAGGTGTGCGGGAGGGCAGCTTCCAGATCTTCACGGGCATCTGGATGCCCTGGACGTAGATTCAGGGTGGGCCTGGGAATCTGCCCTTCTAACATGCACCCCAGGGACATCTAACTGATGCTCTCAGCAGCCTCTGCTGGGGGGCTCTGCCCCATTCTTGAGAGATGGGGGATGAGGATGCTGGGGTAGCAGAGCCCAGGAAGAAGCGGATAGGTATCTATAAGATGCAGGTTCAAGTCCCAGCTCTGTCCTGAGGCCAGCTATTCAACCTCCCTCCCCAAGTCTCAGTTCCTTTGTTGATAAGATGGGAAATGGGGTGGCTGTGAAGACTGATGCTATCAGGAATTAACTGTTCAGCCAGCTGCCCTGGAAACAACAGGTGCTCAAGAAGCGAGAGTCAGGACCTCACAAACCCAGGAAATGGTCTCCACTGACCCACGCCCCTTCCCAACACACATGCTGGGCAAGGGGCCAATGCTCTGGCCCAGCCCTGCACCACCTCACTGTGTCACGGCCAGCGTGCTCCCCACCAGGTGAGGGCAGGAGAGCTATGGGGACTGCCCCCACCAGTACGGGCTAAAAGGGCAAATTCATGGCCCTGATAGAGACCAGCTCACTCAGGCAGCCTGGGGAGCAAGACCCCCACTCAGAAGCAGAGTCCACAAAACTGCCAGGGTCCCTTCCGTGCGGCCACCTGAGTCTGCACATACACAAGCTGAGCCCCCGCCCAGGCCCCGCCTTGCTCCTAGGAGAGACCGACCCAGTGCTCCCCAGCACTGATGACGCCTGGCCCGTGCCAGGCCCTCCGTCTGTCCCTCACAGGCGAGGAGGGCGAGGCTGCGGGGGCTGAGGAAACCCTGGCCTGCTCTCTCAGAAGACCCTGGAGCTCAGGCTGCCACGTCTGGGGCTCTCCTGCCGTCTCCTGAGCCAGGGACACAGGTGCCACCCTGGTGTGGACTTCATAATTAGTTGATGACAAAAAATTCAAAATTCAATAAGTGAGAAATTAAAGTTACAAATCCAACTGGAACGGGTCAAGTATCTGTGGAAAATTTGTTTGCACAGGAAGGTTTATCGTGTGTCATAATCTTATTGAAATCCTATATCTTCCCATTGACTTTTATCGTTTCAAGCCAGTTACCGGAGTTGTCAGTACCAACACGCGGACGCCACACAAGGCCGGGGCGGGGGACTTCCCTTGGTAAACAAGCTGTAATTGTCTCTTTTATTGATCAGTAAATCTCTGAGAGCTTCCCTTCGTGACGGCTCTCTCCAGCATAACTCCAGGCTAGCACTGGCTGGCACAGAAGAAAAGCATTAGAAAGTTTGTTTGTACCCTTTCAAGAAACTGTTTTGTCACCAATAGTGAAAGAGCAGGCACGGTGTGGCTGTGACTTGCCAAGACTTTTTAACAGCTGACTCCACTTGCGGGCAAGTCCACTTCATTTCCACCTCAACAAATGCGGTGATTAACTGCTGAACAAACAGGCGGCTGGCGGTGCTGACGGGGCGTCCCAGACTCGCTTAAGAAGCACCCAGCAGAGTTACATTGTCCACTGGCTGCTCCTCCTTAGGTACAGAAATGTCCCGGTTCTAAGGAATAGAATGTGCTCATCATGCAACTAATGGCCACATGAAGAGAAGGTGAGCAGTCGGCATCACCCAGAAGAAGTCAGCTGAGGATGGGGCCTCGGTGCCCTGGATACACTGGCCGATGGGGGCCAGGGGCAGCAGTAAAGGGCGGCTCTGCCCTGGCCTGCGATAGTCGGGCAGAGGGGCTGCTCACCCGGGGAGGCTGCAGGAAGGATCTGGCCACCCTGGGAGGCAGCGGTGGGGAAGGGCACTCCAATCAGAGGGAACAGTGTGAGTAGGCGCCCAGAGGACCCTTACGAAAGAGCAATAGAGATAATGACGCTCATCCCCTCATCAGCAGGTGCTCCAGCACGCTAATTACCACGGAGCTTTTGAGTATAAGCCCCAAGCATGCCGATGATTCCCACGCGATGACAGATTCCCACGGAGGCTGAGAATGCCACAGCAGGGGGCAGGACACCTGGGCAGCAGGGGCTGAGACAGCAGGCAGAACAGGGCCCAGTGCCCTTGGAGGAAGAAACCCAGGGCACAGCCCTTGGGCCTGGGCTTGGGAAGGGCAGGGGAGATCAGAGCAGCGAGGCCAGGAAGCCGAGACAGAGACCAGGGCTACCCGTGGCGAGAGCACCCGCAGGAGCGGGAGACTGCAGGACGCCGGCCCTGTCGGAGGTGCTACGGGCAGGGGAGATATGGACGGAGGCACCACAGGGGGCAGAGACCAGCCCCGTGGCCCCCAAGCAGCAGTCACTTGAGGTGGGCATGCCCGGGCCAGCCCCCAAGTCAGACCCAACACACATACCCAACAAAGCCCACATCCTGCCCGGACCCTAACTAGATGTGTGACCTTGCGAAAAACAATGAGCCTCTCTGAGTGTCAGAACACTCAACCACACAGGAGAGGGCAGAGAACGCCTCAGGCTCACTGCGAAGTTCAAATGCAGCATGACACAGAAAACCAGGCACACGGAACCTGCATACACAGGTGATGAATGCACGGCAGCCACGGTCGTCACTTCTGTTCTCACTGCTGTCTGCCTAGCTCTTCCACTATGACTGCACCTGCTCGTGAAAGATGGCCAGGAGAGCGGGCAGGTGGGGCAGGCATGTCCTGCACAATGGGGACAGCCTCTGGCCATGGCCATGCCTGGTGAGGCAGGCGCCCAGCACTCCCGAAGTCCACACCATGGACACAGAGGGCTTCCCTCCCGAGAGTCAGTGGCAGTCTGAAGGGGCCGTGTGAGGCAGGCAGGCAGCTCCACATGCAGAGGCCCCTCCTTAGAGACCCAGCACCAACCCCCACTTTCCAGAGAAGCCCAGAAGTAAGCTGAGTACCGCGTGGCCCCTCCAATGAAGCAGCAGCCACTCACCCATCTTCCTCCCCCTACTCCCGCCCGGCCTCTGCCACCAGTGCTGTGGAGCCTCCCTCCCTCCGCCCCCTCCAGCCCAAGGCCGAGGCCCATTCTGCCAGGGCTCCAAGGCTGCTCTGCACATGCGACATTCTCTGCAGGGCCTCTTCCCAAGCCCATCCCACCTCAGCTCAGCCACCTCCACCCAACTCTGAATCACTCCACAACTCCTCCTTTTTTTAGAAAGGAAATGTATAATCATAAATAGCTGAAAAGCCCTGTTCTAATTACCTCTCCCGACGCATGGAGTCACCACGAGAAACTGAATAGATTCAGGCGGGAACGCGGGGCTGCAGACGCGGCTCTGCCCACCGACGCCGGCACCATCTCGCACTGCCACCGGCCTCCCCACTCTTTCTCTAGACCCCCAGTCACCAGCCTGAACAGGTCTGCTGTGACCCCAGCAGCAAGATCGCCCCAGACCAGGAGAAGGCCCTGCTGGGACAGAGGCTGGGAGAGGCAGGAGGCCTCTTTCTGGACCTCTCATCCCGGCTGGTCGTTTCCCAAATGAGCAGGACTCCGGTGTCCGTGGTGCCCATCAAGAACATGATGACAGGCGAAAGCGGCAGTAATAAACGCCTCGGAGGACCCACGTGGGTCAGACAGTCCTAAGCTCCAATCTGACACAGACCAGCTGTGCACCCTTGGGCAAGGGACCTAACCTCTCTGAACCCACCCTCCTTGTGCAAAATGGGGGCATGACTGCCCCAAAGGGTGCTTAAAAGGTGCACCAGGATTAATAAGTACATGGAGACAGCACCCGTCAACGGAAAGGGCAGCAAGGAGGGCCACTTATGGCCACAGGGGTTGGGGGTGGGGGTCGAGCTGCCCGACCCGCCTCGCCACGCCCCACGCAAGGCCACGCCTCGCCACGCCCCACGCAAGGCCATGCCTCGCCACGCCCCACGCAAGGCCACGCCTCGCCACGCCACAGTGCTGAGTGCACATGAGGCAGCGTCCCTGTGCTTGGCACGCCTGCTCCCGGGCCGGATGCCCTGGCCCCCCCAACCAACTACAGAACGCTTCGCCTCCTGCCTGTCCCTCGCTTCTCTTTCCTGGGCCTGCTGCCCCTAAACGAGGTTTTTTTTGACAACTGACTGTTTTCAAGTATGATTCACTCAGGCAGATTTTAATTGGTGACATCAGCACAGCATGCTAATGCTACATACGACTTAAGCACACTTTACCTCATTTGATCTTCCAAACTGCCAGGCAGGCACAGGGCTGAGGGAAGAGGACTCAGCAATTGCGAGCTGTTGTGTCTGCCCGGCCACTCAGACCACGGAGGGGCAGAGCCCCGGCTGGTGCTACAAACAGAGGAGCCGCCCAGGCTGCAGCCCTACAGTCACGGGGTCAACGCCCAGCCCGGGGAGGCAGTGCCATGGACAGCCTCACTGGTGAGACCACTGGAAGTGGCTCTCCATGATCGAGGGGCACTAACCCCCGCTCTGGGCTGCCAGAAGGAGGAACTCATGAGGCCAGAGATCGCTATCCACAGCCCCAGCGTGACCCCGGCACTGCCATCAAGGCGGGCACCCGGACCCGGCCCCAGCACCGTGCAGCCCCCACCCTCGCCTTCCTGCAGCTCTGACCCTGCAGTTCCCAGCAGCCTTCAGAGGACGGAACGCCATGGGCACACGGCAGCTGTGAGACCGAGCCGCAGGGGGACGCCCGGCCCTGACATCATGGGAACAAGCTAGAGCAGAACACCATGAGGACCCCGCCTCTGTG
Source organism: Pongo abelii (assembly GCF_028885655.2). NCBI lineage: Eukaryota > Metazoa > Chordata > Mammalia > Primates > Hominidae > Pongo > Pongo abelii. Next base: position 2,042,257 of record NC_071991.2, read on the forward strand.
AGAGCAAAGCCAGCTCCCTGGGTCCTCTCTCACCTGCCCTGGCTGCCCCGGTACCCAGAGTCTAGGGGCCTCCTGGGAGGGAGGCTGACCCGGTGGCTGTGGGCAGAGACAAAGGAAGGAAAACATCGGACGGACTTCAGGCTCTAGTTAAAAACACACACAAGAAACTCATCTGAGACGACAGTGGCCTAAGTAAAAAGAATACTTTTTTTTTTTTAAGACAAGGTCTTGCTCTGTCGTCTAGGCTACAGTGCAGTGGCACAATCTCAAGAATGAATAACTTAGAAGAAAATGTATTAATTTAATGCTTAGAGTAGAAAGGCTAAAACTGAAAGTAGCAAGCTAACTAACCAACACAAAAAATGAAAAAAATAAAACAACATATGCAGAAAGTATAGGAATAAAAATAAAGATAAGAGCACAAATGAGCAAATGTAAAAACAGGTCCACAGAAACTTCCCATACTAAAAGGCACTGAGAAAAAGCAATGAAAACAAAAGAAGAGGTGACCTAAGAACAGTGGGATGACCGTGAAGGTGGAACCTACTCACAACAGGAAAACCAGAAGGAGAAGGAGGCGAGGAGAGAACACAGGAAGTATCTGCCGTGATAATGGCCGAGATTTGTCAAAATTAAATCCCAGATCCAGGAAGCTCAGAGAACATCAAGCAGAATAAATACCAAAAACTCCACACTTAGCCATATCATATTCAACTGCGGAAAATAAGACAGCCTGAGAGGGGAGAGCCCTACGTTATCAACCAAGAGAGTGAGAAATGGATCAGACCTCCTGACCGAAGCCACTCAGGCAGCAGAGAGCGGAAGGAGGTATCCAAGTGCTGAAACAAAACAGCACCAGCCTGGAATTCTGCATCCAGCAAGATGATCTTCTGTAAGAAAAGGAGAAGGAAAAACTCTCAGCTGGGCACAGTGGCTCACACTTGTAATCTCAGCACTTTAGGGAGCCAAGGCAGGCAGATGGTCCGGTGTCAGAGGAGTTTGAGACCATCCTGGACAATGTGGCGAAACCTCGTCTCTATTGAAAGTACAAAAATTAGCTGGGTGTGGTAATAGGCACCTGTAATCCCAGCTACTCGGGAGGCTGAGGCAGGAGAATCGCTTGAACCCAGGAAGTGGAGGCTGCAGTGAGCCAAGATCGCACCACTGCACTCCAGTCTGGGCAACAGAGCCAGACTCTGTCTCAAACAAACAAACAAGAAACACTCTCTTAGACAAACAAAAACTGGGGGAGATTGGTCATTGGCAGCCCTGGCCCCTGTAAGCAGTGTGAGGTGGATTCTCCAGAGAACCCAATGAGAGGTCAGAAACTCAGATCCATGTGGAAAGACAGAGCAGAGAAATAACAAATAAAGGAAAAATAAAATCTACTTTATTTATCTCTTTTTCTCAGGACAGAGTCTCACTCTATTGCCCAGGCTGGAGTGCAGTGGTGTGATCACAGCTCACTGCAACCTCTGCCTCTTGGGCTCAAGTGATCCTCCCACCTCGGCCTCCCAAGTCGCTGGGACTGCAGCTGTGAGCCGCTGAGCCTAGCTTACTTTCCTTAGTCTTGTTCATCTAATGGACAATTGTTTGAAGTATGGGAGCAGCAATGTGTGGGGTGAAGATGGCGCAGGGATGGGTGAAATGAGGCAGCAGGTGGCATGGGAGGAATGGGGAACGGGCATGCTCTGCAGGAGGCGCCCGCCCTGCCTGTGACCTGGTCAAAGGCCATCTGACCATGGGCTTAGATTCGTGCTAAATGTATGCTGCAATTCTGTGCTTGGCTCATGCCTGTAATCCCAGCACTTTGGGAGGCTGAGGCAGGTGGATCACCCGAGGTTAGGAGTTCAAGACCAGCCTGGCCAACATGGCGAGACCCTGTCTCTACTAAAAATACAAAAATTAGCCGGGCGTGGTGGCAAGATCACACCACTGTACTCCAGCCTGGGTGACAAGAGCAAAACTCTGTCTCAAAAAAAAAAAAAAAAAAATTCTGTGCTAACAGAATTAAAAAATTAAATCATATAACATACTCAGTTAAAACCAAACAAAGCAGATAAAGAAAAGGAGATTTTAAAAAAACAAAGAACAAGTGCCCCAATAGAAAAGAGTAACAAACATGGCAGGTATTAAATAAACTGTATCAATGATCATTTCAAATGTGAATGATCTAAACACACCAATTAAAAGATGGTCAGGACGGATTAAAAAAACAAGACCCAATTATATACTGTCTATAAGGAACCCACTTAAAATATAAACACACTTTGAAAGGAAAGGAAGAAAGCTACACCACGCTAAGCCCAAACAAAAGAACGGTGGAGCAGCTTGATCAATCTCAGGCAGAACAAGGAAACTATCAGGAATGAAAAATGGCACTCCATACCGATAAAAAGATCGTTTCTCCAAGAAGACATGACCACCCTTAACATGCATCTACTTAACAACAGTGTCTCAAAATATGCAAGGAAAACCTGAAAGAACTACAAGGAGAAATGGCCCAATTCACTGTTAGAGTTGGAGGCTTCAACACCCTCTTATCAGAAACGGACAGATCCTGCAGGCAGAAAATCAGTAAGGACACAGCAGAACTCAATAGCCCCATCAATCAACTGGGTCTAAATGACAATGACAGAACACTTCATCAACAGCAGAATATAGATTCCTCTCAAACTCATATGGAAAATTTACCTAGACAGACCACATTTGGGCCATAAAACACACCTAAAGAAATTAAAAAGAAGTATATAAAGTAAGCTCTCAGACCACACTAAAATTAAACTGGAAATTAGTAACAGAAAGATAACGGAGAAATCCCAAAATATTTGGAGACTAAACAATCCACTTTTAAATAATGCATGGGTCAAAGAAGTCACAAGAGAAGTTTAAGAATAGTTTGAACAAGAAAATGAAAATACAACCTATCAAAATTGTAGGATGAAACAAAAGCCATGCTTGGAGGAAAATTTATAGCATTGAATGTAAATGTTAGAAAAAAAGGATCTAAAATCAATCATCTAAGCTTTCCATTAGGAAACTAAAAAAAGAAGAACAACGTAAGCCTAAAGCAAGAAGAAATAATATAAATCAGCCAGGCGCAGTGGCTCACGCCTGTTATCCCAGCACTTTGGGAGGCTGAGGTGGGTGGATCACCTGAGGTCAGGAGATCGAGACCAGCCTGGCCAACATGGTGAAACCCCGTCTCTACTAAAAATACAAAAATTAGCCAGGCATGGTGGCGGGTACCTGTAATCCCAACTACTCGGAAGACTGAGGCAGGAGAATCGCTTGAACCTGGGAGGCGGAAGTTGCAGTGAGCCGAGATCACACCACTGCACTTCAGCCTGGGCGACAGAGCAAGACTCCATCTCAAAAAAATAAATAAATAAAAATAGAATAAAACAAAATAAATAATAAAAATTACAACAAAAAACAGTGAAGCTGAAAACAGGAACTCCATAGAGAAAAACCAACAAAACCAAAAGCTGGTTCTTTAAAATTGATAAATCAGTAGCCAGGTTAACCAACATTAAAAAAAAATAAAAAAAGGAAGACACAAATTACTAACATCAGAAGTGAAAGAGGAACCATCACTACTAATCCTATAGACATCTAAAGGGTAATAAAGAAACATTATGAACAACTCTATGCCCAGAAATTTGATAACTTAGATGAAATGGACCAATTCCTTGAAAGACACAAACCACCAAAACTCACATGAGGAGGAAGAGATCACCTGAATCGGTCTTTCTAGGGGCCCGCCCACCCCCAGCTCCTTTTCTCTTTCCTGACTGAGACATACAGAGGGCCTTCACCACCATGTGAGCCAGGCAGCTGCGTACTTCCCCTGTGGGCTTGAGCATTCCATTATTGCCTGAAACAGAAAGATCAGCATGTTGCTGTCACACAGAAATTGGCTCTGAGCCAATTTCCTTCAACTCCCATAGAAACTCCACAATGAGACCCCTCCCTGTAGACATACTCAGGTCTCACTGTGGTCACAAGGAAGCTGCTGCCCCCTCTGTAGGCAAGTTCCCCTAATAAACGCTTCAAATGATCACTCAGTGTTTAGTGCTTCTCTCTTTGGAATCCCAGCCAGCCCCATCTCAGGCGGGTTTGCGGCTATCCCTTGTGGGAACTTCCTACGGTCACTTTGGGGATGACCCCAGCCCTGGGTTCAGCCAGGAAAAAAAAAGGCTGTATCTATGAAAGAAATTAAATTGATCATTAATAACCTCCCAAAAACGAAAGCACCAGACCTAGATGGTTTCACTGATGAATTCTACCAAATACTTCAGTGAGAAATGATACCAATTGTCCAAAATCTCTTCCAGAGAATAGAAGCAAACTATTCTGTATGATACTGTAACGAGGGAAACATGACATTATCAACTTATCAAAATCCATAGAAAGATAGATACCATAAAAAGAGTAAACTTTAATGTAAACTATGGGCTTTGGTTAAAAATAATGTGTCAGCATTGGTTCATGAACTGTAACAAATATACCACAGTAATGTAAGACTTTAGTAACAGACAAAACTGTGCTATGGAAGGAATCATATGAGAGCTCTATGCTGTCTTCTTAGTTTTTCTGTAAACCTTAAACTCTCCCGAAAACAAACTTTATTAATTAAAAAATTATAGATCTAGAGGAACATTTCAACAACACTTCTTCCGCCAAAAAGACAACAATCAAAAGAGCTAGGGAAGAGGAGAGGAGAGGAGAGGAAGACAGATTAACTTAAAAGAAGCAACAGTGAGACTGACAGCTTGTTTCTGAGCAGAACCAAAGGGAGTCAAAAGACAGTGGAATGATAGGTTCAAAGGGTTGTTGGCTGGTGGATAGGAAAGGCATTGATAACCTATGATTTTATACCCAGCAAAACTGTTCTTCAAAAACAAAAGTGAATTAAATATGTTCTGGACCCCAAGAAAATCAGATAATTCCCCAGCATGAAATCTGTATCAAAGGAAACAAGGGGTATTTTGCAGACAGAAGAAAAATGATCGCAGATGCATGCTTAGAGATACAGGTTGCAACACAGGAATAAAAAGTTAGAAATGTGTACATATAAATGAATATACAAAAACAGTATCTTTTCAAACACGTAAGTGTATGAATAAAGTACTTTATAGCAGTAGTCTATGAATGGAGCAAAATGTAAACAGAAGAAAGGATTTTAAGACCCTTGGATTGTCTAGAAGGAAAAGAAGTATTAATTTTATTAGACTTTGTTAAGTATATAATAATAATCTATCTTACAATTACCAACATAGCCACTAAAATTACATAAAAGCACACATAACAAGATAACGATAATAAAGAAAATATTTATTCTACGATTAAGATGTTTTTATAAAAAACAAATAAAAACTAAAGGCAACTATTAAGATGGTTAATTTCAATGCAAATGTATCATTAATTATATCAGTTACAACTAGATTAAATATTTTGACTAAGAAATGATTTTTATGCTGAATATAAATACTTATATATTTATAGTATACATTTATAATGAAACAATTTAAAAATGCTCAAAATGAAAAGTGAAGAAGCAAAAGGTGCCGATGCTATCAAACACTGGAAGCTGACACACCCGTATTAATATCCCACAAAGGAGATTTAAAAATCAAAACAATCCACAGAGATAAAGAATGTCTCATAATAACAAAAGGCAAAATTCACCAGGAAGATAATTCACAATTTATATGTGCCTAATAAAACAGCATCCAAAGACATACTGCAATAATTGACAAAATTAAAAGAAGAAATAGACAAAACTCACAATCATAATGGGAAATTTCAATACAACTCTTGCAGGAGCTGAGAAAAAATATCATTAAAGAAATGTGAAGAATAAGATTAACAAATGATATGTAGCTATTTACAAAACACTGCACTCAACAATTGCAGAATACATACTATTTTCAAGTGTGTATGGGCCATTTACAAAACTGACTTCCGATGGGTCCATAGAGCATTTCTTGGTAAGTTTTATGGGACTGGGGTCATTCAGAGGATAGTCTCTGAGCACAGGGAGATAAGGCTAGAAATCAATAAGAAGATACCTGAAAATCACCAAATGTTGGGAATTTGAGAAATTTGTTTCTGAATAGCCTATTGGTCAAAATAAAAATCACAATGGAAATTGATAAATGGTTTGAGCCCAATGATAAGGAAAATACAACGCATCAAAACATATGGTATGTAACTAAATCGACAACCTTAAATGCATATACTATAAGACAAGAAAGGATAAATATCAATTATCTACATATACAACTCAAAAGTTAGAATAACATCAAATTAGACTCAAAGAAAGTAACAAATTAATGATATAAAATACATATGGGAAAAAATCAATAAAGCCAAAAGATGGTTCCTCCAAATGACTAATAAAATTGATAAACTCTTGATGAGACAGATTACAAAGAATAAGCAAATAACAATATTGAAAAAGACATAACTAGAGATCACAAAAATATTAAAAACATGACAATAAACAACTTTACACAAATGAATTTTAAAGTTTTGATAAAATGAAGTTTTAAAAGTTAAAAACTAACTTTTACCACAACTGAATAAAGAAAAAAAGAAAATCTGATGTTTCAAAGCTATTAAAATAAATCAAGCCCAAATTTAAAATCTTCTAAACAAGAAACCCCTAGGCCCAGATGCTTTCATTGGTACACTCCACCAAGCGGTTAAAGAAGAAATATCACCAACCTTATAAAACGATTACAGAAAACAACAGAAGAGAACTTGCAAATAGTTTCTAAGGCCAGAAAAGCCATAACATCAAAACCTGAAAACAACATTCTGAGAAATGAAAATTAATGACCTTTCTCCCCAATAATTGCAGATGCAAAATCCCTAATTAACGTCCTGGCAAACCAAATAAAGCATTACACACAGAGCATAACCCATAGGCCATGCTCATTTATTCCTGGAATGTAAGCTTGGTTTAACATTTGAAAATCAATTAATTTAATGCGCATTAACAAAATATAGAAGAAAATCAAATGATCATCTCAATATTTGTGGAAAAGTCATTTGATTAAAATTCAACATCTATTCACGATAAAAACTATGAAACAAAACAAAAGCAAAACCCTCTTGGCAAATGAGGAACAGGGAGAACTTTAATCTGAAAAGGATTTCCTTACTAAAGTCGTCAGCACAATCTTTAACAGTGAAATGTTGAAAGCTTTTCTTCTGAGGATGCAAAACAAACACCAGCTATCAGCACGTCTGTTCAAAGCAGCATTGGCGATGCTAAGCCACAGATAAGAAGAGGCATGAAAGGTACAAGATCAAGAAGACAATGAAAACTATTATTAAATCACTCAATTATGAACATAGAAAAGTCAATATAATCTACAAATAAATTATTAAAATAAGTAGATTTAGCAATGTTGCGAGACCAAAGTCAATAATCAAACTCCAATTAGATTTCTACATATAAGCACAAACATTATTATTCAGAACAACAAAACCCATGATATGTCCACCCAGAAAACATTATGAAACAATTTTGAGAGAAAATAAGTATGACCTAAGGCCAGGCGCAGTGACTCACGCCTGTAATCCCTGCACTTTGGGAGGCCGAGGCAGGCGGATTATGAGGTCAGGAGATCGAGACCATCCTGGCTAACACGCCGAAACTCCGTCTCCACTAAAAATACAAAAAATGAGCTGGGCATGGTGGCGGGCGCCTGTAGTCCCAGCTACTCAGGAGGCTGAGGCAGGAGAATGGCGTGAACCCGGGAGGCGGAGCCTGCAGTGAGCCGAGATCACACCACTGCACTCCAGCCTGGGCGACAGAGCAAGACTCCATCTCAAAAAAAAAAAAAGTATGACCTAAACACATGTTAGCATATAGTACGTCCATGGATTAGAAGATTCAATATTGTGCAGATGTCATTCAATCAATGCATTCTCAATAAAAACTCTAGCAAGTCCACTGGTGAGACTGACAGGTTGAGCTGTAAAATCTACGCAAAGAGGCGGATGGCCAGGCAGAGCCAGGGCAGCCCTGATGCAGACAAGCAGAGAGGGCCACCCTATCAGGTAATGAGACTCTAACAGTCTCAGGAATTGAAACTTGTGGTTTTGCCAAAAAGAGATGAACACACCAACGAAACAATACAGATTCCAGAAACAGCCAATACAGACAGAGCCAGCTCACGTGAAGGTGTAACCAGCACTGTGGCACAGGGGGAAGGAGCAGCTTTGCAGTAAGTGGTGCTGAGTCCACTGGATACCCACGTTGGCAAGAAAAATGAAAAAAAAAATAATAATAAGGCTTCACACAGTGCAACAAGGCTGCGCAGGGCAACAAGGCTGCGCAGGGCAACAAGGCTGCGCAGGGCAACAAGGCTGCGCAGGGCAACAAGGCTGCGCGGTGCCACGGTCAGTGTGAAGAAGCAAAGCCACCAAGAAGACAGGAGTGAAACCCTGGAACAGTCTGGAGGGTGGCGAAGCTTTCTTAAACAGGACACACACTAATCACAACCACAAAGGGAGGTAAAGATTGATAAATTAGATCTCATTAAAATTAAGAATTTCTGTTGAGAGTGTGAAAAGCTGCTATAGAATGAGAGGAGACATTTGCAATACAAATATCTAACAAAAGATGATATAATCTCCCATTCTGTAGTGTTAGTCACAGTAGCCAAGAAATAAAGAAATTCAAACGCCCATTCACAGAAAATTTAAAAAATTATGATATGATATACTCATAAGATAGAAATGAAATAACACAGCAACAGAAACCAAATACAAAAGATTACATGCTGCATGGCTCCATTTCACAACATTTTAAAATGGGCAAAACTAACTGGCGTGTGGGAATCGGGAAGGCAGGGCTTTGGGGGAGGTGGAGGAGCCGGCAGGTGAACTTGGGGGCCCTGGTGACACCGTGTTCCCGACCGTGGAGCTGAGACATGGATGGACTGATTTCATCACAGCCCCCTAAGTTGTACTCTCAGGACAGAGCACTTTCTGTATGTTTGTTATGCTCTAATAAAAAGATTAAAAAGCAGTATTTTTTTTTTAAACGAAACTCCGTAATTTGAAGAGCTTGGCTTTGGTTGTAAGTCCCATTTACAAACAGCTCAGGGCAAACACACTCAGATGGAACCCTGAGCCCAGCTCGGACTCCAGAGGCCTGGAGGCCCAACTTTCCGGCAGTGGGAGAGCAAGGGCGGTGGGAGCTGGTGTCAGGCGCAGGGCACTCTGCATGACACACCCAGGGCAGCAGAAGAGGAGGAGCCCAGGAAGTTCCTAGGCAAGAGTGTGATTGATAGAGGGTAATTTGAGGTTAATGTGCGAGTTATGATTACAATGAAATAAGAGAGGGGAAAAGGAAAGATGGAGCCAAAGAGATGTAAAAATCCATGGAATAGAAACAAGATCATCCCTAGCGCCCAGACACGAGTGCCGGGAGAAAGGTCTCTGGAAAGGGCAGATGCTGGCTGTCCCCTCCTACACAGTCCTGTGGACACCAGGCTCACCACATTCGGGGAGCAGATGGAAATCCAGTCTTTGGCCCAAGCTGCTCCCCGTGTAATCCCAGCCTCATTTCTGCAAGACACCCCTGGCTGGCAGGGAGGGCCCCAGAAACGCGGAACCCAGCGCTGTGCACCGGTGCGCATCCGCTACGCCCCGCCCCACGGAATCCAGCGCTGTGTACAGGTGCGCGACCGCTAGGCCCCGCCCCGCAGAACCCAGCGCTGTGTACAGGTGCGCGTCCGCTACGCCCCGCCCCGCGCTCCACGGAAGGTCCACACACAGCCTGAGGAGGTTCCCCCAGGTCGTAGTGAAGCCCGGGGTGGAGATCACAAAGTTTTCAGAGTCATCCAAACTCATTACCTTGCTAACTGGGTAAAAAGTCCAGTTCAATGGATGGTGACTGAATTAGAGGGCGATTGTAACAGAATGCAATTCTACTATTAATAATTTCCGTATAGCAACTCGAACAAAGCACTGACAAAGTGTCACCAAATGCATTTCTTGCCTCACTTCTTTCATGAACAGATAAGGCTAATTCACTTGCTTATGCTAATTAGAGCCTGTTACACGCGGGCCCCTGAACAGCCTTGATGTGCAGAGGCCCCTGGGTAAGCCAGGGCGCCAGTGACAGGTGGCCGGACCCTGCAGGAGTGGAACCTGCCCATCTGCGCTTGATGAAAATGCCTCCAAAACAAACCAGACGCCGCCCCGGCAGAGGAAACTGAGAATGAGGAGAAACGGTCTCCTTTCCCGATGAAAGGGTTCTCTGTAATGGGCACCAATGACCAGGTTCTGAAGGGCAATACTGTGGGTCAGCGAGGGTTTCCGGGGCCCCGTGGGAGGCGCCCTGCTGTCAGACGCGTTTCTGTCCTCCTCAGCCCCCAACCTGCGCCTGGTGCTCTCGGCCAACTTGGTCAGCGCTTGATGATACCACGTCTCTCCCTCGTTCCCATTCCGTCCTCTCTGTTCTTCCTCATTTTTGCCTCAAGTTCCACAAGCCTCATTACAAGGTTATCTTATCTGACCAATCAACCTGGTTTACTGTTGACAAAGCTCTATTTCTGCTGGGCGACTGGATTCGGAGGAGCCCCCAGGAGAAAAAACGGTCCCCAGCCTTCAGCAGCATCCTCCCTCCAGCAGCCAGCTGTGCATTCTCCATGAACTGCACCTACACGAGCTCTCCTGAAGGCAGCAGAAGGCTGAACACCAGGCCACTCAGAGAGGAGGCACGGGGTCCTCTCCCACTGCTCACCCCTCTGCCTGCAGCTGCACCAGGCGCACAGAGCACGCTGCCTTCCCTGCCCCACAGCTGTCTTGGGGTTACCCTCAGCCGGCTTCTCCTCTGGCTTCCCGCTGTCACACCCTCCCCACTGGCCTCCACCACCCACGTGTAGCTGCGGGGGAGGGGGAAAAGGGGCTGCTCTGGGCTCCCCACCAGCAAGCCTGGCTCTTACAATTTCAACCTCTGATAAAAAGCTCTACAACACCTATCGTAGGAAGGAGTGGAATCAATTACGATTTCCCGAGGCAATTTTACTTACATTTCACACTGCTCTATGACAAATTCCACTTCATTTGTGTTCGTTGTATAAATGCATTCCCCAGCATCCACCTGAACCAGCACCAGCCTCGTTACAGCAGCTCCTCACACCTGCGCTCTGACGACGTGGGTGCCGCACACAGCTGGGAGGGCACTGGGGCCATCCTGACAGGAAGCCATACCCAAGCCACAGTGGCTGCAGATGGCCTCTCAGCAGGGAGGAGGACGTGACCCTCGCGAGGTCCAGCCAGCATGCCTGACCTACGCGGACATGGGGCCATGGGCCTGAGACGGGCCCTGTGCCGCATGGCTCTATTTTCAGTGCAGTTTATTTGACAGGACACAGGGAGAAAGGAGAGCAGGGCAACGAGGGAAATAGACAGCACAGTGGAGTCACAGCCCTGGGGCCACCACCCAGACTGAGCAGTCAGACAGGTTCCCTTACCTTTCTAGGCCTCCAGCGTTCCTATCAGCAAAACAGGGAATTAGATGGACTTGGTCTTCTACAGTTCAAAAACCTTACAATGCTGCAAAGTCTAGGTGGCTTTCTCCACCGACGGGTAACAGGCAGGCAGCCAGTGCCCAGGGTGCCGGGCACACTCTGGGCCTTGTGCCAAGGAGTTTCCACGCATCAGCTCCCTGATGCCTCATTCATGCAGGACGCCCAGCCCCAGTCCCTGCCCAATGCCTGGAACAGAACATGTGCTCAGGAACTGTGTGTTCAATTAAAAAATGAATGAGTGAAACTATCAGCCGATCAGTCCTCGGAACCACCTCTGAGGCAGGCTGGAGTCCTCCCTCCCTTTCAGATGAGGACGAGGCTCCAGGTGAAGGCGCGCACCCCAGGTCTCTCCTCGGAACCACCTACTGAGGCAGGCTGGAGTCCTCCCCTCCCTTTCAGATGAGGATGAGGCTCCAGGTGAAGGCACACGCCCCAGGTCTCCAGCCTCCGTGAAGCCGAGCCTGGGCTCTTGGCCATCATGCTAACGGGCAGGTGGTAAAGCGCTTACCCAGCCCTGGGCTCTAATAGCTACCTAAAGACCCCAGGCAGCAGTGATCCCACCAGTCCTGAAAAGATTCAGGGCACATCCATGGTCAGGGGCAGGCCATTATCCAAACAGCTCTGACGTCAGGGTCCTTCCTCAAATAAAGCTCATCTCAGCTGGGGAGAGCTGGCCTTGCCTTTGTCTCCTTCAGAGCTGTGCTGGGCTGAGTGGGGCCAGAAATCAGCATGAAGAGGATTCAACAACAGGAAGTACCTCCCACCAGGCTCGAGGGACCCTGTGCTGCTTCTGGCATTTTGAGTTCGTGCTCAGGGCTGTGGGCTCCCACCAGGGTCAGGCCAGCTCCTAGCAAGTGGTGAGGTGGGTGGCGCCGCCCTGCTCTCCCAGAACTCAGCCTGGAGAGGGAGGCAGACGTGAGCATTGTAAGAACAGGCGAGGCCAGGCAGGGCACTCAGGAAGCCCCACACCAGGAAGGAAGACCCACTCCGCACACAGGGAGAGTGTGCACGGGGCAGGAGGGCAAGGCGCCCCTGCAGAAGGATGCAGAGCGGGCACCAGCTGAGAAGACGCCCCCAGCCCACTGTTATCACGCGTCTACCGCCTTCTTGGGGTACAGCAGCGCGGGCTGAGGACACCCAGCTGACGCTGCCACTGACTGGCCACAAGAAACAGACACAGAACTCCGAGAGTTCACGCTCCCAGCTCAGCACCCCACTCATACACTCGCCAGCCAGGCACCATGTGCCAGGCCCTGTGCTGGCCAGGAGGTGGGCCCTTCAATCATCCCATTCTCACAGAGACAGCCCGGGTGCTGCAGATGTGACTAACGCACCCCGGGGGCACAGAACTCATGGGTGCGGAGCCCCAGTTTGAATGAGCCCAGATGACCCGGTCACCCCTGCCCTCACCTGCTTCACTGCACTAGAACTAAAGGAAACCAGATGAATATTCCATGGAGCAAGGCCCTGAAAGGCTGTGGGCACCCAAGCAGTGGAAGGAATGACAGAGAAAGACCAGCACGCTTCGCCACACCAACATCTCCGCGGGTCCCAAAACGCCACTTAAAAACACAAAAGGTAAAAGACAAACTGGAGAAAACATGCCACAAATACATGAAAACCTTTTACAAATCAATAGGAAAATCACTAACATGGTAATAGAAAACTGGGAAAAATCAACAGACAATCAACAGAAGAAACGTAATTGACAAACACAAAATTCATTAAGACCCGTTCCTCACCTGGAGTGACAAGAAGTAAAATGCTAACACCCAGCACAAGTGAGGCCGTGAGGGCTGCACACCACGTCTGCTGGGACAGCGGCCACGGGCGCTTCTGGAAAATGAGTCAGCAACACTGGCCAAGGGTCACGAAGGTGTTCACACCCTTCCACTAAGTAACACTTGCCTAAAAAGTAATCAGACTGCGGTGGCTCACACCTGCAATCCCAGCACTGTGGGAGGCCGAGGCGGGAGAATCACCTGAGACCAGCCTGGGCAACATAGTGAGACCCCATCTCTAAAAAAAAATGTTGTTTAAATTAGCCAAGTGTGGCGGCATGCACCTATAGTCCCAGCTACTGGGGAGGCTCACGCAGGAGGATACATTGAGCCCTGGAGTTCAAGACTGCAGTGAGTCAAGATGGTGCCACCACATTCCAGCCTGGGCGACAGAGCAAGACCCTGTGTCTAAACAAATAAATAAATAATAAATGGATCAGATATGGGAAAGAGCTGAGTCCAAGGATGTTGCACACATTAGCAATAATAATGAAAAAATTAAAAACAAAGCTACATTTCCAATAAAGAGTTTCCTTTTTTTTTTTGGAGATGGAGTCTTGCTGTCGCCCAGGCTAGAGTGCAATGGTGTGATCTCGGCTCACAGCAACCTCTGCCTCCTGGGTTCAAGCGCTTCTCCTGCCTCAGCCTCCTGAGTAGGTGGGACTACAGGCACATGCCACCACACCCAGCTAATTTTTTGTATTTCAGTAGAGACGGGGTTTCACCGTGTTGCCTAGGCTGGTCGGAACTCCTGAGCTCAGGCAATCCACCTGCCTCAGCCTCCCAAAGTGCTAGGATTACAGGCGTGAGCCACTGCGCCCGGCCAAGAGTTTACTTTTGGTATGTCTATACAAAGAAACATCGTACAGCCAAAAAAGATTTTATTTTCAAGGAATGTTTAATGGCACAGGCACTGGCTGCAATAAAATGTGACAAGTGCAGGAAGCACACAAGGCTGCCAGCTCTGCCACAGCAGTCCCCACACTCGGCTGCCCCCGTGGCACCTGCACATGTGGGTGTCCGTGAGTGCTTACTGGTTGGCTGATAGATTGGCTGAATGAATGAACAGGGGAGGAAACGGGAGGAGAAGGGAGACGTGGAGATGAAATGCACGCCATGTTCTTGGTGCTACCTCTGGGTGCAGGAGTCAAGGTCTTTTTCAATGGCCTCTTCATACTTTTTGATCAGTCCCCAAGTTTGCACATGTCCAGTGTTATAGTCAAAGAGGGCTGCATGTTTCAAGAGTCCAGTGGTAACAGAACTCACACCCATCTACTCCGCAGACCCAAACCTGAGGCCCAGCAGCACAGGGGGCCCCAAGTCCACACTGGGGCTGGCCCCACAGAGCCGGGAGCTCAGGGAGGGACACAAACTCCACAGGGAAGCCAACAACAGATGCCTCATTTCTGAGTGAAGAAACGCCAGACACGATGTGGGAGAAAACAGGAAACCAGGCAGCCCAGAGGGGCCACATGACCCCACAAACAACCCCAGGGACACGCAGACCACACACAGACCAAGGACATGCTGAGAAATGTGAGCCTGAGTCCAGGCTCCCAGGCATGAGCGCAGGAGCGCTGACAAGTCGGGACAGAGCCAGGGTCCAGGCTCCCAGGCATGAGCACGGGAGCGCTGACAAGTCGGGACAGAGCCGGGGTCCAGGCTCCCAGGCATTAGCGCGGGAGCGCTGACAAGTCGGGACAGAGCCGGGGTCCAGGCTCCCAGGCACCAGCGCAGGAGCGCTGACAAGTCGCAACAGAGCCAAGGTCCAGGCTCCCAGGCATGAGCACGGGAGCGCTGACAAGTCGGGACAGAGCTGGGGTCCAGGCTCCCAGGCATGAGCACGGAAGCGCTGACAAGTCGGGACAGAGCCAGGATCCAGGCTCCCAGGCACCAGCGCAGGAGCGATGACAAGTCGGGACAGGGGAGGACGATGCGTTCCTGCGCCACCTCCCTGCAGGGAACTGGAGCTCCAGCCCGAATCCCTTAGGGTTGGCTCAGAGTCCTCTCTGGATGAAGTGTCTAGTCTGAGAAGGACAATCCATCCAGTTGTGAGTTTGGGCTCTTCCTACACACAAAGGCCAATATATCAAAATTAAATCCCACGGAAGCCCAGGCTGTCACTGGAGAGCACTCCCCACAGCTCCAGGCATTGGTAAATCAAAGGCCTGAATCCACTGTGGGCCCTCTTTTAAACAGAAGACAGAAGGAAGAGCTTACCCCTAAAAGCAACCCAGCAACCCAGACATGTGCCCGTCTCACCTCCCCAAGGCCAGGGCTCCTGATCGGAGGTGCTGTAAGGACTCAACAGCCCTGGCAGTACAGGGAGCCCAAGCAGGTGTCGGAAATGACACTGGGTACCTAGAACCCTAAGAACTAGGCTGTTTACAGATGGAGACCAACCAGGTGGGAGGTGGTCAGCTAGATCCCACCAACGCCACTCACACCCACCAATGCGCACGACCCACGCGCCGCCTCCTGAACACTCCTCCCACAGCTACCCCACAGCACGAGCTTCCGCACACCCACCCACGCGTAGGAGTCGTGCTCCACCTGCCGCACGCTCCTCCCACAGCTCCCCCCACAGCACGAGCTTCCGCACACCCACCGACGCGTGGGAGTCGTGCTCCACCTGCCGCACGCTCCTCCCACAGCTCCCCCCACAGCACGAGCTTCCGCACACCCACCCACGCGTGGGAGTCGTGCTCCACCTGCCGCACCCTCCTCCCACAGCTCCCCCCACAGCACGAGCTTCCGCACACCCACCCACGCGTGGGAGTCGTGCTCCACCTGCCGCACCCTCCTCCCACAGCTCCCCCCACAGCACGAGCTTCCGCACACCCACCCACGCGTGGGAGTCGTGCTCCACCTGCCGCACCCTCCTCCCACAGCTCCCCCCACAGCACGAGCTTCCGCACACCCACCCACGCGTGGGAGTCGTGCTCCACCTGCCGCACGCTCCTCCCACAGCTCCCCCCACAGCACGAGCTTCCACGCGCCCACCCACGCGTAGGAGTCGTGCTCCACCTGCCACACGCTCTTCCCACAGCTCCTCCCACAGCACGAGCTTCCGCGCGCCCACCCACGCATAGGAGTCGTGCTCCACCTGCCACACGCTCTTCCCACAGCTCCTCCCACAGCACGAGCTTCCCCGCAACCAACAAGGTGTCCAGCCATGCAGCAAACGTGGATCAGGCCCGGGTACACATCACATCTCACCGGCTCCAATGCCTTCTGCCAGGTGGAAATTGCGGCTCCTTCTTTGTCTTCTTAATAGACTCTCTTTTTTTTTTTTTTTTTTAGAACAGGTTTAGATTTAGAAGAATGGAGAAGATGGTAGAGACTTTTCACATATTCCACACCCAGGTGCCCCACTGTTAACATCTTACATGAGTACAGTGTGCTGGCCACAATAAGGAGCCAGCACGGACCCAGGCACGCCTTGCTCTCCCAGACTACACAGATACTGTGCTTCTTACAAATGGAAGGTTTGTGGCCGTCCTGCCTTCGGCGAGGCTGTTGGGACCATGTTCCCAACAGCATGTGCTCCCTACACGGCTCTGTCACATCTGGTAATCCTTACGGTGTTTCAGACATTTTATCACTATTATATCTGTTGTGGTCTGTAATGGGTGGTCTCCGATCTTACTGTTGTCATTGATTCCGGGGCGCCATGTCCTCACAGTATTTCCAACATCGTATCACTGTTATATCTGTTGTGGTCTGTGATCGGTGGTCTCCGATCTTACTGTTGTCATTGATTCCGGGGCGCCATGTCCTCATAGTATTTCCAACATCGTATCACTGTTATATCTGTTGTGGTCTGTGATCGGTGGTCTCCGATCTTACTGTTGTCATTGATTCTGGGGCGCCACACACTATGCTCCTCAGACGGCAAAAGCTTCACCGACCAACGCTGCGTGTGTCTGGCTGCTTCACTGACAAGCCATCTCCCTCCCTCCCTCTCCTTGGGCCTCTCTATTCCCTGGGCGACACAACAGTATTAAAATCAGGCCAATTAATAACCCTACAACAGCCTCTAAGCATTCAAGAGAAAGGAAGAGTCGCATGTCTCTCCTTTAAACCAAAAGCTAGAAAGGATTAAGCTTAGTGAGGAAGGCGTGCCAAAAGCAAAGATAAGCCGAAAGCCAGCTTGTGCCAAACAGCTTGCCAAGTTGCGAATGCAAAGGGAAAGTTCTTGGAGGAAATTAAAAGTGCTGCTCCACTGAACACACCAACAATAAGAAAGTGAAACTGTCTTATTGCTGATACGGAGAAGTCTGAGTGGTCTGGATAGATCAAACCAGCCCCAACATTCCCTTAAGTCAGAGCAAGTTCTACGAGGCTGAGAGAGGTGGGGAAGCTGCAGAATTCAAGCCTGAAGCTAGCAGAGGTGGGTTCGTGAGGTTTACGTTAAGAGGCAGTCCCCATCACATAAAAGTGCAAGGTGAAGCCGCAAGTGCTGACGGAGAAGCTGCAGCAAGTTCTCCAGAAGATCCAGCTAAGAGCACCAGTGAAGGTGGCCACACTAAACACCAGATTTGCAGTGCGCATAAAACAGCCTTCTGCTGGAAGACGCCGTCTAGGGCTTTTACAGTTACAGAGGAGAAGTCGACCCCTGCCTTCAAAGTTTCAGAAGACAAGCTGATGCTCTTGTTAGGAGATAATGAAGCTGATGACTTTTTTTTTTTTTTTTTTTTTTTTTTTTTTTGAGACACAGTCTCACTCATTCTGTCACCCAGGAAGGAACACAGTGGCAGGTTCTTGGCTCACTGCAACCTCCACCTTCTGGGTTCAAGCAATTCTCCCGCCTCAGCCTCCCAAGTAGCCGGGATTACAAGCGTGTGCCACCACGCCTCACTAATTTTTTGTATTTTTAGTAGAGACAGGGTTTCACCATGCTGGCCAGGATGGTCTCGAACTCCTGACCTCAAGTGATCCGCCCGCCTCGACCTCTCAAAGTGCTGGGATTCCAGGCATCAGCTACTGCACCTGATCTAAGCTTTTTATTTTGATCCAATTACAGCTTCACTTGGAGCTATAAAAATAATACAGAGATCACAAGTAGCATTTATCCAGTTCCTCCCAATAGCAACATCTTGCAAACCTACGGCACAGTATCACAACCCGTATGCTGACAATGATATAGTCAAGATACAGAACATTTTATCACCACAAAAACCCCTCGGGTTGTCCCTTCACAGCCACGATTCCGCCTGTGCGTCTCCGTAACTCACAGTGGCCATCCACGGGCTGTCTATCACTTCAGCCTTTTAATAACGTCATACAAATGGGATCATGCAGCACACAACCTTCAGGGACTGGGCTCTTCGCTCTGCTAAACTCCCTGGAGATCTATTCAAGTATGTTCATCCACAGTTAATTCCTTCTTAGTCCTGAGTAACACTCTGTGTGATGGAGGCACTACCATTGTTTAACCATCACCACCAAAGGACATCAGAATTCTTTCCAGTTTTTGGCCATTATGCAAAAGCTGCTAGGAAGAGTCCTCTGTCGGTTTTTGTCCGAACCTCAGTTTTATTTCACTGGAATCGACACCCAGGAATGCGACTGCTGGTCATATGGGAGCTGCAGTGCAGTTTTTAAGAAACCCTCGAGCTGGTTCCAGAGTGGCTGCACCCTGTCACTCTCCCATCAGCAAGGCACCAGAGATGGAGTTTCTCTACACGCTGACTGGCATTTGATGGTGTCCGTTTCTAAACTTCGACAGGTGTGCAGTGACACCTCACTGTGGTTTTAACTTGCATTTGCCTCATGACTAATGATGTTGAACATCTTTTCACGGGCTTAACTGTCGTCTGTATATGTTCTTTGGTAAAAAATGTCTGTCTACATCTTTTGCTCATTTGCTAATTAGGTGTGTCTGTTTTGTTTTTCTATTACTGAGTTTTGAGAGTTTGCTCATCTACTACAAATAACAAATCGTCTTTGTCAGATATGAAGCTTGCAAATATTTCCTCTCTATCTCTACCTTGTCTTTTCATCTCTTCACAGGATCTTTCACAGGGCAAAAATTTTAATTTTGATAGAGTCCGACTTCAGTTGACCCAAGCAGAAGGAATGAAATAATAAAGATTAGAGCAAAAATAAGTGAAATAAAGAACACAAAAACAATAAAAGAAATCGGTCAAGCCTAAAGTTGGTTCTGTGAGAAGAGCAACAGAATTGACAGAAACTTTTAGCTGGGCCAACCAAGGAAACAAGAAAGAGGGTGCAGATCACTGCAGTTGGGAGTGAAAGACACACCACAGCTGACCTTCCAGAGATAAAGACTGTAAAGGAATACTACGAACAGCTGCATGCCAAAAATTAATAACGGAGGAGAAATGAACAAACTCCTAAAAAGACAAAAGCTACCAAAACTGACTCAAGAAAAACACAGACAACCTGAGTAGACCCACAGAACAGCGAAGAGGCTGGATGAGTCTCAAAGACGCTGCCTTGCCTCTGTGGCTCCGTCCCAGCTCCTCCAGACCCTCCCAGATCCCCACGACTGCATTGCTGGGCATCTTGTGTTGTGGCCCCACCGGCACCGGGGACTTTGTTCCTTGTATTCCATCGTATTCCCAGGTCCCATCGGTGCCAGGAATTTTGCTCATTTTATTCCATTGTATTCTCTCTGCTGTTCAGAATGGGCAGATGGGCAGTTCCTATTGGTCCATCTCTGAGTTCACAAACGCGCTCCTGTCGCCTCCATTCTGCTGCTGACCTTATATCCATTAAGTTTTTCTTTCCATTATTGCTAGGCATTAACTACATTTTCTGTCTTCCCAGCTGCTGTTTCCCTAGTCCTTTGCTGGGGAGCGTCGGCATTTTGGGGATGTGCTTCCTTAGCTCCAAGTCTGGGACGGAAGAGGCAGACGAGGAAACCTGGGCAGCTCCCCGCCGGGTTGTTCCGAGGCCCAAGGCCCCTGGCCTCCATCCTGCAGAGGCTCACTATGCTCATTCCATAGATAACGTCCAGGGCTCTTCGTTATACTTAACACAACGATCAAAGAAAATGTGTCAACTCCATCTTCCTGCAAACAGAGGTGTTGGCTGCTCTTTAGAATCGCTCATTCAGCCAATGCTGATTTAGAACCTTCTATGTGATGTGTGCTGTCATAGGGGCTGCCCTGACAAGCCTGGCTTCACAATCACGTGTCTCTCTCACCGTTGGCTGCTGAGAACCGCAGAAGAGCTCTCAGCACACCAGGGCTCCCTGCACTGAGACACCGCCCGCCACAGCAGGACTTCCCGAAGCCTGAGCTACAGCACCCCCAGAGTTCCTGTCGGAAAAAGCTCAGGGCTGTCAGGAGGATTTGCCCTTGGTTCTACCATACCTGACAACAGGCCCCTGCCCTGCCTCCCCTTCCTAGCACAGTTACTTCGGAAAATCCGAGCTGACAACTGTGAATCCTTCCTCAGTCCCTTGGAGACACACATGCCCGCACCTCCTACAGCTCTGGGATGTCCTTCTCAAGGACCGAGAGCCAACCCTTTGGAACGTAATCATCAGGAAAACAGGCCTGTCTCCCAGTCTGGGGCTGGGGAAGGGGAGCAGGAGCCCATCCCTGCCAGCCCCAACCTGCCAGCTTGTAGCAGAGTCAGCTCATCACATTTATGCTACCCAACCCTCTTGCTGCTTTCTGTAATTTTTCACTTCCCTGACTCCATTTGGGCACCTGCTCCCCACACTCCCTTTAAAATGCCCGGTCACATCTACACAAACCTGAAAGGAGCTCAGCTCTGTCCCCCGCTGTCAGCAGCAACTGAATAAAATCTGTTTTCTCCACTTTAACTTACATCCAGCTGCGTATACCTTTGACATGGGTCACAAGTGACACTCAACATGAGTTGAATTAAACCAGATGAGGAAGAGCTTTGAAGGCATACCATCAAGTGACAGGTCACGAACCCTCTCTTTGCTCGAGGAGAGTGGGAAACTCCACAAGACGGCCTCACTTCTACGCTGCAAAAATGTCAACTCTCGCCATGGCGGCCCACAGTGGCAGAGGGATACTGAACGCAAAACTCACTCAGGTGCCTGCTTTGGCCTGGCCACGCTGCACCCAGCTCCCCGCAGCAACTCCTGCTCTGTTCCAGAGAGGCGAGCAGACCCTGCATCCTACCCAGTCAAGGCCAGAGAGAACTAGCTCCCTGGGAAAGCAACAAGGGACCATCCAAGAAAGACTCAGATAGACACATATATACAGACACACACATGCACACAGACATGCACACAGCCACACAGGCACACAGACGCATGCACACACATACGTACACACATACACACGCACATCCACACATGCACATGTTCACACACATGCACACAGACGCGCACACACGTACAGACACACATACACATGCACACGCACATGGACACAGACGCACACACAGGTGCACGTACACACGTACACAGACACACGCACACGCAGACACACAGGCACACGCGCAGACACACAGGCACACGGACACACGCGCAGACACACAGGCACACGGACACACGCATAGACACACACATGGGCACACACAGGCACAGGGCACGCACACGGCATTCCTAACTGCCACCACCTACCTTTTCACACTCCAGCCACCCCAGAACCCTGGCGTTTAGACTCTGCAGCTAAAATACATCCAATTATGGTATCAACGTTCATTTATTCATTCAACAAATACTTGGTGATATGGTTTGGATGTCTGCTCCCTCCAAATCTCGGGTTGAAAAATGTTTCCCAAAGGTGGAGGTGGGGCCTGGTGGGAGGTGTTGGATTATGAGGGCAGATCCCTCACGAATGGCCCAGAGCCATCCCCTGGGTGAGGAGTGTTGTTG
Organism: Pongo abelii; assembly: GCF_028885655.2. Lineage (NCBI taxonomy): Eukaryota > Metazoa > Chordata > Mammalia > Primates > Hominidae > Pongo > Pongo abelii. Next base: position 2,064,432 of record NC_071991.2, read on the forward strand.
AAAAGAGTCTGGAACCTCGAGTGTCTCTCTTGCTCCTGCTCTTGCCATGTGACGCGCCTGCTCCTCCTTCGCCTTCTGCCATGATCAGAAGCTTCCTGGGGCCTCAGCAGAAGCAGATGCCGGCGCTGTGCTTCCTGTACAGTCTGCAGAATGACCCAGCCTCAGGGATTCCTTTATAGAGACACAAGAACGGACTAACACACCTGAGGAGCCTTTACACACACACACATCCACGTCCACATCAAGACAGTGCTGCTGAGGGCCAGAGGACGCTGCCACAGGTCGACCCCGCGAAGCTGAAAGTCACCTTCGCCAAGAAGGATGGGCTTCCGGAAAACACAGCCCTGCACTTAGAAACTTCAGACCCTACTCTCCACAATCTATTTATAAAATTGCTTATGCGAAGATATTTCCATGCATAATGCATTCAGTTATGCAGTGTAAGGTGGGGCCTGAATGGAGAACATCCAAGACAGCCACATAGACACTTCAGGAAACACAAGAAAACGACCCTGCCGCTGAGTTTCTAACGTGTCTGCATCCACGCCCCTGTCCCATCGGAGGGGCACAGGGTAATACATAACACCGCCCTCCCCTCCTTCTCCGGTAGTTCCCTCCTGACAGTGCGGTGCAGCAGACACCCCTCATCCTCGGTGGCAGGGCAGCATTAGCATGTAAATAGCTGGCAGACACAAGGACATGAAAGCAAGGAAGAGCCCTTTAATTAACTTTAATCCTCCGAAAATCCATGCTGCAATCTGTTCTGACAGTCCTGCACTCCTCAGGAGGACCTCGGCACGACCTGGCACGTCCTGCGGGATGGAGGTGGCCAGAATGGGCGGGCTTGGGAACGTGATGCCCGGATACCGTGCCTACAAGGACTCTGGGTCATGACTGTTCTCTGGAGGCTATGGGTGCCCTGCAGAGTGGAGGCATGGGGAGGGCCTGGGGGCGCTGGGGGTCCAGACTGGCTGAGCACCTGTTTCCCACCACAAACAGCCCTGCGGAGTGCCAGCCTTTTTCTCCAGGGTGGGAGCAGCACCACCCCAGGCCTCTTGCCAGGCCCCACGGAGCCCTGAGGCAGGGGCCTCTGCCTGTTCTCTCCTCCCAACACCCTGCACTGCCCAACATAGACATAAGCTGGGCCCAGAGCTACTGAACAGGGCCAGGGAGGACCGGGCAAAGCCTGCCCCTGGAACATGGCAGACCTCACCGTGCAGGAACAGGGTGTGGGTGGCGGCCGCGGGCTCGGACACGATGCAAGCACAGCTGGGTGCCCATCCCGTCAAGGGAGCACACGCAGTGGACGGCGGCACGGCAATGGTCCAGCAACCACAGCAAAGGCCTGATGGAGAGGGGAGGGGAGACAGCAGCACGGGAGGACGAGCCGCCCAGAGCTGGCGGCCACCATGCGCCGCAGGAAGGGGAGCAGCCAACGGTCTGGAATAAAAATCGTAGCGAATGCTCACAGGACAGAGGCGGCTACTACAGGCCCTGGTCCAACGGTCACTCTTGCTCATTCCTCCCAACTTGTTCAGTCCGCCAACAACACTGTGAGGACGCGCTGGGACAATCTCTGCTCTCTCCAGCAACGAAACTGAGACACAGATGAATGACCTCGGCTGGGTTCCACACAGCCAGCACCTGGGACCAGGATTTGAACTCATGCACCCAGGCTCCTGAGAGGATGCTCCTGCCACAAAGCATCTCAGGTGTGAGAGGCCAAAGAGAAGCTGCCTGGCGCACGTGGAAGAAGGTGGGGATGCTGTGAACACACTGGGAACAGTGCTTTAGAAACGGCAGCAGTGAATCCCAGAGGAGCCCGCAGCATGTATGAGATGATAACACAATTTCCCAAATGGTTCAGCAGGGCACAGAAGCAGCACGGGGGTGCGGCCGGGAGGTCTGGGTCCTGAGTACACATGAAGTCCCCAGGCGATCGACCACACAAGCCTCTCCGCTGCTCCAGCCTCGGTTTCTCTTCCTGTACAGCAAGGGCGACTCAGCACAGCCCACGTGTTTCCCGCTCAGCTTTGTGGGATTCAGTGAAGATGAAAAGAACTGGAACTGGGGTCCCAGATCAGTGAGACAGACCCCAAGAAATGTAGGCCATCAGTGTGGCGTAGTCCCCCAGGGCGTGGACATCCTCTCAGGAGCTGCCAGTAGTGTAGACAGGGGAGCCCCAGGCCAGGCCTGTCACCTCCCCACTCTGATGAGCAGCAGCGACCATTCACTGCACTTCAGAGAGGAAGCAGAGGCTCTGAAGGGAGCCACACGCCCAAGCCACACAGCTGCAGAGGCACGATCTGAGCCAGGACGCCCTGATGGCAAGCCCCAGCCTCTGATCACCTCCCAGGGTGAAGCCATTCAGCAAGGGAGCTGCTGCCACCGGGGGCCAGAAAGGACATGAAAGGCTCCAGCCTCCCACCCGGCCTCCACTCCCCTCTCTGCCCCAGCCCGTGTCTCGGTGGCTGTGAATCCCTGTGAGCGTCCCCGTGTCCCCGTGAGGGTCCCCATGAGAGTCCCTGCGTCCCCGAGAGCACCCGCGTCCCCGTGAGAGTCCCCCTCGTCCCTGTGAGTCCCATGTCCCCCATGAGAGCCCGTGTGTCCCCGAGTACCCCATGTCCCCGTGAGTCCCCCACGTCCCTGTGAGAGCCCCCGCGTCCCCGTGAGTCCCCGTATCCCCGTCAGAGTCCCCTGTGTCCCTGAGTCCCGTGTCCCTGTGAGAGCCCCCATGTCCCTGTGTCCCTGTGAGATTCCCCACATCCCCGTGAGAGCCCCCGCATCCCATGAGAGTCCCCTGTGTCCCTGTGAGTCCCCCGTGTCCCTGTGAGTTCCCCATGTCCCTGTGAGAGCCCCCGTGTCCCTGTGGGAGCCCCCATATCCCTGTGAGAGTCCCCATGTCCGTGTCCCCATGAGAGTCCCCATGTCCCTATGAGAGTCTGTGCCCCTGTGAGTACCCCATGTCCCTATGAGAGTACCCCGTGTCCCTGTGAGTCCATGTCCCTGTGAGAGTCCCTGTGTCCCTGTGAGAGTGACTCCCAGCCCTCAGGCCGCCGGGTGCCTCTCATGGCCAGCCCAGCACTCTGCGTGTACATAGCGCCATCTCTCTCAGGAGCCCGCAGGGTCACACCAGCCTGGCTTACACAGAAATAAATTGTGCTTCTGTAACCAGCAATATTTCTTTAACCAGAGGTTAATAAAAATCACCGTTGGAGGCTAACCAGTGGATCTAATTTATTTAGAGACTTTCCTGAAGCTGTGGATAAAGCCCTTTATTAAAGCTTAGTATAGCACCTGAGGACGCCCTGGAAAAGCAACAGTCGCTTAGTGGGATTTGGAGGCCGTGGAGCAAAGTGAAAAGTCTAACGGGATTCCTTGAAGGAAGGGGAGGGGAGCAGGAGATGGGAGCCAATTTCTCACCTGAGGAGCCCAGCCTCAGCCAGACAGCACTTCAGGGCCTGTCCCAGGCCTTCCCTAAGCCTCGAAGCACATGGTGAGCCCCAAGTAGTCCTTAAATCCAAACGCTCTGCTGAGGGCCCCTCATGGAGCTGAGCCATCATCCCTAGGACACATGGCACACGTCCCCTGCACCACAGGCCGCCACAGCCCTGCTCCCTGAGGGCCGGCCCATGACATAGGCAGTAGTGGAGGCCCTGTAAGGGAAGAACTTCCTGAGGAAGGCCAGCTGAGTGCTGCAGTGGCCACCTCGGCTGCCTCTAGGGAGTCAAGGAGGGTCCCATGTAAGCCCCAGGCGGAGCCCTGCAATCAGTGCCTCTCCTGGGATGCGGGTGGCGGCGCAGGACCCGCGCCCCAGGTGGGCTGAAGTCCTGCCCTCCCTGTAGAGTGGAGGCCCCGCGCCCAGGATGGGCTGAAGCCCCGCCCTCCCTGCAGTGGAGAGGCCCCTCCCTTTCCAGGCCTGCACTCATAGGCACCCTATGTCCTTGTCCTCAGCTGGAAGGCAGCGCAGGCCGGTAAGATCGCCTTTCAATGTGCACAGAAATACAAGACCCCTTTCAGCCACCAAAGGCCCCCACAACCTCAGGGCCGGCCAGCGAGCTAGGAAACCCATGTTGTCCTCCTCCTCCCAGGCCCGGAGCCCATGCCCACCCAACCCTCCCCTCCAGACAGGCTCTGGCTGGGGCACTGCCCATGAAATGATTTAGACACACAGAAGCTCACTTAAAATTTCTAGTCTAAAAAAGTTGAAAACTTTGGAAGGGTGAAGTTCAAGAACTGTGCAAATTCTCTTATTTTTCTGGAGACTGAACTCTGTGCATGGTGATCATCTCCTCAGCTGCTAAACCCCTTCCAGATCAGAAGCGACACAAACCCCGCCTCACCTGCCTGCCCTACACTAAGCCGTGATGACGGCTTAGTGTAGGAAAGGGGTGAGCGCTGCCGGCCTGTGCTCAAGGGGCCACATTCAACCAAGGGTGGGAAAAGAGGCGGGTCCTTTCCAGACCCTCTGTCCCCACTGAAGATTCTGTAAGCTCCTAGGTGGAGGGCTAGACCTTGCTCAGACAGGAGCCTCGGCTCCGAGGAGGAGGAGCAGCGCTCCCCGTGCCCACACGCACAGTGCCCGGACCCCTGTCCCAGGTGCTACCTCTGCACCACACGCTGCACACACAATACCCCCTGGGTTGAGTGCACCCACTCACAGACGACAAAGAGGAAACTGGAGGATCAGTAATGAATGGCCACCAGCGTACACATCTGTGCCCCAATGCCAGCTCCCAGGTTGAACTCCCGGGTTGAACTGTTTACTGCGTGCCACCCTCCTGGGCAGTCTTCGGCTAAGGCCCTCCCTTCCCAGATTCTCAGGTTCTACAAGTCAATGTTTCTCCTCCGTTCACCCCAGCTCCCCAGGGCTGCCGATGAGCTGACCTAAGGCAAAGCAGGCAACGAGAACTGTGGAAAGGGATCCTGAGACGCCGCTTGCTCTGAGCCGCAGCTGCAGAAAACCCACCAGCATGAGGAAACCCTGGGGGCCTGTCTGCAGACCTTGCTGATGATTGCTTCCATCTGGAAGAACCTCCCCTCCTCCCCTTGGTGTTTTATTGGGGGCAGTTTAGCTCTTTATGGGTGAAGTTAACCAAAAGAATATTAACTCCATTCTCCACTCCCTGCATCTGACTGTTTTCCATTTGATGATGGATGATGTTTAATACCTCCCAGTCTGAGCACACTCTGGGTCTGTAAATACAGATCCTGCTTTATTGCTGTTTAATAACTATCACAGTGGTTGGGGCTGGCCTTGTCTGCTGGGCTTAATGTTCCATGAGGGTCTCGTGGGAAAAGAAGCCAAAATGCATAAAAGAACTGGTGTTCCAGAATGGCAGGCACAGATGCACACACATGTGCACACACAGCACTCACACCACACATGTGCATGCTCAGACACATGCACACACAGAGCTCACACAGCACAGGCACACTCACATGCGCACAGAGAGCTGCCTCCGCAGACACATGCACTCTCACACGTGCACTCACGTGTGCACAGCTCACCAGTACAGATACATGCACACTCATGCTCACATGCACAGTTCACAAAACACATGTGCACATGCACATGATCACATGTGCACACACAACTCACACAGCACAACATACATGCGCACACAAGTACACACGTATGGACATACACATACACAGCACTCAACACAGATATGCACACACAGCTCCTACACAGAGCTCATGCAGCACAGACACGCACACGGTAATGCTCATGTGTGCACGCATGCACACTGAGCACTGACACAGGTGTGTTCATGAACACCCACGTGCACACATGTGCACACTGATGCACACGCGTGCTCTCAGACACCATGCTCCAGCACCCCAGTCGGGGTGCGGGGTGGGTGTAGAGGGACTCGAGGAGAATGAGCAGCTACCCGGGCTGGGAATCCTACCTGTTCAGCCGGGCAAGTTCCTTCATCTCATCCAACGACAAATTCCTGTCACACAAACATGGGATTTCCAAATCCGAGCTCAGAGTACTCTAAGTGATTTTTAAGTGAGATTATTAGAGGGATGTTAATGAAATGAGAAGTTACTCTGATGAATGCCAGCAGTGACCGCTATACATCGAATGCCCACTCACTCCAGGTCCCGTGCCAGGTATTTAACATAGGATTTGTTAGGTAATAAGTATCAACCACACTGCATAAGGCCTGGCACAGGGCAGGCAGGTGGGTCAGCCAGGCAGGGGCTGTCCCATAGGATGTTGAGTGATGGCCAAAAAGTCCCCCTCCGCCCCTCTGTGAAGAACCTCCTCCAAGATGGACTCAGAAAACTGCACTCAGCTGAACAGAGCTGTGCTGGGAGCCTCCCGAGCCTGGCTGAGCCCCCGTGCCACACCCCTCCAGCTTCGGGTGCTCTCCCCACTCCACAGTGACTCGCAAGCCGCCACTCCCACTTCCCTAGACCAGCGCCAGGCCTTCTCGAGGTAAAGAGCTGTGCCGATTGTCACACTTGCCTGTGTCCAGACACTGACCGTGTCAACCACGCTGCCATTTTTATCAGGGTCCCATCTTGTTTTCAACGCGATTTTGCATAGCAGGGTGACTTTTAGGAACACACATCACCTTAGAATAGAACTAACCATATGTTTGTTGAGTGAGTTGATGATGAACTACCTCATACATCTATTTGAACATTACAATTTAAAAATATTTTCAAAGCATTCCCTCATGTAATCTGTGAATCGGCTCCGCGTGCAGATGGGGTGAGGCGTGCGTGCTTCATTCTTCCAGAGAGGAAGCAAAGGCGAAGAGAGGTAAAGGGAGCTGGCGCCAGGCACAAGTGAGAGAGTGACAGAGTTCAGGTTCTAACTGGGGTTTTCTGATTCCAACTCCCAGGCTTCCTCTCCCTAGAAGAGAGGAATTCCAGCAGGGCTGGCCCCAGGCCATCACCTCCCTTCCCAGTGCCCCGCTCAGGGTCAGACCCTCTCCCTGCACAGTGGGGGCCTCCACTCCATCGCCTCTGCTGACTCCAAGCCGACTCAGTAGGTGGCTCATGCCCACCAGGGGTGGCAAAAAGCTCGGGGCAGCTCACCAGCTCACGGGCCTTCTGATGGCACTCAAGTTTAGTTTAAAAACACACAGAATTTCAAAGAGGCGGTAGGAGGAAGGACTCACATGGTCCTCCTAGGGGCCTCCTGCAGAAGCAAGGTCTGTGCCTGGACCTCACAGACACCTGGGTCCAGCAGCATCCCCATGTCTTGCTGGAGGGCAGCAGCCACCCAAGGGGCACTGGGCACTGCCTAGCGTGGGTGGCCAGACTCGCTTCATCAGCACCAGTGTCCAGGAGGACCATCGAGCACTGCAATTCCCAGGGCACCGCACCCAATGTCTGCGGGCACCAGACCACACGTTCACAGGGCACCTCACCCAACGTCTGCGGGCACCAGACCACACGTTCACCAGGTACCTCACCCAACGTCTGCGGGCACCAGACCACACGTTCACCGGGAACCTCACCCAACGTCTGCGGGCACCAGACCACACGTTCACAGGGCACCTCACCCAACGTCTGCGGGCACCAGACCACACGTTCACCGGGAACCTCACCCAACGTCTGCGGGCACCAGACCACACGTTCACCGGGTACCTCACCCAACGTCTGCGGGCACCAGACCACACGTTCACCGGGAACCTCACCCAACGTCTGAGGGCACCAGACCACACGTTCACCGGGCACCTCACCCAACGTCTGCGGGCACCAGACCACACGTTCACCGGGCACCTCACCCAACGTCTGCGGGCACTAGACCACACGTTCACCGGGCACCTCACCCAACGTCTGCGGGCACCAGACCACACGTTCACCGGGCACCTCACCCAACGTCTGCGGGCACCAGACCACACGTTCACGGGGCACCTCACCCAACGTCTGCGGGCAGCAGACCACACGTTCATAGAGAACCTCACCCAACGTCTGCGGGCAGCAGACCACACGTTCATAGGGAACCTCACCCAATGTCTGCAGGCACCAGACCACAGGTTCACAGGGCACCTCACCCAACGTCTGCAGACACCACCGCCCCTTCCACCTGTTGCACTCCTACGAGAGCTAAGCCAGGTATGAGGCCAGACCAGAAACCAGAGACCAGGAGGGAACCTCACGCACCTGCTGGAAGCAGGGAATCCCCCGGCAAGCGCCTCAGACCCATGTCCACACCCACACGGGCAGAAGGAAGCACCAGGCTGAGGGTGGTGAGCCAGGGGGTCCCTGGGCTGCCTCCACTCTGGCTGGTGTCAGGCTGCGGCTTGACCTTTCTGGCAGCTCCCTTGAAGCACCCACAGAACCATGGAGACCACGAGCCAACGGTGGCCTATCACTGACCTGGAGAAAGTCCAGAGACTTCACACCTTCTCACTGAGGTCAGGGACCTGTCCCAGGACCATGGACGCAGGGACCCAGGCACCCGCCCAGACTGTGGTGCAGGAACTTCCAAGGCTTGGGCGTGCCGTGACACCAAGGACAACTGAAGCAGCAGAGGCCGCTGAGCGAGCAGCCCAGTACCCCCAAGGGCTGCTCGGCCGTCAGCAGGCCCACCCGCCTGTGCCTCACAGGCCAGGAGCAGACACACCTGTGCGGAATGGCCAGGTGACGCTGGCTGTCACCTTTAACATCTCTGAATGTCTCCAGGAGGGGCCTGGAGACAGTTCAGACACCACCACCAGTACGCTGCGGCTATTTTTAGTGGAAAGACTCAAGAGGCTTCCTTGGCAGGAAACCATGCCTTTAAGCATGACCATCAATTTTCACCGGCAGCTAACTTCCTTTCAAGATCAAGGTTATTCAAAGATTTGGATTTCTTCGAAATTGAATTTAAAGAGAGAATGTTTCTCTACCAAACAGGAGAGGGGATTTTAAAGCACAAACAAGGACAATGTCAGGCCAAAGCGAGCCTGGGTAGGCAGGAGAAGGTTCCGGACCTGGTCCCTCTAGCCCTTCCCAGACACCCTGCAGGCCCTGCCTGTGTCCCCTGAGGCTGGGCCGAAGCCTCCTGTGCCGGCTGGATGAGGCCTGGCCTGGGCTCCTCTCTAAGCCTCGGTCTGTCTGTTATAAACTTCCAAAGCCGAGGGGGACTGGGAATTCCCCAGCCTCTCTCCTAGCAGGACACTCTGGGTTTCTCATCCATAACCCACATGGTGCCTACAGGACAGAAGGGGCTCCTAGGGTCTGGATGGAGTGGTGGCGAGGCGGGTGCTGACCTTGGCCTTCAGAAAGAGCCATGTGGCTCAGCAGGCAAGATCCGAGACGCTTCAACGTGGCATGTTAGAAACTCACACTTCATGCAGAAAAGCCCAGGAACGAGACATTGAAACCGCACATGAAGACTGGGCCTTCCCTGCGCCCGCCGGGTCACCTCGCTGTCCCCCACCTCCCCAACCAGCTGCCCTGTGCCCACCGGGTCACCTCGCTGTCTCCCACCTCCCCATCCCCCCCACCAGCTGCCCTGTGCCCGCCAGGTCACCTCGCTGTCCCCCACCTCCCCCACCCGCTGCCCTGTGCCTGCCGGGTCACCTCGCTGTCTCCCACCTCCCCCACCCCCCCAACCAGCTGCCCTGCCCCTGCTGTGTCACCTTGCTGCCCACCCCCTACCCCCCCCACCAGCTGCCCTGTGCTCGCCAGGTCACCTTGCCGTCCCCCACCTCCCTCAACCCCCACCAGCTGCCCTGTGTCTGCTGGGTCACCTTGCTGTCCACCCCCCACTCCCAGCAGCTGCCCTGCGCCCACCGGGTCACCTTGCTGTCCACCCCCCAATCCCATCCCCCACCAGCTGCCTGGGGCCCCTGTAGGGCTTCTCAGAGCCATGGACAAGCTGAGCAGCAGGTGCCGTGTCAGGCTATACCACATGGGATGTCACAAACTGATTTCACTGGGAAGCCTTTTGTTAGGAGTACTCCAAGGGCAAGCATCCTCTAGGAAGTGTGTTGGGAATGGATGTTTACAGGGGTGTCAGGCAGGGAAACAGCCAGGCGGAAAGACAACCATTCATGCAGAGTCAACACCTGTGCACCTCCTGCACGCCACAAAGGAAGCCCCGGCAGGCCGAGATCCACGATCCACACACATCAGAGAGGAGGGGCTGGCCTCAGAGAAGCGAGAGCAGGAGCAGGGTGACCACGGACAAGGGCAGAACCCTATCGTCCTCGCCACGTGCACAGCCACAGCCCCACCACAGCCGGCCATGGCGTGACTCCATATGCCAACAGGCTTCTCTGGCCCCTTCACGTGAGCAACAGAGCACAGGCAGCGGCATGGTGGGAGCCCCAGGCCTGCCACCACCACAGCTGGTAACAGCCTCAGGAAGACCACACAGACACAACGCCCAACAGACAGCAAGCAACAGCGCCCAGGAGGGCACCGGACAGCTCACTGGGGCCCAGGCACAGCAGGCAGGAAGGGGGCTGGACACTCACTGGGGCCCAGGCACGGTGCCCAGAGGGGGGCACCTGAAAGTTCCCTGGGGCCTAGGGATACAGTGGAAACCCTACTTACGTTTATAAGTCCTTAATCTTACAAATAAACGGGCATATTCATTATTGGCCACAGGTCATACATATCCTTTTTAAACAAATACGCACATATCAGTGTGCAAATTCCACAGTTTTTATAAAGGGGTACACCATCAAAACAAACCTGGAGCAAACAGCTGGAACGCAGCTACGGCAGCTGGCATGGGCATGGCCCTGGCGCCACAGACTGCTGCCAGGAACAGACGGAGGAACCGGGAGGGAGCTGGGGCCCCAGCCTGGAGCATGGGGGAGGGAGGCACTGGACCTCCGGGACCATGGGGAGATAGGAAGCCACATGTCCCCAGCAGGACATGTGGGAGGAGGAAAGGGGTGGGTGCCGCCTCCAGTGCCTGCGTCTGAAGGCCGAGCCATCCCTGCCCTGGCACCTGCTCACAGCCACTGCCCTCCTTCCTGCTCTGCCACTGACAGCTACATTTCTTGCGACTTTGACTGTTGGGAAAGTTAAAAGCAAGTAACACCCTTTTCCACATTGCTGACATTAGCTCAGGCATCAGAAGCAGAAGCCTCGGTATCTGCTACCTGGCAGCACGCCCTTCCTGAAAGCCGGTGAGTTTGGAGGCAGCTGGGGACAGCGTCGCAGGCCCCGTGCAGGTGGTGCTGAGGAGGCCCATGCGGAGGGTGAGGCTGGGACCAAGAGTCCTCCGGGCAGGGGCAGAGAACAGGGCAGGTGAGGCAGAGGCAGGAGAGCTGCTCCCTGGCCACTCCAAAGGCCTCAGCACCTCCTGTAGGTGAAGGAGTCCAATATTCACCAGGCATTTACTGAGTACCTGCTATGCAAGGAACTCTGCCAGCTGCTGGTGAACAAGTGAGAAAAGGGCCTGCCTCGATGCTATGAGCTGGACGCCAGGGATGATCCGGGTTCCGGGAAGGAGAGAAGCTGTGTGAAGGCCCCAAAGCCCTGGCGGGCGGCAGGAAAGCAACGGGGAAGCAGAGGAGGCTGCAGAGGTGGGGCCCATCTTCCCTGCACAGCACGTTCCAGCCAGGGCCTGGGGACATGGGTTATGGGGGTGCCCAGGCCAACAGGGTGTGGGGCCGGGGACAGCCCCTGGGTGAAGCCAAGGAGCCTGTAACCCAGGCCCTGCATTCTGGGCTGCAGGTTTCAGTAGGCTCCTGTGAGCAAGCTCTCCAAGTGTGATTTACCACCATTAAGTGGATGCGGGCCATGACTCCTCAAAAAAGAAAGCAGACCTGGCTTCCACAGTGCTCCAGGGGCACCCTATTCTAGCCACCCGCAACATGGAGACCCGAGGAGACAGCCTTGTCTCGGGAGCACCATCCAGAAACGTCCTCATCGGGGTTTCTGATGACGCACCTGCCACCAGCACCCTTCTGCATGGGGAGGCAGGGCGGGAGGTGTCAGGGCTGCACCCGGGTGCCCACAGACGGGCACACCCACCAGGGCCAGAGCCCATGAGCGCTGCTGCTCCCAGCCCACCTCCCCCAACGCAGTGGTGTGGCCATCGCCTCAAATCTCCCTGAAAGGGCCAGGAATTCCACAGCCTCACCTGGAACTGTCCAGAAAGTCCCACCCATGGGCGGGTGGGGGCAGGACTGTGGTGTTTTCAAAGAGCCAAGAGAAAAGATGGGGTGACCTGAATCCAGTGGAACACAGCCTCCAAACTCCGTGCACCTGAGGCAGAGAGGGTGGTCGGGCGCACGTGGAGGGCTCGGGCTGGTGGAGGCGGTCCACGTTCCCACAACCCAATCTTAATCATCATCTTCACAGTGGAGACAGATAAAAGGCATTTTGTTTTGATTTCACTGTATTTCCTAAAATTGCGTTTCTCCCTGGGATTTTTTTCTGCCACAGCCAGGTCCAGCTCCCTCTCGGAGGGAGAATGCAGCAGTGTCTGTGACAAGGTTGGCTTTCTAATAACTGTGCAAATGGCATTGTCCCATAACAAAGCAGACGTTCTTTCCTAAGTGGATATAATAGAAATGTCAGTCTAGAAAGGTAATGTGAAAGGGCGATATATTAACACCTGGAAGTTAAATTCCAAAGCCGAGAGAACCCTGCTTATCTGTGGAGGGAAGAGGCCATCTCACTGAGCAGAGCAAACACTACCCTGGAAGCCGGGCTGGCCAGCATCTCAGGGCCCCTCCTGCAGGCTTCCCACCAATCCAGGTGTATGTGGAGGGATGTGCTTTAAGTAAGAACAAAGCAGGGTCTGAAGCTGAACTTGAGCTGCGCTCGGCTGGGCCGTGCCCTCGCAGTGATGGGAGAGCGGGGAGCACATGCGGTACTCAGGGCTGCTCCTTGGACATCCCCAGAGAATAAAGCCCAGGAGAGAAGACGGGCTGCATGGGTCACAACAGCAGGAGGAGCCGAGCAGTGGGGCCGGGACCCAGGGACGACGGCAGGGCCCAAACTCCATCTGTCCTGTGTTTAGGTACATAGTGCGAAGCTTGTCACAAAGCGCGGGGGCAGCAGAGACAGGAAGCGGGGCCAAGCCTCCCTCCAGGCACTAGGCAGGCAGCACAGCAAGGTGGCGCGTGCCGCAACAGCGCCAGGCAGAGGCACGCCACAAACCCTTACAGAAAGCAGGAAGTGAATGAGCACACACCAGGATGTGTGTCCTCTGGGGGCAGACAGCGACGACAGCAGGTGGGCAGTGGTCTTCAGAGGGAGGTGGGGGTGAGCCAGGCCTAGGGCCAGTCAGCAGCATCCACATCAGCTGTGTGACCCGGCCCCTGTGGCCCACATCGTAGGGCATGGTCCAGGCCTCTGCCACCCCTGACAGAATTGGCCCAGAGCAGCACAGGAGCACCACCAGGGAGCTGGTGAGACATGGGGACCACGGGCTACACCCCAGAGCTACCAAGTCACACTCAGATCTCCACGGTCTCTACAAAAACACAAAAGAATTAGATGGGCATGCTGGTGGCACCTGAAGTCCCAGCTACTTGGGAGGCTGAGGCAGGAGAATCACCGGAGCCTACGATGTCAAGGCTGCAGTGAGCCGAGACTACACTACTGCACTCCAGCCTGGGTGACACGGAGAGACCCTGTCTTAAAAAAAAAAAAAAAACCTAGGACCAGGCACAGTGGCTCACAGCTGTAATCCCAGCACTTTGGAAGGCTGAGGTGGGTGGATTACTTGAGGTCAGGAGTTCGAGACCAGCCTGGCCAATATGGCAAAACCCCGTCTCTACTAAAAATACAAAAGTTAGCCGGACGTGGTGGCAGGCGCCTGTAATCCCAGCTACTCAGGAGGCTGAGGCATGAGAATCGCTTGAACCCAGGAGGCAGAGGTTGCAGTGAGCCAAGATCGTGCCACTGCACTCCAGCCTGAGTGACAGGGCAAGACTCCATCTCAAAAAAAAAAAAAACCCACAAATCTAGCATCAAGGCTGGCCGCATGGCCTGGGCAGTCTCTATGCCACTCTTAAGCCTCGACTTACTGGGCTAACACGGGGCCACAGAGCTGACCCCCCCGACGCCTCGGCAGGCGCCACAGGGAACATGACTGTCTGAGACAAAACCCTGGAGGGTCACAGAGGATGATGCCTTCCAGATGACACAGCAGGTATTGGGTGTTATAAATACTCCCTTCAGTGCTACCTAAGACCAAAAATTTTCAGTATTAAAAAAGAAAGAGCAAGAGAAATCGTGCTGATCACGAAGCCTCAGACCTAAAGAGGGGTGTGGAGCGGAGGAGATGGCGATCAGAGGCAGCATGGGGCTCGCGCAGGCTCTTCTGCGAGAGGGGTGGAGGCCCTCTGCTCTGCTCTGCTCTAGGGGAAGAGGGCTAGATCTCACACCCTAAGGGGGGGAGGAGCACACAGCCAGATTTAGGCTCCCACTGGGGCAGAGGAAGAAAACACAGAATGGCTATCCAGGAAAGACGCGGAAGGAAGTACAAGGCTGGCTCCACAACCCATCTGCAAAGCGACCCAGGAGACACCCATGTGAGCGAGGGCGGTGCTCACCTCGAACCAAGGCCCACCATGGAGCTCCCACGGGCTTCCACCCAGCGCCCATTATCACGGAGGGCTGAAGGACAAGTCCTACTCAACACTAGAACCAGGACAAGGAGTTGGTGTGGCTCTAAGGGGCAGCCCAGGGGGACCGTTGTGACTTTCCGGGCTTATCATTACAACAAACCAAACCCCACCACGGTCTAGCACGACAGATGGACACGGCTCTCCCCGCAGTGACTTTCTGGGCTCAGCAGGGGCACCTGTTCAAAGGCTTCCCACACCCGCCCTGACACAGGACCCCTAAAGCACCTCACTGTCTTCACAGCAGCGATCACGGCCTCAACGCGACTGCCACCTGCCCCACCTAGAGAGGGGCTCTTGAGCTCCGAGTCTGCTGTGCAGCTCCCTGCTGTTTTCCACAGCACCTAAATGTGCCAGGCTCACAGGAGATGCACAGTAAGAATCTGGGGAATGACCGGGCGCGGTGCCTCATGCCTGTAATCCCAGCACGTTGGGAAGCCAAGGTGGGCAGATCACTTGACGTGAGATGTTCCTGGCCAACATGGCAAAACCCATCCCTACTAAAAATACAAAGAATTAACCAGGCATGGTGGTGCGCACCTATAGTCCCAGCTACTCAGAGGCTGAGGGGAGAACTGCTTGAACCCGGGAGGCGGAGGTTGCAGTGAGCCAAGATTGCACCACTGCACTCCAGCCTGGACAACAGAGCAAGACTCCATTCCCCCACCCCCTCCAAAACAAGAAGAAGTTGGGGAATGAAAAATTAATGATCAAGTGAGTGAACTGAGTCTGGGTTTCTCCTTTTCAATCCCTTTTCAGCTTGCCAATCCACCTGTATTATATGCTTTGAACGCGTTAAATCCTGCTGGAAGGCCAGACTTTCTAAATCCAGAGAGAATATCAGAAAATATTTTGAACTGAACAGTAACAAAAACAACCCACATCAAAATTTATGGGGTAGGCCTTCGTGACACAGACTCTTAGAAAAGCACAAGTTGGAGAGGATTTCATTAATTCAGTAAAGAGTATCACACAGAACATCTAGCACACACCACGCTTACCGATAGATTACTGGAGCAGTCGCCACAGCCTGAAGGAGACAAGGTGCCTACTGTCATCACTCCTCCATGACACTGCACCTGGAGGAAAGGGGCACGGAGAGAAGTGGGGCTGGAGAGGGAGTGTGGCCAGAGGAGAGGAGAGGCACGGGGCTGGAGAGGGAGCGTGGCCAGAGGAGAGGCGCGGGGCTGGAGAGGGAGCGTGGCCAGAGGAGAGGAGAGAAGCAGGGCTGGAGAGGGAGTGTGGCCAGAGGAGAGGAGAGAAGCAGGGCTGGAGAGGGAGCGTGGCCAGAGGAGAGGAGAGAAGCAGGGCTGGAGAGAGAGCGTGGCCAGAGGAGAGAAGAGAAGCAGGGCTGGAGAGGGAGCGTGGCCAGAGGAGAGGAGAGGCGCGGGGCTGGAGAGGGAGCGTGGCCAGAGGAGAGGAGAGGCGCGGGGCTGGAGAGGGAGCGTGGCCAGAGGAGAGGCGCGGGGCTGGAGAGGGAGTGTGGCCAGAGGAGAGGAGAGAAGCAGGGCTGGAGAGGGAGCGTGGCCAGAGGAGAGGAGAGGCGCGGGGCTGGAGAGGGAGTGTGGCCAGAGGAGAGGAGAGGCGCGGGGCTGGAGAGGGAGTGTGGCCAGAGGAGAGGAGAGAAGCAGGGCTGGAGAGGGAGTGTGGCCAGAGGAGAGGAGAGGCGCAGGGCTGGAGAGGGAGTGTGGCCAGAGGAGAGAAGCAGGGCTGGAGAGAGAGTGTGGCCAGAGGAGAGGCGCAGGGCTGGAGAGGGAGTGTGGCCAGAGGAGAGGAGAGGCGCGGGGCTGGAGAGGGAGTGTGGCCAGAGGAGAGAAGCAGGGCTGGAGAGAGAGTGTGGCCAGAGGAGAGGAGAGGCGCAGGGCTGGAGAGGGAGTGTGGCCAGAGGAGAGGAGAGGCGCGGGGCTGGAGAGGGAGTGTGGCCAGAGGAGAGGAGAGAAGCAGGGCTGGAGAGGGAGTGTGGCCAGAGGAGAGGAGAGGCACGGGGCTGGAGAGGGAGCGTGGCCAGAGGAGAGGAGAGAAGCGGGGCTGGCAGGGAAGCATGGCCAGGGGAGAAGAGAGGCGTGGGGCTGGCGGGGAAGCGTGGCCAGCATCTCTCAGAGAGTATGAGTGTGCATGTCAAACACCAGCATCAGAGCGAGGTTGTCATGTGCAGGGTCAATGTGCAGGACCCAGTGGTACATCCACAGGCCAGGAACACATACACAGAAGATGAAAGTCCAAGAAGACAACATGAAAACTGCGTCGAACGTTCAAATACGCAGGGCAGAAAGTCTAATGACATGTAAGAATCTACCCTAAAATCCATCAAACTTGCTGAGAGAAATTAAAGGCCATCGAGGTAAATGGTGGAACACGTGACGTGCATGGTTCACAAGATACGCCGATGCCGAGATACGCCGATGCCAAGATACGCCGATGCCATGATACGCCGATGCCGAGATATGCTAATGCCAAGATAAGCTAATGCTGCGCTTCACCTGGACACAGGGAAACACTGGAAGGAGGAGGCAAGGACGACAGCATGGAATCGTAAACAAAAAAAGAGCCCATGGAACACACCAGAAAGCCCCGAAGTGGACGGCCACAATCGGTCCCCGGGCCACGGTCATGGCAGCGCCACGCGTGGGGAGAAGGCGGCCTTGCAATAGAGGCTGCCAGATCAACAGCATGTTTCACAGAACAAAAGCTGCAAAATATAAAAGGTAAACAATAAAGTGTTTAGAAGAAAACCACTGAATATCTTCACAACTTTGGGAGGCAAAGATTGTTAATCATGGCTCAAAAGCACCAGCATCAGCAAACGTCGGTGAGCTGGCTGCATGAACATCATCAATAGAGAAATTCCGAGAGTGAAAAAGCAGACCACAGACTACGAGAAGATAACTAAATACGTTTCAACAAGACTTTCATATCCAGAGTAAAGAACTACAACCCAGTAAGAAAAAGGCAAACAATCATTTAAAGGCCCAGGACAGATGCAGTGGCTCACGCCTGTAATCTCAACACTTTGGGAGGCTGAGGCAGGCAGATCACGAGGTCAGGAGTTCGAGACCAGCCTAACCAACATGGTGAGACCCTGTCTCTACTAAAAATACAAAACTTAGCTGGATGTGCTGGCGCGTGCCTGTAGTCCCAGCTACTCATGAGGCTGAGGCAGGAGAATTGCTTGAACCCGGGAGGCAGAGGTGGTAATGAGCCAAGATTGAGCCATTGCACTCCAGCCTGGGCAACGGAGCGAGACTCCGTCTCAAAAAATAATAATAAAATAAAATGAAATAAAAATAAAAGCTCAAAGGGGTAGGAACAGAAAGCCTGTCCAGGTGCCCCCAGGAGTCGGTGTCTAACTGGCCAGCGAGCATGTAAAAAGCAGCTCAGCTTCACCAAGCCTCAGAGAAGTCAGAACAACAGCTTTGGAGTACAGGCCCCCACCAGGGAGAAAACCAAAGGCCGGAGGTGAGGACCCAGAGGGACCAGCACCGTCCACACCCCAGCAGGAGTGCCACCTGGCACAGTAACTCTGGCGGGGGTGGCAGCCCCGGGAACTGACCCTATGCCACACCTGGGCATGCCCAGCGCAAGGGCACCCAGGGGATCACCAAACGTTACGCACGTGTAAAAACGTCCACGTCAGCAAGAGTCAACACTCCCGTGCTGGAAACCATCTGATGTCAGGTACAGCCAAGAGTATTTTAAAAAGTGGTATTTTTATACAATGGAAAACTTAGCAGAGTATTCAGAAAAATCAACAAATCTCAGCTATACACAACACACATGACTCTCACAAAGATAACGTGTAATGGAAGCCAGGGACTAAAGAGTACAGGTATGTGATTCCATTATGTGACGCTTAAAAACAGGGAAGTGGGCCAGGTGCAAGGGCTCACGTCTGTAATTCCAGCACTCTGGGAGGCCGAGGCAGGCCGATCACCTGAGGTCAGGAGTTCAGGACCAGCCTGGCCAACATAGTGAAACCCCATCTCTACAAAAATACAAAAAAATTAGCTGGGCATAGTGGCAGGCACCTGTAATCCCAGCTACTCGGGAGGCTGAGACGAGAGAATGGCTTGAACCCAGGAGATGGACGTTGCAGTGGGCTGAGATCGCGCCACTGCACTCCAGCCTGGGTGACAGAGCAAGACTCCATTTCAAAAAACAAAACAAAACAAAAAACACAGGGAATTGAAGGCCGGACACAGTGGCTCACACCTGTAATCCCAGCACTTTGGGATTGGGAGGCCAAGGCAGGGGGATCACGAGGTCAGGAGTTCGAGACCAACCTGGCCAACATGGTGAAACCCCGTCTCTACTAAAAATACAAAAATTAGCTGGGTGTGGTGGCACACACCTATAATCCCAGCTACTCGAGAGGCTGAGGCAAGAGAACTGCTTGAACCCGGGAGGCGGAGGCTGCAGTGAGCCGAGATCACGCCACTGCACTCCAGCCTGGGCAACAAAGAGAGACTCTGTCTCAAAAAAAAAAAAAAAAAAAACAAACAAACAAACAAAAAAACAGGGAAGTGAAGTCAGGAGGCGCTTGCCCTGGAGCTGAGGGAGCGGCTGGAACCAGGCACGAGGGTCTTGCTGGGGTTGCTAACTACCTGCTCTTCCGTCTGTCCTGGGTCTGTAATTTGTGCACACTGAACTTCAACACGGAGACTACTGAGAACAAGCCTCCTGAGGTGGGGCTGAGCCACACCCACTCTGCAGCACCCACCGCATGAGGGCAAAACTGGAACACACCTCACACGTCAGGTCACTAAACCGTGACCCACTGCCTGTGCACGGCATCACAACAGCAGCGAAAAGGAACACGCTGCATTCCCAGGGACGAAGGTCAAAAGGATGATGCTAAGATAAAAACAAAGAGAAGCCACAGAAGCATGGGTCTATGTATAGAAAACATAAAAATGGGAAAAGCGGAGCAATGTTTAAAGATATACACACAATTAAATTAGAAAGAAAAATGAGGGAAGGACTGCTCTACGTTTAGAGCGCAGCTCCGTCTGACAGCCGAGGCTGTTCTGTTTCTTACGCCAGGACTGAGACACGGGAACTTGCTGTATTCTTCGAGCTGTATGTATATGTTCTACATTATCTTTGCACACGCAATGTGTTTCACCAGAACAGTGAAAAGAAAGACTGGACGTGGGGTGGGTGGTACCTCGCTGTGCCAAAATCTTGCTCTCTGAACCGAGAGTGAGCAGAGTCCTGGGGCCCTGAGAGTCCCTGGCTCCGTGTCGTCGCTCCAGGCTGTGCCGGATCCCAGGACTTAAACAGACACCATCAGGGGAGATCAGGGCTTTGAAATAAAAGCAAGCCAGTGACTTGACGTGGCGCTCAGCTGGAGGAACAGCGGCCTTGTCTGTGGCTGGGACAGGCATGAGCTACGTTAACCTTGTTGGGATGGTCTCCAAAGTGGAAGCTGCCCAAGCTGTATAAACACAAAATCAACAACAGCGCTCGCCTCTGCTCCATGTCCCTTCCACCCACACGTCCTGCGGGAGCAAAAACATGCATCAGGTGTGTCTCCACTGTGCTATTCCAGGACAGATGAAAATAACCTGTTCAAAAATAAAAACACTCCAGCAACGTGGGCCCATTTCTAAATCACTGCGCAGCCTGCGCACAGTGCCAGCGAGGCCCTGCCCTCTTCCCATGGGCACCACATCTGCCTTTGCCGTGGCCAGGGCACAGCCACCAGAACACACTCCTTCAAGACCCAGGGGCCACTCTGACCCTGAGCACCTATGGCCTCAGCTCCCTCGGGGCAGCCAGCCTCCCTCACTCTGCCCTCAGCACACACAATCCTGCAGAGGAGAAGGGACACAGTCAGGAGGAAATGGAGGGGCCTCCTCAAACCCCAGGCCTGGGAGAGTCCTAGCGAGGACTGCACTGCCTTCCTAGGATGGACCAAAGGGGGCCTGGAGCCTCTCCTGTAGCAGGCCGGCTCCGTGGATGACACTGAGCTTCAGCAAGGAACACGCATGTCCTGTTCTGGGCCTGGGAGCCTGGCCTCGCGGCTGGCCTTGCCAAGACGCTGAATCCAAGGAGGATGGGGATGCAGCCCAGCAAACCCCTGGCGAGGGAGTGCACAGGAGCCCAGCCTCAGGCAGCCGAGTGAATACACAGGACACGAAGAGCAACATGTCTTCAAAACAATATCAACACCAAGATCCAGGCGGGCCCTCCACCAGAAAGGGCATGGGAGACTCCAGCACAGCATCCTGGGCACAGCAACGACCCCCAAAAAGAGAGGAGGCCCTGGCAGAGTCAACTGAGAACGCGCAGGGGTCCCTGAGCTAAGCCTGCCTCCCCCACCCCAGATTCCCTCGGGAAGGCACCACAGCATGGATACGGGGCCTCAGGAAGCAGCTCTGGCCCCTGTAAGAGGCTGAGATGGCTCAGGCCCACAAGAGCTGCCTCTGGGCCAGGAACACGGCAGGAAGAGAGCAGCTTCTCCCAGGAGGACAGAGGCTTCTCCCGGGAGGACAGAGGCTTCTCCCGGGAGGACAGTGGCTTCTCCCGGGAGGCCAGCGGCTTCTCCCAGAGGATGCCAGATTCTCCCGGGAGGATGGCAGCTTCTCCTAGGAATATGGCGGCTTCTCCCAGGATGGAGGCTTCTCCCAGGAGGACAGCAGCTTCTCCCAGGAGGACAGCGGCTTCTCCCAAAGGACGGCAGCTTCTCCAAGGAGGACGGTGGCTGCTCATGGGAGGACAGAGGCTTCTTCCAGGAGGATAGCAGGTTGTCAAGGGAGGACAGAGGCTTCTCCCGGGAGGATGGTGGCTTCTTCCAGGAGGACGGTGGCTGCTCATAGGAGGACAGTGGCTGCTCATGGGAGGGCAGAGGCTTCTTACAGGAGGACAGCAGGTTCTCAAGGGAGGACAGAGGCTTCTTCCAGGACTCTCTTCTGGATGTGAGGCAGGAAGAACATGGAACTCTTCTGAGGGGTCCCCCTTGTACTTCCTGCCTTCTGCCCCCTATTTGACTGTTTCTTAAACAGCAGCAGCCCCCACCCTCCTGGGCACAGTCTCCATCTGCCCTCAGCTGTCTCCTGGATGGATCTGGCCTAAACTACACCCAGCAAATACAGACACCAGCTCTCCACACTCTCCCATCGCTGAGGGTGGCAGCCGTGTCCAGGGTCCCAGCCCTCTTGTTAAAGCTCATCTGCTCCCAATCCCACAGCAGGCCCACCCACATTGGTTTTGAGACCGCGGATCATCAGGAATGTTTGTGGAGGGTTTTTTGATTGACAAAAGGAACTTTATGGGAGTGGGCAGATCTGATGCTCCAGGCAGCGAGAAGGCCGTGGGAGAGGGGAATGTCTGTCGTCACCAATCCCAGCTTCGGAGGAGGTGGACGAGGAACGTGCTCATTCCGCCAGCCCAGACCCAAGACCCCAGCCCAGAGCTCAAAACTCAGACCCTCAACAACTCCGGAAGACACAAATCTGTTTTTCCCAATATGTGGGTTTCCAGGGCAGGATGTCACCGTGACAACCACAGTGTGTGCTCTGCAGCCACGATGTGAGTCAGACGCCACCGGACACCCAGTGTCAACTGCTCACCCACAGCCTGTGGCCTCCAGTAAATGATCTGCTCTGAAACAGGGAGGGAGGGTGGAGTGTAGAAAACGGGAGGTGGGAAGGCGAAGCTTTTCTGTCATTTTAAAAGTTTCTTGCTAAAAGTTAGCTTGTATCACTGATATTCCATAAACAAGACTCTGCAGCCATACTGTGGGAGCTTGGGGCACTGGAGAAACAGCTCATTTCAAACAGGAAAATGGTTTGTGTTCACCCAGTTCCAGAAGCCAATTTTCAACTGCTTAAAATAGTCATGATATTTTACCAAGGTAATTATACTCTTAGCTATCAGTAACAATTAAATCCTTAGACTAGAGCCGCTTAATAAAGGTCTCGAAATAAAACCGCACACTCCAAGCACTGTGTACTAAAATGTCAAGCACACAAGGAGAGCCTCCAACGGGACGCAGAGGCCCAGAGCCCCCACCAGCCGGAGGCTCGCAGCCCCCCAGGTGCACCTTGAGAGAAGGCGCTCCTCCACCACCCCAGCTGGGTGGGCTGCCGTGCAGAGCTGAGGTGGGCATTGGCCGACGCCAAGGCGCACAGACCCAGAGCAGCAGGCACGCCGCTCCCTCCAGATGGCTGAGTGAACAGCTTCATCACGGCTGGCTGGACGGATCCTGCATCCCTGGCCTGGGGCTACACGGGCGACTGGGATCGATCCTTCGTCAGGATAAACAACCAGTCCGTGCCCGCCGATCAATACCCACCTTCTTGCTAACACAGAGCAGGCCCGCGAGCACAGCAGGGTCGGGGTGAGGCTGGCGCGGGCCAGAAAGTGCCAGAGGCTCTCCACCTGCAAAGCAGAGCAGAGAAGAACAGAAACTTCCTGCCCTGAGCAGGACGGGGGGGCCATCAAAGAGCAACGGCAATAAGGAAGCCGGGCACAGACTTCCCAGGAGGCTGTGGGGCTCCACTAGACCATGAGGGAGCCCCACAGGGACGAAAATCACACCAGACATCCAGTGACTGCATGTAACTCCTCATCACGGCCGGGAGCCCTGGCACTAAGAGGGGATGTGGGCAGCAGCACCAGTGTCGCGTGGGTCACAGAACGTCAGGCCTCAGGCCAGACCCAGCACACAACAACACTCAGGCCCACACGTAACCTGTAAAGGGAACTCTTCCCATCAGCTTCCAACTGCTGGCTTCACTTAAGGAACCAGGAGGTTCCCACGGGATGACCCTCAGCCGAGGCCGGGCGGGGCTGCCCTCCTGTGGGGGCCACACTTGTAACTCACCCAGGCCACGCACGCAGGACTAACCCAAAGTGCTGCCTGCCTGGCCGGTGTGGGCCGATGTCACTCCCCAGCCCCGACCCTGAATTGGGGAGTGGGCCCAACAAACAAGGTGCACTCAAGGGGGCGCCACCCGAACACAGCACGTTCACAGGCACCTGGGGTCATCAGGCCTGAAGGGGGCGCCACCCGAACACAGCACGTTCGCAGGCACCCGGGGTCATCAGGCCTGAGCCCAAAGTTTACCAGAAAGGAGAACTGAGACCCAGAGAGAATAAGGGACATCTGAGATCCCACAGAAAGGCCCAGCTCCCAGCCCAGCCCTCCCACTCTTCCTCCCCCAGGAAGCTCTGAGCTTCTAGCATCGCCGGACCACAGCACGTCATCGCGCACCCAAAGATCACCGAGCCAAGGTGTCCCACCACCCTGAAAGAACACAGCCTCGCCCCCTCTGCTTCCCAGGGCCTCTCCTCAGCAGCAGGGTCGGGCTGCACTTGCCTGAACCCCCACAGTGGTCAGCCCGTGTGCTGTGGCCTGTGGGCCCAAGCCGCTGTCTCTTCCTGCTCCAGGCGTCGAGGGTGACTGCAGCAGCGCTTCGTGACGAGCTGCCTTCTCTCCCTCCACCATGGTTCTCCACACATGCTTTCACAAAGGGGAAATCCTTGGGTCCCCACACGAATGCCACCTCCTGAGAAAGGCCCTTCTGCAGCATCACCACGGCGTCCACCTCCATTGAGGTGGCTGGCAGGTGCTGGTCTGGTGCCGCTGCCTGGCCCCACTAGAGAGTGAATCCTCCAAGGGCTGTGCCCACACGTCCGCGCCACGTGCACCTCACGCATCTTGCTTAGAAGCTCACACACTAGCAGACGCGGTGTTGGAAGAGAAGGGAACATGGAGGAAGGTCCTAGAGCTTGCTCCACAGAAATGCACCATGCCTGACCATGCAACAGGGCTGGGTGTCCCCTCTGCCAGAGGCAGCAGACAGCTCCGGCTGCAAAGCCATGTGAGAACATTTTGGAGTGTCCCCTGTCTGGGGTGCACCTGCAAAGCCGGGGCTTTGGGGTCAGCATCTGAGCTGTGCACAGGGGCCAGCTCAGCCTGTGTTCCGGGAGCCCACACAGTGCCCGAGGGACCTAGGCCCACGTGAACTTTTCCTTTAGGAGACAGCATGGAGCCGCCCAGGAGCGAGCTGGAGAAGCCGTAAAACAGCATCTTTGGAGCGGAAATGTTACTCATTTTCTAAAAGCTCCACAACCAAGAGGTCCCAGCAGCAAAGAGCCTTGGTTTTCATCACAAATGATCGAAAACAGGTAAACATCCATGAGGCACAACTCCCAGTACTTGACAGGTGCAGCATGCATCCCAGGCCAGGGTGGCACAGCCCTCCGCCCACTCAGCACTAGCTGGAGGCAGGCAGGGGGAGTCTCCGCCTAGCAAGCTGGACACCCGCCCTGGCCCAGAGAGCATCTGGGGACAGGTTGACTTCTTTCCTGCCTTGTCTTCTGAAATTTCAGTGCCCAAGGAACATTTTAAACAGCACTCACAAAAACCGTCTTTCACACTCCAGCGACCTCTGCTCACGGTGCCAGACATCAGAACCCCCGCAGGCACTGAGGCTTAGAGTCGGGCCATGGAGCCGCCCACAGGTGGGGCTGGGGCACACCTGGAAGCAGGTGACAGCCTTCATCCCAAGCCCAGGCCAAGACCCACACAGTGAAAATGGCATCACTGGACGGCAAAGCATGAGGGTGCCGACTGCAAGGGACACGGGAGCCTGCAGAGGGTCCGCAGTGACAGGGAACCCTCTCCAGAGCGCAGCACCAGGCCAGCAGTGGACAATGAGATGCTGGGGGAACCGAAAAGGGTGGGACGCGCAGCAGGCCCAGAGAGTCCCACGGGGAGCACCGGGGCTGAGCACTCTCTGGCATTCCCAGAACCCTCCTGGCAACCCAGGGCCAAAGTGCCAACCCTGACCCAGCTGCAGCACTCCTGCCTCCGCGGTGAGATCCGGCTGACCAGGTGTGCACTGACCCGCAGCTCCCTGCGACTCTGATCAAAATGTGAGGGCATACATCACCTTGGTGAGCAGCAGGACCCGTTTCTGGAGCCTCCGGGCCAGCGCCTCGTGGGTCTCGCGCTTCTTCCTCTCCTCCAACAGCTGGCCACTGACCTGCCGGAGCTCCTCCTGCAGCTGCTGCCTGGCCTTCTCCAGCCCCCGGGCACTGCACGGGAGAGACAAGGGGCAAAGCAATGAAGCCTGGGGTGACCACCCCACCACGCCCCGCCCCACCCCAGGAACGAGCCCACCAGGACATCCTAAAATAGAGCTGCACGTGCAATCCCCTCACTGCCATTTCCGCACTGCTGAATAGCTACTTAAGGCCTTTCAGGAGTTTCTGGATTTCAAATAGACTCCCAGGGTGATCCCAGAACACGGCAGGGAGGGGGAAGGGAGCTCAACTCCATACACAATGGGAAAAATTGTCGGCGACGCAGCCCTTCAGGAGACGGGACTTCTGAATGAGCAAGATTGCAGAGCCAGCGCTTCCCCTCTGAATCAGCGCAGATGTGCAGTGTGGTGCGGGGAAGCAAGCGCCGGGCGCCTGGTGGGGGGGCCTGTTCTAAAAACATTCTGCGAGGTTGAAAGCCCAGCCTGGCGCTAAGCACTGGGAACCCGAGAGGCCTCCTGCGGGCTGACGCCACGGGCAGGGCCAACTCCAGGCTGCCCAAGAGGCCTCTCCCTGCCCGCCCCTTCAGGTGGCTGATGGTTCCTTTCAATTCTGCTTTTGAAACCTCCCTTTCCCCTGCACGGTCCCCACAGCCACTGCCTCAGTCCCTGTGCTCGTTGCCTGTCACCTACGTTACCAAAATAGCCTCACAACAGCTCTCACTAGGCCCCTCTGCCACTGGGCACCAAGCTGTCTCCTCAGACAGCAGAGAGGGGCTGGGTCATGCGATTTTTAAGCCTTTGGTGGCTCCCAACCACTCTTGGTGAGCCTCCGAGTTCGTGGCCTGGCAGTAACGGGCCTCAGGGGTTTGGATCTTGCCCCTCTCTCTCTGTCCTTCAGGAGCTGACTTGGGAGCCGGACAAATGACAGCGTCCACTGACCCTGACTGCAAGAACCTACCCCATGATGCAACGGCTTTCTGTGATTCCGGGAGCCCCAGGACTCCACCTCCTCACGGGAGGGGCTCCCAGGAAGGGCACAGCAAGGCACAGAGAGGAGAGGCTGTCCCAGAGAGAGGGTGAGTCAGGACTCCACCTCCCACATGGGACAGCTGGGCACACAGGTGCTCCCAGGAAGGGACACAGCCAGGAGAGACAAGAGGCCGCCCGAGAGGAGGAGAGTCAGGACTGCGCAGTGAGGGACGAGGGCACTCCCAGGAAGGGGAACAGCCAGGAAAGGAGAGAGGCCACCCCGGGGAGGGTGCGAGTCAGCAGAGGGAGGGCCCATCCCCACTCAGACAGCCCAGGGCAGGCGCAGAGTGGAATAGCGCTGGAACACAGGAGCTGCACATGACTGTATTGAGTACCACAAACTTCTTTCCAAAGGAAATCTTAACTAAATCTCAAGGAAATAAAACACAGCACTGGGATAGAGAAAAGCTAACAGGGACCACAGTCCTGTGAGGTGACCATCACGGAGAGCCAGGAGGCTGTTTGGAAACAGGAATGTGGGATGGGGACATGACCACCACCCTCACTTTCACACCTTCCCAGCCACTGATTGCTTCTGCTTGGCCTTAGTTGCATGACTTGAGGAAAACCTTCATCCCCAGACCGGCAGATGGCGCTTTCTTGGGCGGTGGTTTGGGGAAGGGAAAGCTTCATCCCGGGGCTGGCAGGTGGTGCTTTCTTGGGCGGTGGCCTGGGGAAAAGCTTTATCCCGGGGCTGGTGGATGGCGCTTTCTTGGGCGATGGTTTAGGGAAGGGAAAGCTTCATCCCGGGGCTGGGAGGATGGCGCTTTCTTGGGCGGTGGTTTGGGGAAGGGAAAGCTTCATCCCGGGGCTGGGGGGATGGCGCTTTCTTGGGCGGTGGTTTGGGGAAGGGAAAGCTTCATCCCGGGGCTGGGGGGATGGCGCTTTCTTGGGCGGTGGTCTCCACTGGACTCATGTTTGAGTGAAGTGAATATGGGGTTTTTAACTGTAACTTGGTAGAAGTCTTGAAATAAAGGATAAGTTGAAAGTGAAGGTGAATCCAACAATCACAGAACGTCAGAAGGGACTTGGTGGCGGTACTGACCCAGCCAAGCATGGCGGGAACCCTAACCTGGCCACCCTCAGCCGGCCCCAGCAGAAGCCGCACAAGCCCACAGACTGGGGCCAATGCACTGGCATCCAGGACGCGGGCACCTCATTTCGGCCTCGTGTGATCTTGTGAAATATGTGTCTGATCGTCAACCCATCTCCCAGAACACAGCTCCCAAAACCCTCGGGCTCTCCCGACTGAGGCCTTCCATGTGCCAATGACTGACGGTGGCGGCAGCCCCTGGGCAGCTGCAGGACGGGGTGGGACACCAGGAAGATCGAGGCCGGACTAGAGGCTCAGGACTTCAGCCCCACCCCTAAGCTGGGGAAGGAGACGGGCTGAAGGCTGAGTCATTCACCAATGAGCAGGGGCAGAGTCAATGATGTCCACCTGACAAGGCCTCCATCAAAACCCAAAGGTTTCCTGCCAGAGCTAGGAGAGCTTCCACTCTTCCCGGAGGGTGGAGGCCTCCATCAAAACCCAAAGGCTTCTCACCGGAACTGGGAGAGCTTCCACTCTTCCCGGAGGGTGGCGGCCTCCATCAAAACCCAAAGGCTTCTCACCGGAACTGGGAGAGCTTCCACTCTTCCCGGAGGGTGGGGAGGGCATGGAAGCTCTGCACCCTTCCCGCACATCTCGCCCTGCGCATCCATTCATCTGCGTCCTTTGCAGTAACCTTTATGATAAACTGGTAAACATACGTTTCCTTGAGTTCTGCGAGACACTCCAGCAAATTAATCAAACCCACGGGGAATCCCAACTGGGTGGTAGGAACCCCAATTTACAGCTGGTTGGTCAGAAGCACACCTGCGGCTCGCGACCAGCACCAGAAGGTGGGGACTGGGCCCTCACCCCAGGGTCTGACAGCACCTCCAGGTAGACAGTGTCAGAACAGAACTAAGTGAGACTGAAGTGAACGGCTGATGTCCCAGGCAGAACCAACTGCTTGCTTGGTGGGTGGGGAAACACCCTACATCTGGTCAGAGTCTTCTGTGTTGACTGCTGTGACGCGAGAGCAGAGGAAACCGTTCTCAGTCTTCCCTATCCCATCAGCCGCCTCGGAAAGCCCTATGCTGACACTGGCCCGAGATGCAGCACTGGCCAGCAACCCCCGTGCCCTCTCCAGGCGCTCCATAACCAAAAACGCAAGATAAAATAAAAAGCAGGCACAAAGCTCATGGGAAACACATATTATAAGGCTACTTTGGGCTCCAGTTCAATTTTAAACTATTCATGTGCCAATTTAATAGTCAAAGGCTGTAAAATCTACTCTTGAATCACTGAATTCAGGTGGAAAAGTTCACAAGTGCTTTAAACCATGGCTCCGTGTGGTCATTTAACTAGAAGAACGCCACCATTCCCCGTACTCTGCTTCAAAGCCAGAGTGTGCAAAAGAAAGAATGTGACAGGTGCTGTCTTTCAGGTGACAGGCACAGCACAGGCATCTAGCCAGAGAGAAGGGTGAGGGGCTGTGCTGGGAAGCACCCTCAGCTCAGCACAGGATGGCTAGGCAGCCTTGAAGGGGGCCCAGCAAACCCACACTCTGCATCCTGAGTGAGGGTGTGCTCACATCTGTGTGGGGGCACATGTGGGGCTGGAGTCCCCCCACCATGGAGAGCAGATGTAAGTAACGCACACCCACAGGACAGTGGCTGTCTTGCTTCAGAGCCCAGGCTCCCGGCACTTGAGGACCAGGGCTCAGTGCAATAGGGCCAGGGGCCAAGACTGGGTCCCAGGAACCGGATGTGGCCTGAGCGGCTTCCCTCAGGCCCACATCCCACTCTCTGCAGCCTATGCCGCCTCCGTGAGGCAGGACGGCAGGCACTGAGGCGCCCCAAGCCCGGCCCTCGGCCTGTAACAGTGGCTCAGCAGAACTAGCACATCCCTCCACCACTGCTTAAGGGGTCTTTACCTACTCCTAGCTTTCAGAGCACTGAGGTAATAATGCAAAAACAGCAAAGAGTAATAATGCAAAAACTCACTCTGGGATCAAAGGGGAAGTGTGGAAACAGCTAACTAGGCTTTGTTAAAGATCTGCAGGGGCGCTGTGGCCTGGCCAAGGACAGAGAAGTTCCCGACCCCTTGGACCCTTGCTGGCACCCAGATCTCTACGGTCATCAGTCACCTCTCAGTCCCAACCCCCTCCTCCTGCCCCTACCCTTAGCATAAGAAGAGCCTGGGATCTGTACTGACTTCAGATGGTCTTTGCGACTGTAGGTCACCATCTCCCCCACCCGCTGGCTCTCCGAATACGCCTGCTCTTCCTCCGCCACTCTCGCCTCATGTCTGGCTGTCAAGCATCGAGCAGCTGAACCTGGGCTTCCTTACAGACCCGGTCTGAGGAAATGCAGCGGCTGCAGGATGTAGCGTGAAGCGTGTGCTCCACAGCACCCCAGAGGGCAGACACAGCCACAGGGGCATGGGGCTAAGCCCAGGCTGGAAAAGCTCATCCGCCAGGTTGTGACGCAAACCTCTCCTTCCTGGCAGTGAAATCCACATCATGAATGGAGACGGCAGAAGTGAACCACAGCAACACATGTTCCCAGCTGAGGGACCGCATGGGCGGCAGAGACACACCCACTCCAGGACCATCCAGGTGCAGGCACTCGGGCCTGCGTCATCGGGGCCACATCCCCAAGGCCTGATGGCTGACACTGAAGTCTTCTGAACAACAGAACTAGACCGTAAAAATCCAACACCAAGATGTGACAAGGAGACGACACTGTGGAATACTCGCCAAGAGCTGTGTCAGGTACGTTCGCCACTCACACCTGACCGGCAGGCGAGTCTACCCAGTCTGTCCAGCACACGGGATGTGGGTGAGGGCGGCCACCTGCCGTTCCAGCCAGCAGAGACGGCAGCACGGAACACCGCAGCCAGCCTGGGCTCACTGGGCCTCCACTCTACTGGGGTGGGAATCTCAGGCAAAGAAGCCACGCGTGTGGCATGAGCAGAGACTCTCACGGTGGGTGCAGGTACCGAGGTCACTGAGAACAGGAGGAAGACCCTCAGGCGCCAAAGACGCAGTGACTTCAGGAAGCAGCTCCCATCCCTTGGGCTGTGGGAACACGGGGCAGAGGCTGACATCATTAAAATGTAGACACTCAGAGATGGGCCCCATGGAACAGAAACTGAGGCTGCTGAGGGAGGCCATGCTGGTGTCTGCATGGGGACCCTGGAGGGCCTGGACCCAGGCCTCTGAGAACAGGGCAGCAGCCCATGGAGCTGGCACCTCTAGGTGCTACAGAATCTGCAGGCTGGCAGACTGCTGGGAGGGGGCAAGGCCAGAGGCTGAAGAGCCACCCCACTTGCCGGCAGGCTGGCCCCGGGCCCTCTCCAGCGCCCCCAGGGCAGTCGCTCCCTGGCGAAGCGCAGGTGTGGGCTGCAGCCCTGGCACCGCAAAGTAGGGCTCAGAGAAGGGAGTGTGGAGCTGCGGGGCAACAACTCAGTAACCATGGCGGGCAGAAGACAGGCTATCAGCAAACCAGTAAGCAGGTGCCTCCTGATACTGGAGGGCAAACAGGAGGCTGGGGGGGCCCTCGGGGAGGGGTGGCGGGACAGCCTGCAGTGTCAGAGCTGGGGACGCTTCCGACCGGCAGCTGGTGTGCTCTTTCGTAGTCAGCCCAGTGGCCTGAGGTTGGGCCAACCGGGGGCAATGGGCGAGGTCAGAAGAGGACGAGCAAACCAGGAAGGGCCTCTGCACGGGGCGTGGAGAGCGGGCTGAGCCAGAGGGGCAGGAGGGCAAGGAGCGGGCTGGCCTGTGTCCATGAGGTGCTGGCATCTCGAGGGGAGGGGAAGGTCCAGCAGAGGCAGCTCTGTCCTGAGGACCCAAGGAAGTGGCAATTAGGAGCCAAGCCCTGGAGGTGCAGGCAGGGCAGGCACAAAGTGGATGGCCCCAGAGTGCAGCCTAAACGCCCCCCATCTAGCGTTTCAGACACCGCCAACAAGTGGTGCTGCCCACCCTGGCGTGCAGGTAGAGGCTCTCCGGCAAGATGGCCTCTGCCTCCCACCCCTCAGGCCCTGCAGGGCACCGGGACCCCAGCGCGCCGAGCCACAGCGGCACCAGCGACGGCGGGCTCTCCCCTGTTGGGGATGTTCTCTCTGTTCAATCCCGGCCTTTCTTCTGAGGTACAGAAGAGAAAACTCATAAAAAATTAAGCCTCTAGTTCCATGCTTGGGCTGAACTCTGAGGTCACTGGCATTTCCGTGAGCCTCTGGGAGTTCAGAATGAAGTTCTTAGTTCCTCAAGGAGAAGCCGAGCATGTTTATCAATCAACGCCTCTCTGAGCCAGCCTCTACTCAAAGAACAAGCTCTGAGCTTTTGAGCATCCATCTGCGCTGTGACCAGCCACTGCCGGCCACTTTCATGTGATGTTCATCAGAAACTCCCGGCCTAAGAATACCGACTTTCAAGGAACAACGAAAGGACACAACGCATCCCAAAGCGGCAGAAGACATTTTAACGACCTTCCTCAAGACACTGCTGAGCCGGCTCTTCCGCGCATGACCCATTCCTCCCACATGCTCTTTGTCTACCTTCTCCCAAGTCCCAGCCCACTCTGAGCACCCGCCAAGGCAAGGGCAGGCATCTCTGGACTCTCCCCAGAAATCATGGGGCCCTGGAGCACAGGAGCCCACGGCGTGGCCCCTGCGGGAGACAGGCTCTGAGAGAGGCCAGGACAGGTGGTGCTGCGGTCCAAGGCGAAGCAGTCGTGCGCTCCGGGAACCTGACCCAACCCTTGGGATGGTATGAGGCAGCCGTTCCCGCCCCAGTCACAAGGCTGAGTGGTGCCTGGCGTGTGGATCCACAGGGCATGAAGACACCTCCACAGCACGCCCGGGCCCAGGGCAAAACCAGCATATTTTGGGCAGTGCACAGAATGCCTGTGTCGTCCCAAGTTCACCTGGGAAAACCCAGATCCCCAATGTGATGGTGACCAAAGGGGGGCCCCTGAAAGGGGATTCGGTCCTGAGGGCGGAGGGCTCCCAATGGGATGCACATCTTGCAAGCAGCACAAAGCTCGAGTCCTCTCCCTCTGCCCTGTGAGGACAGGGGCTGGGTCATCTGCAAACCAGGAAGAGAGCCCTCCTCAGACCCGGCACTGCCATCCTGCACTCCTCAGCTCCACAGCCGTGAGAAACGGACATCTGTTCAGATCCCCGATTATAGTACTTTGTTATGTGAGCCCGAACAGAGATGGCCTCCTAACCCACAACGCCCAGACACACTGTTCACACATGGGCATGGGGTCACACTGAGGCTTCCGTGCTGATGACTGCCCCGACACGGTTATGACACAGTGAGCCCACAGCACAGTTAGCCTGCAGCACGGTGAGCCCGAGACACAGGTATGACACAGCGAGCCCATGCCACGGTGACCCTGAGACAGGGTTATGACTCGGTGAGCCCGCAACATGGTGAGCTCGAGACGGTTACGACATGGTGAGCTCATGGCACAGTGAGCCTGAGATGGTTACGACACGATGAGCCCACAGCACGGTCAGCCTGAGACAGTTATGACACGGTGAGCCCGTGGCACGGTGAGCCCGACAGGGTTACGACATGGTGAGCCCACAGCACGGTCAGCCCGAGACGGTTACGACACGATGAGCCCGCGGCACGGTCAGCCCGAGACGGTGAGCCCGTGGCACGGTGAGCCCAAGACAGGGTTACGACTCGGTGAGCCCGCAGCATGGTGAGCCTGAGACGGTTATGACACGGTGAGCTCACGACACAGTGAGCCCGAGACAGAGTTACGACTCGGTGAGCCCACGGCATGGTGAGCCCGAGACGGTTACAACATGGTGAGCTCGCAGCACGGTGAGCCTGCCAGTGGCCTCAAGGGTTAAGATGTAAACACAGCTGCATGCACGGTGATCTTCACTGATGACATGTGGCATGAAACTAGGAAAATATTAATAAAATTGTATTCGAATTGGCAAAATCTCTAGAAGCACCTTTATTCTTAGATATCTGAGGAACACAGATCAAGACCCACCCACAAGTAAGATTTTTAATCATCTCGATTTTACAGACGAGTAAATTCAAGCCTCGAGCGACTGAGTCATGAGCATGAAGCCACCGTGTCCCCCAGGACACCACTGTATTGACCTCCAGGGTCTCCAGGGCTGTGCCTTGAGCACCCCCATAGGGCTGGGGGGAGGTGCCCCAGTCGGGCCAAGCAACAGCACTGCCACGCAGGTGACACGTTCCATGTGTCTCTCAGGAAGAGCAAGTGCAGGGGCTTGGCCGAGCCTGCGGTTGGGAGGGCTGCGACCCAGCGGGGAGCAGCGAACTCTAACTGGTGGCCTGGAGCAGGTACATGAGGGAAAAAGCAGTGCCATTCTGCAGGAGGCACTTGGGAGCAGGAGACGGGGATCCAGGAGGCTGGCAGGGAGCAGAGGACGGGCTCCAGCCCCAGCGGACAGCCTGCCCTGCTCTGCTCCAGAAGCATCCACGGGTTCTGAAGGAGGATATCGCTGGACAGGACAACCTCCCAAACCACATGTGCTCGTCCTCTGGTCATAAGAACTGTACACAGAGCTGTGTTCACAGGCGCCCGTGAGGGAGCCTCGCAGCAGCCCGGATCCCGAGGCAAAATTTTAAATGGAGCACAAACTGGTTTCAGAAATACTCTCCTGGAAGGCCAGGGTTCCCAGACAG
Organism: Pongo abelii; assembly: GCF_028885655.2. Lineage (NCBI taxonomy): Eukaryota > Metazoa > Chordata > Mammalia > Primates > Hominidae > Pongo > Pongo abelii. The sequence continues at coordinate 2,098,725 of NC_071991.2, forward strand.
GGCAGAAGCAACACTGCGCGTGTTCAGGCATCCACATTCGCTCCTTGCCAAGAGGGAACACCAGGGAAGGGCCCCACTCACCACAGAGAGGGGCCGTCTCTGCCATCAAAGCCCCCAGCTCCGGCCTGGAGGCCGGCAGAGGAAATGCAGGCTCCCCGTGTATCTGAGGAACCTCCTGAGAATGGGAATCAATAGCTGCCTCTGCAGAGAGGCAGGGAAACAACTTCCCCGGGACCCACAGGGTTGAGAGGGTCCCACCTACCCGCAGGATCCCCCACGTCACCCCACTATCCGGAGGCTCTGAGCGCTCCATCCACCTCTGGCCTTCTCCTTCCTCTTGGATGGAACTGAGGCCACTGAGCCCCTCGCTGCTAATGGGCAGCGGAGGATTTGATCAGACGCATGCGTCCATCGTGAAGCACAAGAGCATCAAGAGGTCCCAGTTCCTCCCCTGCCCAGCACTCACGGGGCCTCCGTGGCTGAGCCAGGAGAGGCTCCCTGATCAGAAGCTGCTGGAGATTCAGATCAGAGTTTATGCTTCTCATCTACCCAGGACTGAAGAAGAAAGCAGAGGAGGCTGGCGGCCAGGGCCCCTCCATGTCTGAACTCGGAGGCGAGCCTCCTGAGCAGTTTCCCGCTCTCGCCCGAGCAGCTTTCGGCTGCAGGGGGTGCTCCTGGGTACATGACCTTGTTTAGTCTGCACCAGAATCTGGGAGGAGAGCAGCAGTGCCGCCCCCAGTCCCCACATCCTCGAGGAGGAAGGGGCTCAGAGGTGGCATGCCTCGCTGAGGACTCGGGTTCAAGTCCACACGGCCAGCTCAGCCCCCACATCGTGATAAGGTGGGGGCCGGGCAGCCACACTCGGTGGCACAGGTGGGCACTTGCAGGTGAGAGGGACAGGCCCTCCTCCCTGGGGGGCAGGTTCAGACTCGGAAGGGGCTGGGACTCCAAGAGGGCGCGGCACCCCCCTCCCTGGCGCCCCAGGACGTCGGGCTCAGCGTGGCACGCAGCTGTTGTTATTTACGCCATCTAATTCCAATCTTAAATGCCTCCAAGTGTCAATACACATTTTTCTGAAAAAAATAAAAATCCAAGCAGCGGAAACAAAACCAGAGAATGAGAAAAGCAAAGGCTGAAATAATTACCAATCAAAGGAACGGCCAGGGGAGCAGGCCTGAAGCTGCAGCCTGGCCTCCCGGTCGCTTCTCCCCGACTCTGCCTCTGATGAGCGCTCTGTTCCCAACATCTCATCAATTGGAATCACCAAATTCAATTTGCATTCCCAGATAAACAGAGGCCACACTGCAAATACTCTCATCTGACCTTGAAATGTGAGAAGGAAAATTGCCCTTTGCAATTTCAATTCACTCCCAACCGTGATGAAAAATCCAGTTTAGCTGATCAGCTACCAACCTGTAATCGCCTGGGTAGGGCTGGGTGGGAAGCCCCGGCAAGGGTGGCCGCAGGGAGACCGTAAATTCACCTCCACCCCAGGCTGCTGGAGGTTAGGAAATGAGAACTGCAGAGACAAGGGGGCAAGTCACCTCTCCAGGCTCTACTAAACAACTGCTCCATGCCCTCCCGCTCCGACTTTCAGAAAAAAGAGAAGACACAGAAGATAATCTGGTGCCTGGAGTGATGCAGAGAGGCACAGCAGGTGTCCTGGCGACATCTACCGTCTCCCGAGGTCAGAGAGAAGACCATCCGTGCATCCGTCAACCCTGTCAGCGCTGGCTCCCTGCCCTCCTAATGCACAGGACAGAAGCCCCAAGGGGCCACATGGCAAACAGGCAGGCAGCAGGCAGGTGAGCCAGCCTTGAGGCTGGGCGCTTTCTCTGCACTGCTGCTCAGCAAACAGCCCACCACCTATATTTGTAAGGAAAGTTTTCCTGGAACAAAGCCACACCCATTCATTGACATATGGCTTACAGCTGCTTTCCTGTGACAGCCCGTGGCTCAAAAAGCCAAAAGTATTTACTATATGGCTCTTTACAGAGAAAGGTTACCAACCAATACTCTATACCACTACCCTATACCACAGATATGAGGTTTAGAAATGCTGGCATGGGTAACTAAAGACACGAGTTCCCACCCACCTGAGGCCAGGCGACTGCACGTCCCGCCCAACAAGAGAGCAAGCTCCTGCCGGCCCCCAGCCTCGGCCACTGCGGATGCACAAATTCCATGGCAAAAACAGTAATAACAACCCTCCAACTAAACCCACCCACCCACCCTCACGTGCAGAGCGCCTCCCCCACGATCACAGGCCTCTGGTAGGAAGCCCAGGATTCCGGGGCCCCTCATTTTCAAATGGGAGCAGGACTCAAAGAACAGCGCTGGGCTCTGACGCCAAGTCCATCCCTGGGCGGCTGGAAACTCCCGGGTCGCACAGCAGCCCTGCTGTCGCTGCACAGAGCCCTGCGTTCAGAGGAGGTGCGGAGCCTGATTTTCCCAGTGAAGGTGTGTGCGGCTGGGCAAAGGGAACTGCCATCTCTTCCAACACACCCTGAACATCCCTGCCAGGGAGGGAGACATTTTCGCCTCATTTCTCGGTTAGGGACACAGATGCTGGGGGAGAGTGGCATTCCAGGGGACCTGGCTCACAGGCTGTACCGCCGGGACATGGCCTGCACTTTGTGACACTGCCTCTCGGCCTGCCCAAGGTCCAGACTCCATGCCCTCTCTCCCCGGCTCCCCGTTCCTGGAGGGTGAGAAGATGCCTGAGCCCAGGAAGAGAGAGGAGAGAGCTGCTGTGATGGTCCAGGAGCCAGGCCAGGAACCAAGGACAGGACTGGGGATGACGCAGGGTGGGAATGGCAGAGCCAGCGGGAAGGGTGTTTGGAAAGAGGATATGGACAGATAAGCTGGGCGGCGGCAGGGCGGGGTGGGGAGGCTCTGGGCTGGCGCTGGAAAGGGGCCTGTGGGCAGAGGAGCAGCTTGGGAGCAGGGTTGCCACACTGGGCTCCTTAACCCTTCCTCATCTGGATCATAGGTTCTAGCAAAAGTCCATCGAGTTCCCTCAGACAGACGCGTAAAGGAACAAAAATCACAGCATCCACGTATCAGTCCCGCTCCACCAACACTTCTCCAATTTCCAGAACGCCATTGTGCGACCCAGGAAACCTCAGGACAAATCTCAGGTGGACACCAACCTGTGGAGGGACTGTGGGTCTCAGGGGCTGCCAAAAATCCCCGCATCGGGCCGGAACCCACCCCACACAGGAGGCGGGGGGTGCTCCCCGTGCCACCGCGGCCCAGGGCACCATCATGCACCCCTTCACTCCCTCGCCCAGCCAGGAGGCCCCAGGACTTGTCTCTTCCGGGCTCTGTCCTCCGCACAGGGGTCCGCCGTCACTGTTCCAGCCCCCGTGGTCAGCAGAGCACAACGGCCCAGGCCCGGGGAGGGCGCAGGAGCTAAGTGTGAGGGAGAAAAGCCAGAGCACAGGTTAGAGAGAGGAAGGCCGCCTGGCCTAGCTGGTGGGAAAGTGGGAGACACACCTGCTGTCAGGGTGGGGAGGCTGGGCCTTCATGCGATTGACCAACAGAGATCACGGGACCCCTGGGGAGACAGCACAGCACGCCTGACATGGCCCCAAGGTCAGGAGCAATAACAGCAAGGTGGCAGCTTCCAGGGGCAGAGGAAAATCTGATCACGGAGATTAGGAGAGAGATTGGAGCCAAAGACAGAGACTCTGAAGTCTGGCCACACTGAAGTGACAAGAAGAGATGTCAAAGCACAAGAACTTATGTAAGAAGGAAAAGCAGAAACCGAGGAATAAAGAACGGAGAACAAGCTCCCGGGAACACCTGCGCAGGAGACGCAAGAGAAAGCGAAGGGAGGCAGGAGAGGGAGGGGACGGGGACCAGGAGGCCATGTGTGAGTGTGAGGGGGGCTGTGCACATCCCGCAACAGCTGCACGGGAAACCAGAAAATCCAGGGAAGGAGGGAGGGAAGGGAAGGAGAGCGGGGACCATGGGGCCGTGTGTGAGATGAGTGCAGGAGGGAGAAGGGAGACAGCGGGGGAGACAGCAGGGAAGGAGCCAGGCCTGGGAGCTCAGCGAGGGAGATGGGAGAGACAGAGGGAGAGACCAGAGGGAAGGAGCCGGGCCTGGGAGCTCAGCGGAGCTGCTGTCGGAGCCGTGACTTCAGCACCACATGGCCTGTGAATCGGAGCCGTGAGGTATGGAGCTGGGCTCTGGCCGTCGTCTCCGGGTCTGGCGTGGGAGTGCAGCACTCTAAAGAGAAGCAGCAGGCCAAGTGGAAGGACCAGGCCGAGGAGACGGAGCTTTGAGGATCAAGGGGTTCACATAGCCCGTTTAACTGAGGCTTGCATCAAATTGGACAAATAGTTAAGAGAAGAGACAAAGTGATCTCTGTGGCGTCTCTCTTTGGAATCACCCGATAGCCCAATTAGCAGCTCTGAAGCTGAGGCTCTAGTGCCCATGACAATCAATAGAGCCGGGCGCCTGCACTTGGCCCAGCCTCCGCCCACGCCTGTGCGCCGCAGGACCACTCCAGCTGCTTCAGCGCTACCTGGGTAATGAAGCACATTGGGCCTGTTTATTTTCCCATTGATTTTGCCATCCTCCACCCAAAGCACAGGAAGTCAATACCCCGTTGGGTGTGGCACCTTCATGGGGCCTCTGCTGTCTCTCCCGCTGCAGGGAGAGCTCCCCTGCCCATTCATCAGGAACGGGTGGCACAGGCCCCCAGGGGAAGAGCCGTCCCTCCCTGTGCGTGACGTCCTGGGTAACCAGGGCTGACAGCCTCTAAACGCTGTCACTCAACCAATAAAGAAACATCTCCAAAGCATTCCCCATGCTGAATAACAAAACTTTAAGGAGAAAATGGGATTTTCGGAATTATTAGTTTCCCTTTCATTCCTTTCTAGCAGGAGCTGGAGAGAGGGAGGCACCCACTCGCCCATCACTGAGTCACCTGGCAGCTCATTTATGAACCTCGCTTCCTCCGTGCCGGGCGGGGGGCTTGGAGGGCTGACACTTGACTTGAGAAATGCCAGCTCTAAGCAGTTTATTTCCTCTTGAACTTTAAGAACTGACAAAGACAGGAATGACCTTTAAAAGGCAGGGTTAGTACTTGTTGGAATCGCTGAGCACTTCCCAGCTTACACAACAGAGAGGAGGTGCGGGGTGAGTGCCCCCAGTCTCGGGGCACGGCTCTCAGCACTCGGGCAGGTAAATCAGCAGAGAGGTCTCCCAGGTGGGTCAGTGGGTGGAGGCCAGCGCAGGGCAGGCTGTCAGGAGACTCCAGACGTAACAGACTGCAAGATGTCCCCTGTGGTCAAGAAGGAAGAGGCAACAGCATCGGACGCCAGCAAGACCTGGGAGACCTGGGTTCAAACCCGGCCTCCGCCACTGACCTGCAGCAGGTTGTGCACCAAGAAGACCAACATTTCCTCCTCCCAGTTCTTCAGGGAAAAGCACGTGGGAAGAAACAGATCTGTTCCTGACACTGCAGGAGCGCCCGTTCCCATCTCCAGGACCTCCTGGTTGGTCACTGTGAGTGTCTGCTGGGCCCATCCTGTGGGCCGGCTGCAGGATGCTCCCAGTGATTCCAGCATGGTCAGACCCTGGGGTGGGGAGGAGCTTGGGCAGGAAGGCACTGGGGAAGCGGGGGCGGAGACTGGGCGTAGACCCCCACCCAGTGAAGGCCTGGTTTCCCACATGCACCCAACTCGGAGAAGAACGCTCACATCCGGGCCGCCATTCCCTTTCTCGCTATCAGTTAACCAGCAGCTTCCTCTGGACACCCGAAAGGCATTCCGAGGCAGCACTGCCGGCGGGGTGTGCGGTGGACACTCCGCAGGATCTGGAAGACTTGGGTCAGAATAATTCAGGAAACACAGTGGAAGTTTCTGCGTATGTGTAGAAAAATAAAGCTCTGCTGTACTGGTGAATACCGACTTCATTTCCTCAAAGTCCAGGGGGACAGAAGGGGCCTGTCCACAGGTGTGGCCGGACCCGCCACAGAGACAGCCACAGGCAGTGCGAGGCCAGGAAGGCCAAGGGCCACGACCTTCACTTACTGGGAGCAGAGCACTGCAAGGGGGCGGAGCCTGCGAGTGGCGCTGCCCGGGCAGGGTGATGCCAGAGAAGGCCCTGCGCCCACGCAGACGTGCCGGGGACGAGGGAGCAGGTACCTGTGCTCACGGAGGTCCCCAGGCTCTGGCAGGCCTGACTGCTGGAGAGCAGATTAGAGGCAGGAAACCCAGCTCAGTGCGGAGTCCTAGCCCAGAAAACCTACTTCCTGAGCCACCATGGTGGCCGCTGCAGCTGCCAGCACACCACTCGATGTGTCGCCTACCACCAGCTTGATCCCTGCATTGGAGAACGTCCCTCGGAACTTGCCTCGCACCTCTGAACATCTCCTGGAACGTCCTGATGTCCGGCCCCAGAAAACCCTGGGAGCCACCGGAGCCAGCTTGGGGCAGGGAGGAGAAAAAGGAAGGAGCCGTGACAAATACAGGGCCAAGCACGGGGGCAGGAGGGTGCTCCCAACCCTCCAGGTGAAGGGCCTGCGACTCTGTAGCCTTGTAGAGTAAGAAACTCGCCACATGCGGGCAAAAGAGACCTTATCATTGCCGTCATCGTTTCCTGAACATATGTCGTCACGTTTATATGTTTCCCACCACCCCAAGCTAAGGACTATTATCATGTCCTTTACAGATAAGATGGCCCGGCTGAGAAGACATCAGAGACCCTGCTGAAGGGCCAGCAGTCAGTGATGAGCAAGAATTCAACACCGGTCTCGCTCAGTCCTGACAGTGACTACACTGTTCATTACTGCAGCTCGCATGCTAGCCACGGGTCTCACAGAACCGTAACTCCACGCTCACCTCAAGCACCCACTGTGTATCAGCCACCATTCCAGGCAAAGCAGACACAATGGTGACCGTCCTCAAAGAAGCTCAAAGGCATAAAAGGTTAACAAAAGACAAGTGTAACAGAGCAAGTAACGGTGCCTGCTAACAAGCTCCACCCTCCCACCCCACCGTGTGGTCTGTCTCCCTGCCGCACAGCCATGCAGAACTCACCCCAGGAGAGCAGCGCATGCAGCTGTCCCTGCCTGCAGCCACCACTGCCTCTCGGCCACCTGGTTCTCCCAGGGCAGTAGCCACTCTGATATTTCTGCCCACAGTGAGAACATGAGGCCACGGCGGTGTCTCAGGAATGCCCTGCTTTGAGTTTGGGACTTTGCCTATTCTGGGCACTCATATTAACGTCATCATACAGGTAGTGGCCTTTCATACTGTTGAATTTACTTGGCATCGTGTCTTCAAGGCCAGTCCGTGCTGCAGCATACGGCAGCGCTCCATCTCTTACGGCTCAATAACTCCTCGCTGGGTGGACAGCCATGTTGTTTTTAGTCACAGCTGAGGGGCATTTGGGTTGGCCCCATCTCTTGACTACTATGAGCAATCCTGCTATGAACAATGACACATTAGTGTTCGTGTAAACACGTTATCAATTCTCTTGGGTGCACACTTAGAAGGGAAGTTGCTGAGTCATCCAGTGACCACCTAACCTCTGAAGACCCACTGGGGGCTCAAGGCAGATCCAGCTTCACAGGGCCACCGGGTGCGTACGAGGGCGCCGACTGCCCACCCTCACCAACTTCACAGGCCCACCAGGCATGTATGAAGGCCTGGAGGATGGTGAGACCCATCACCTCCATGTGCAACTCCACCTCCCCCCAGGAATCCCACCCTGCCCGGGAGGACTCCACACTGTGGGGGAGGACGGCAAGACCCGTCACCTCCCTCCCTCCTGGCCAGCAGCCCCAAGGAGCTCCTAAGGATGAGCCCCTCCCTCCCCACAGGCCCAGTGAGGACAAGATGCCCGGTAGGGAAGAAGCTCAGATTCTCCATCCTCCTCCCCAAAATGCATCCCATCCAAAGGAAAGTGCAGCTCAGCAACTCAGCACTGAGTAAAGCATCACTAAAGCACCAGCACGCCCTCGCTCACACCACAGCCACAAAACCTGCCAAGTCCTTATGGCATGGTAATTAGGGGAAGTGCTGCCAGTGACCTTTAACTGGAGGCTCCAGACAGGTCAGTCAGTCAGTGCCAAGGAGCACGACAGAGACAGCACAGCCGGCTGGGGACGGAGCCACACACGGCCTCTGCCTGTGGGAGAGCCGTAAATGCTGCAGGCAGGGAGACAAGACAGACCGGCCACAATTGCTCTTTTTCTTTTTTTTTATTTTTGGAGACAAAGTCTCGCTCTTGTCCCCCAGAGCTGGAGTGCAACGGCATGCTCTCGGCTCACTGCAACCTCCACCTCCCAGGCTCAAGCAATTCTCCTGCCTCAGCCTCCAGACTAGCTGGGATTACAATTGCCCGCCACCACACCCGGCTAATTTTTTTTGTATTTTCAGTAGAGACAGGGTTTCACCATGTTGGCCAGGCTGGTCTCGAACTCCTGACCTCAGGTGATCCACCTGCCTCCGCCTCCCAAAGTGCTGGGATTACAGGCGTGAGCCACTGCACCCAGCACAATTGCTGTTATCTTCTGCGACTAAAAGCAAGGGTGGCAGAGAAATCATGTGCCAGAAGACAGGGGAGATGTGGCCAGGAATCCTAAGAGTTACAAGCTGAGTTCAGGAAAAAGTTTTAAAACAAGAAAAAGCAACATCACTTTGAGAAGAGCAGGGAGGAGGTGGTGGTCATGCATGGAGAAACTGGGCTTCAAACCTCATGGAAGCTCTTCTCTTTAAAAACATACCCACATGGCTGCTGGCGGCAGGGGAAGAGCACTGTGACCAAAGGGAGGCACGAGAAACTCTTAGGGTGATGGAACTGAATCATGGCTGTGGTGGGGGATGCTCAGTGCAACTGTCAAGATCCACAGAGCCATACACCTCAAAGTGAATTTTACTACCAATAAATAATCAGGAAATGGACCAGGCATGGTGGCTCATGCCTGTAACTCCAGCACTTCGGGAGGGTGAGGCGGGCAGATCACCTGAGGTCAGGAGTTCAAGACCAGCCTGACCAACATGGGGAAACCCCGTCTCTACTAAAAATACAAAAATTAGCCAGACCTGGTGGCGCGCGCCTGTAATCTCAGCTACTCATGAGGCTGAGGCACAGGAATCACTTGAACCCAGGAAACGGAGGTTGCAGTGAGCCGAGATCACACCACTGCACTCCAGCCTGGGCCACAATGTGAGACTCCGTCTCGAAAATAATAATATTAATAATAATACTAATCAAGAAATTGAGAAGCCCAAACAGAATACAACTGTTGAAGGCAGCTTCTACACCACAGTCTGCACAGCTCAACTGACCCAGGCCTGGCGGGGCTGACCTCTCCTGCCTGTGCTGATTGCAAAGGAACAGTGGTACTTGGGAAGACACAGGATCCTCTTTGTTGTAAAAGGAATGACATCCCATGGCCAGGAGCAGGGAGTGGGGAGCTGAAAGGAAGTTGGCGCCAACTGTACGTTTAGAGAGATCCTGCCTGTCCACAGAGAACAGCTTCACGGAACACTGTAGGAGCCCCTTAGCATCCGAGACAGCACGGTGCTAGCAGCTAAAGGGAAAACCACAACAGTGTGTGGGGAGAGGAAAGAGAATTCAACATCCGGTACCTGTGAGAAGATCGACTGAAACCCAGCAAAGCTGCCGCTTCCCCTTTCACAGCTAACTGGACCCGTTTCCCAGCAGATCAAGGCTTGAGGCTCTAGGAAGAGTTAAAGAAGAAGAAGACTGGGACTCGGACCACACTGACTTCTCCCCTTTAAAAGTCCACACACAAAGCACCCACACAGGCTGAGTGGAAATATGGGGGCCCGCGTGCACGGCCACAGAACAGTGGACGAGGCCGTGCAGCAAAGCGATCTCGGATCACACATCGCGCCTCTTCACACCTCCCCACACCCCTGCCTGAAACATGCCGACGGGTCTGTTGCCGCTGGAACACAATCCAGGCCCCCATCACAGGCCGCGCCATCTGGTTACCAGCACGGCGGTCTCCTGCTACCCTGGTCCCCTGTGTCGGCGCCAGCCCTCCAACCTTCTGCCCCACACTGAGCCACCTATTCCCACCACAGCCCCCATCCCGCCCCGTCCTGCCATGGCAGTCTGAGCCCCACTGAACCCCAGAGAGGTTTCCCCCTTGCCTCCAGGGAACACTGCCCCAGCCTCGAGTGCCACCACGACAGCTCTGGAGCTGCCGCTGCACATGCACATCCATCTACCTGGGAGGCCGGGGAGAAGAGGACGGTGTGGCACAGCCTGGGGCACTCCCAGCACTCGGCAGTGGCCATGAGCGAGAGGCAGCAAGGGGATGGGTGGAGTTCCGTCTGTCACACTCCACGCAGCCCTTCGGCTTGAAGAAAGGACACTGACAGAGCCGGGGCCATCTCTCAAGTACAACCTAGATGCCCTCAACTCCACTCCCTGGGTGCCCCAAAGCACACACCAGATTCTCACCAGCAGTGAAGCCAAGTCCAGGGTCCACAGAGGAGTTGTGAAGGTTCACACAGGGCTGGTGGTCACCCTCTGCCACCGACCCGCACGCCTCCCACACGAGCTGCCAGGCCCACAGTGGGGGCTGTGCCTGCAAAGGCCTCCGAGCCACGCATGCAGGCACCTCACCCGGTGGCTGCCATGTGCCAGGCAGGCCAACAAGAGCCAGGACAGGCTATTCATTCTGCCCCGCTCCACTGACGGCCTGAAGGTCACCAAGTTCGGGTCAAAGCAGGCAGGGATGGGTGCGCTTCGACAGGGAGAGCAGCTCACACGGCTGACTCAGGCCCTGCTGTGCAGCTTCCTCGAGACCACGCAAACGGACAAGGAGAAGGCGGCCACGGAGACACAGCTCTCTGTGGCCAGTCCCAGGCACAGTGGAGGCCACAGCCAAGGGGATACGGTTTGGCTGCGTCCCCGTGGAAATCTTAACTGGAATTGCATCTCCCAGAATTCCCACAGGTTGTGGGAGGGACCCAGGGGGAGGGAACTGAATCACGGGGACCCATCTTTCCCATGCTATTCTCGTGATAGTGAATAAGTCTCACGAGATCGGGTGGGTTTATCCAGGCTTTCCACTTTTGCTTCTTCCTCATGTTCTCTTGCTACCACCACGTAAGAAGAGCCTTTTCCCTCCCACCATGATTCGGAGCCCTCCACAGCCATGTGGAACCGTAAGTCCAATTAAACCTTTTTGTATTCCCAGTTTCAGGTATGTATCCGCAGCATGAAAACAGACTAATACACAGGGAAAGCAACCGAGCCCCAACACCTGTCCCCGGGGCCCACCCCACACGTCCACCCCATCATGTGCATCACGTTTAATCACACTTCCAAGTGCACACCTTCTAAAGGAACGGGCTTCCGAAACAAGGTGTCCAATAATCATGCTGTTCTGACATCCATCTCGAAGGCCAGGCTGAAGGCCAGGCTAACACATATCTGCCATGAGATCAGAGTGGGCTGAAGGGCTGCTTTCCCTGGACATTTCAAGCTGCAGAAGGAGCTCCGGCCAAGCCCAACGGCCACTCCCAAGGGACAGGGAACACCAACCCTAGTGATGTTGGTTTGCTACCAGCTGTGCAATGAAAGCTTTGGGGGCAGGCGGACAAGGAAGAGTGACAGGAAATTGCAGGTTCCCTTGTCAGGAATGGCATGGTCATGTTTAACTTCAATAGGAAGAAGTCATTCACCGCCAGGGACTCCTCTCCAAAAACATCCAAATGGTCGGTCAGGGGCCTCAAAGGCTGGTGCCGAGCAGGCACCACCCCTGGGGTTCTAAGGTGGAGGTGAGGGAAGGGCAGGCCAGGAGAAGACAAAGCAGGTCCACTGAGTCACCGGCGCTCGGGGAGGGGCCGGGTCTACCGCCAGTTGAATCTGGTTCTGCGGTCACTTTCTTTGGGGAACTCAGGCAAGCGTCCTGAACACTTCAAAACCTCCCAGTGATCCTTACCTCAAGGATTTTTAAAGTAAACTTTGATTTTGATTTTGGAATGACTAGGTGTACAGAAAAGTTGTCAAGACATGCAACCCAGCCTCCCAGTGCAAGCACTGGAACGGTGTCACGAATGGACCTGGGACTCTGCCTGGACAGCACCAGTGTGTCTGTCCTTCAGCATCCTTGTTCCTTTCCAGGGTTGGATCAGGGTACCATTAGTTGCCACACCTCCTGAGTCTCCTCTCATTTGTCAGCCTTTCCTTGTTTCTCATGGACTTGACAGTTCTGAGCAGGACTGGCCCAGGCAGGCCCCCAGCAGGGTCAGGTGTGTGTTGTGGCTGGACTGGAGTACAGGTCTGGAAAGAACCAAAGACGCAGCGTCTCCATCATCCCTTGGAGCCTGGGCGGGGCCCTCATCACTCCGGGAAGGTGCTGCCCACCAGGCCCCTCCAGGCAGGCAACGTTACCTTTTCGGTACTCCACTCTTTGGAAGGAGGTCACGGAGCCTGGCCTATCCTAGGGGGATTAAGTTCCATCTCTTGAGGGCAGAGAACTACATCCATTTTATCTGCAATCCTTCCGGAGGGAGAAGCTGCGTCTGCCCCATTGAGTCACGCCATCATTTATTTCGGTCAGCCTGATTCACCCGCGTTTATTTGACGTGTCGGGTTATAAGTCACTGCCACTTCATTTTCCCACAGCAAGTGTTTCGCCTTCAGCCACAGGAGTGCTTTCCTCTGGCTCCTGTGTCCCATGCACACGCCCCATCCTTTTGGGTTTTCTGCATTTCCTTACTTTCTGGAACTAGAAGACACTCCAGGCTCCTCCTGTTTATTTCCTACCCCAGTCCTAAAACCAGGTATCTTTCCAAGGACGCCCAGGTCCTCTTACCGAGAACGGTGCTTGGAAGCCCTGCTCTGGGCCCCGGTCAGCTCCCTGTTGCTGGGTGTGCCTGCCTCCGGGCCCTGCAGCAGTACAGGTGTGTGCCAGCCCTGCATACACAGATGCACCTGCCTGCAGTTCCTTCTGAATCTGTCTACTTGTGTTGAGCCAGTCAGGAGTTCATGCTGATGTCTGGCTGGGGTCTGGCTTTTCTCACTTAGAAAAATACATTCAAGATTCATCTGGCCGGGCGCGGTGGCTCACGCCTGTAATCCCAGCACTTTGGGAGGCCGAGGCGGGCGGATCACAAGGTCAGGAGAGCGAGACCATACTGGCTAACAGGGTGAAACCCCGTCTCTACTAAAAAATACAAAAAATTAGCCGGGCTTAGTGGTGGGCACCTGTAGTCCCAGCTACTCGGGAGGCTGAGGCAGAAGAATGGCGTGAACCCGGGAGGCGGAGCTTGCAGTGAGCAGAGATCGCGCCCCTGCACTCCAGCCTGGGCGACAGAGCGAGACTCCATCTCAAAAAAAAAAAAAAAAAAGATTCATCTATGTTGTTATATGATCAATACCTTGTCCCATTCTCTCACTGAATAGGATTCCATTGCACAAATGTACTAATTTGTTTATCTGTTACAGGGCGTTGTGGTGCTTCTGGTTTTTAGTAACTATGAATAAACCTGCTATAAACACGCACATTCAGGTCTCTGTGTGGACACAACTTTCAATTCCCGTGGGTAAAAGCCCACAGACAGGGACATCAGGTCACACGATAAGACGGTGTTCGGCTTTGTAAAAAGCTGCCACGCTGCCTCAAAGTGGCGGCACCATGTTGCAATCCTCCCAGCAGTGAGTGAGAGTTCCTGTAGCTTCACGTCTTCACCAGCATTTAGTGCTGTCAGTGATCTTACAGTTTTTAGCCATTCTCACAGTGTGTGGCCATGTCTCATGGCTGTTCTAATATGCAATTCCCCAAAGACAAATACTCCTGAGCATCCTCTTTTTTTTTTTTTTTTAATTTCTGAGACAGGGTCTTACTCTGTCTCCCAGGCTGGAGTGCAGTGGTGTGATCACAGCTCACTGCAGCATCAAATTCCCGGGTTCAAGCAATCCTCCTACCTCAGCCTCCTAGAATGCTAGGATCACAGGTGTGCATGACCACGCCCCACCCAAGCATCCTCCCTAATGCACCTGCCCTCTGGATATCGGTGACTGTCTTTTCAACCATGCCCCGCCCGAGCATCCTCCCTCACACACCTGCCCTCTGGATATCGGTGACTGTCTTTTCAACCATGCCCCGCCCGAGCATCCTCCCTCACACACCTGCCCTCTGGATATCAGTGACTGTCTTTTCAGACATTTTGCCCATCTTTCAATTAGGTCGTCTGTTTTCTTATTATTGAGTTTTAAGAAGGCCTTATATATTCTGGATTCCAGTTATTTGTCAAATATCTGACTTGTAAATATTTTCTCCCATTCCGTGGTTTGTCTTTTCGTCCTCTTAACAGTATCTTTCACACAGCAAAAGTCTTTAACAAGGCAAGTTTATCAAATTTTTTCTCTTATGGATTTCCTTTCAGTGTTATACCTAAAAACTCATCGTCCAACCCCAGGGCACACAGATTTGCTCCTCTATCTTCCTCTAGCAGATCAGCGGGCCTTCTTCATGGGTAACAAGGTAATGCATACAAAAGCATTTGGGCCGAGTGCAGTGGCTCACACCTGTAATCCCAGTACTTTGGGAGGCCGAGGCGGGTGGATCACGAGGTCAGGAGTTCGAGACCAGCCTGGCCAATATGGTGAAACCCCGTCTCTACTAAAAAAAAAAAAAAAAAAAAATACAAAAATTAGCTGGGTATGGTGGCGCACACCTGTAATCCCAGCTACTCAGGAGACTGAGGCAGGAGAATCGCTTGAACCCAGGAGGCAGAAGTTGCAGTGAGCCCAGATAGCACCACTGCACTCCAGCCTAGGGGACACAGCAAGACTCCGTGTCAAAAAAAAAAAAAAAAAAAAATTCAGAGGGAGGACAGTACATAGCCAAAAAGTTATGTTTTAAAGGAATATTTAACATGGAAAATGTTCACAAAAGATTAAACAAAACAAGATGACTCAGCAAATAGTGCATACAGTATTTTCTCCTAAAACCCCATTAGAAAAACACATTCCATGTATATAAAAATGCCAGGAAGGATCTTGACCAACGCAGTCACAGCAGCTTTCCCTGGGAAAAGGGATGACGGGAGACCTTTCTTCTCAGCTTTGCTGTCTCCTCCACATTGTCGAGTGTTCTGAATCAAAGTGTGTTGCTTTTGTAATCAGACTCAGAAAGGAATTCAAATAAAATGCTGACATCCCCTTCGCTCTCCTCCTCCTTCCTTCCAGGTGTGGGAACACAGCTCACAGAATGTGGGGAAAGCAGATCCGGCGAACCTGGAAGAGGAAGTGGCCCCCAAGACAGCTCCATCTCGTCCACCCCTATGAGACGCAGTGGCACTGGCTGGGCAACGGACGGGAGAGTCCACAGCTGTGCTCCATCAGCCAGAGGAGCACAGAACGCGGAACCCAGGAACACAGACAAAGCCACTGTGGAGCACGGGGCAACAGCCAAGGAGAGGCTCCGTCAGCTGAAAAGCCTCAGGTGACGATGTCAGGTCGGCAGTCGGAACCCCCAGAAGCTGCTCCCGAACCCATGACAGCAAGGCAGGGAGAGGACAGGACCCCCACAGCCACAGTGTCCACACAGAGCTCTCAGGCCACGCGGGCACAGGCGGTCGTCTGTGCAGCTTGCAGGGCCAAGGAAAGCAAAGGCCAGGGAGGACAGCACTGGGGAGCGGGGAGCCCGCTGGGAGCACGCGCCCAGCCATGAGCAAATTCACAGCCCTTGCTGAGCCGCTGGGGACAGGTGGCCTCAACGCCAGCCACAAGGGGCAGCCCTCCCAGGAGGCTGAGCAGGGACCCACCCACGGTCAGTGTGGAGGAGTGTGTCCCTAAAGGGCTCCCAGCGGCCAGCACTCCCTCTGGATGCAGAATCCACAGCTCTCACATCGGGAACAGGACACGCACTCACCCACACTCTCGACAGAGGATGCCCGAGCACCCCTGTGTGTTGGAACCTGTTCACAACACTGCTGAGGAGGCACTGCCCTTCAAGTGACAAGAGGGATGAGAAATAAGACACAAAACCAAAGTCTATAATGTGCTTGACGGGGAAAAGTGACAGCGAGACAGGGAACAGACAGTCATGGTGTTTCACAGGTGGGCAGGGAAGGCCCACGAGGAGGTAACAGTTGTGAAAGACAGGAAGGAAAGTTAGGAAGGCTGCTGCTATCCAGACAGGGTGCTCCAGAAAGAGGACCAGCCAGTGCAAAGGTCCTGGGGCAGGAGCGGGGCTGGCAGGTGAGAAGGCCCCGGGGCAGGAGCGGTGTTGCCAGGTGAGAAGGCCCCAGGGCAGGAGTGGGGCTGGCAGGTGAGAAGGCTTTGGGGCAGAAGCAGGGCTGGCAGGTGAGAAGGCCCCAGGGCAGGAGTGGTGCTGCCAGGTGAGAAGGCCCCGGGACAGGAGTGGGGCTGGCAGGTGAGAAGGACCCGGGGCAGAGGCAGGGCTGGCAGGTGAGAAGGCCCCAGGGCAGGAGTGGTGCTGCCAGGTGAGAAGGCCCCGGGACAGGAGTGGGGCTGGCAGGTGAGAAGGCTCTGGGGCAGGAGTGGAGCTGGCAGATGAGAAGGCCCGGGACAGGAGCAGGGATGGCAGGTGCAAAGGCCCCGGGGGCAGGAGCACAGCTCGCAGGTGCAAAGCAGCAAGGGGCAAGGACTCCAACCAACGAAACCACATGACCCATCTACATAGAGACCAAACACGGCAAAAGTGACCCAGGGTGATGGGAACTGGGTGGGAGTTCCAGGAACAGGAAGGGGAGGAGCAGGAGGGACTCTGGGCTGATCACGCCATTTCCTGACCTGGTGATGGTGATGGTGTGTTCATGGATAATTTGTGCAAGTCTCTATATACACTACATACACTACAGTGAAACGTGAGGAAAATGAAGTTTTTCAAACTGAACAATCATTAAGTAGTAAATATATATATATCTCCCCATATTTTTTTTTGAGGCGGAGTCTCACTCTGTCGCCCAGGCTGGAGTGCAGTGGCTCCATCTCGGCTCACTGCAAGCTCCGCCTCCCGGGTTCACACCATTCTCCTGCCTCAGCCTCCGAAGTAGCTGGGATTACAGGCGCCCGCCACCACGCCCGGCTACATTTTTTTGTATTTTTAGTAGAGACGGGGTTTCACCGTGTTAGCCGGGATGGTCTCGATCTCTTGACCTTGTGATCCACCCGCCTTGGCCTCCCAAAGTGCTGGGATTACAGGCATGAGCCATGGCGCCCGGCCTGCAAAAAATATTTTAAAATAAAATGTTTTTAGAAAGATTTAAAAAAAAAAAAAGAAAAAGCCAAGCACACATCCCTTTATCCACACACCCTTAACTTCAAATAGCAGAAGAGATGCAAAGCAGCCTGAGTGGGTTAGCGCGGCTCCCAGGCTGCAAACGGAGATGGGCAGTGCCGAAGCCGCGGTCGCTGTTAAAGAGAAGGGCAGCGTAACCAGAGCAGAGATATGAGTGAGTGCTGTGGCTGTTGCTAAACAGAAAACGCAAGGAGGCGAGGTGGGCAGCAGCAATGCTGGGCAGGGTGGGGCGAGGCAGCACTTCCTCCCTGAGCCACTGTCATCACCTGCCTGCTGCGAGAGGAGCACAGGGACACACGAGCGCACAAGGCTCAGCCGGCAGGGCCAGGGCAGGGAAGCCGTGAGGAGAGGAGGGCAAGGACAATAGGGACAGCTGTGGGTGCAGGCCGGACACCCCAGCCGTCTCTAAGGGGAAGGGCAGAGCGCATCCACGCACACTTGCCGGCAGCCCTAGGGTGGGTGGAGGTGCCTGAAGGAGAGAGGCGAGGTGTCTCCCTCAAGGGAGCTTTGCTTCTGTGGAAGGAAGGAGAGAGCGGGTCCGTGGGGAGACACAGCAGGAGAGATGGGGTCCCTCGTGAGGGCCTCAGGGTCGTCAGAATCTGGCTCCCTCAAGCCTGATCAGGACTCAATCATGTAACGACAGCTTGCAGCCCACAAACAGGAGAAAGCAAGGGCCAGCGGCCAAGGTGGCCTGTGGGTAAGGCCATCAGAGCACACGCCACACAGGCTGTGCTCAGAAGAAAGGTGAATTCCACATGAGGACAGGGAGGGTCCTGAGGGACCAGCCTCCAGGACCCTTGCCAGCCACAAGGTCGTCCTCGTCGGACACAAGGGCTCCCAGGAGGAAAGGGCCCTGTGCTCCCAGGGAGAAGTCACACAAAGACCCAGTCCTCCGGCGCAAAGAGCTGCGGTGCTGACCCTCTGCGCCTGCACACATCTGGGGGCGGCGGGGCTCATGCCTGCAATCCAGCTCTGGGCACACACGAGCCTGGCCGAACCTCAACGCGGACTCGGCTTTCACTCTCAAAAGCTGGGTCTCTTCCTACGCTGCTTTTCCACAGAGCTTTGCATTCGTTAGCTGCCTCCATGGGACCAGGGGACCCTTCTATTTTATTCTGTGTGTGCAGTGGGCAGGGCGGGGTGGGCACTGAAACAGCTCTCCAAGGGGCATCTGAATTGAAGACTTCGAGGACAGCTTCCCCCACTACAGCAAGACCCTGCAGCTCCTCGGCAGAGGACAGGAGAACCGAGGCCAGACTCAGCCTCAGGGAACCTTCCTGCGTGTATCTCAGGCAAACTCGTCAACTCAGGCCCCTCCACGAGGCCCAGCCACAGACACAAGAGGGTGGGCAGGCTGCAGCTGCCCCCCCCCCACCACCCCGCCCAGCAGAGGCTGGGGGCACAGACCCATGGCACAGCCCAACAGCAGAGGATGCTGGCCCAGGCATGGGCCCCACCCTCACAGCCGGTGACCCCTGGCCAGCAGCTCTGCCGCTGCACCTCCAGGCTGCCATCCACAGGTGGGCGCCCTCTAGGACTGCCGGGAATGACAGCACACCCGGGGACCCTGCCGGGTACGGAAAGCAAGCAATGCACCATAGTTGACATGGTTATGATAAACACACCATGGGTGTCCACCACACCAGCTGCAAGGTGGGAGATGTGAAAGGGGAAGGGGGCAGCCTCCAGGCTCCTGGCTCCACCACACCCCATCCCATGGCACCCAGGCACACGCTCACCCCACTCGGCTCTGCCACGCCGCACCCCACAGCACCCAAGCACGCACTCACCCCACTCGGGCCTCAACTTCCTTGCTTCCGGGACACACAAGAGGAGATGACCGCTAAGGCCTCCTCAGCCACAACCAAGTGGACGAGACTCAAAACCACCCCAAAGTCCAAAGCAGCACAATGCAGGGGGCGAGGACGTGGGGGCCAGAGCCGGGACACCTGGGGAGGGGGGTCTCACTCCGCTCAGGCCTCACACAGGCGACTGCTCCAATTCATCTCAGTCCACACCACTGAGAAAGCAATGGGGCCGAGGAACAATGGGTCCGAGAATGCCAAGGAACCCAAGCTGGGAGCCAGGCAGTGAATGAGAAAGTGCTTCTCACACCTAGAGAAGCTATGAGGGTGAGAACCCAGGCAGCAGGGGGCGCGGACACCCACAGCCACAGCCGGCCGTCCACGGGCACCAGGCCTCTGGAGATGCAGAAGGGCACGCCCCTGGCACAGGGGACGAGGCAAGAGACACGTAGCAGTGGCAGGGGCTGCCCAGACCAGCAGGGAGCGGCGCCGAGTGGGGAAGGGAGACAGTGAGGCCCTGAGGCTGCAGAGGCATCTGGGACCCCTGGGAGCAGCGCCTGCATTGAGACTCAGTCCATTCTGAGGCTCATGCCTGGGCAGTGTCCCTCAGCAAGGGACGAGGGCCGGGAAGCAGGAGGGGTGCCCCTGCCGTAGGCTTCTGCGCTCAGACCTCCCAGACCAACAGGGAGGGCACGCTCAGCAGCGCGGTGTCACACTGGATCAAAGTAAGACGGAACTGAGAGGAAGCTTCACCTCCAACGGGAGGAAGGCAGCGGAATCACTCATGCGGTGGCCCCATGCCACACAGCTCTGTCTTCTCGGGGCACAGAGGACAGATCAGTGAGGACCGCCCACGACTTCAGACTCTGAAGACACACTCGGAATCACCTTGCTTTGGAGGACTCAAAATGACCTTGAGTCTTTGAGGCCCCAGGACTGGGACTGACTGCACAGCGCCGACCTCTGCCAAAGCCCTGCGGCGCCAGGGCTCCAGTCACGCACCAGGCCTCCACGCAGAAGGCGCACGGCAAACATCCTCCGTCCAAAGATGAGGCCTGCACAGCACATGGCCACGGGGGCCCATGCTTAGTCCAGACAGGAACAAGAGACCTCGGGCCCCAAACCTGTGACAACCAGACACAAAGTAGGCAAGAGTCCCTCCCACTCGCCGCAGAGATCCAAACAGCCAGGGTCCCTCTGCCCTGCTGCCTGGGGTCCCACCAACCATGCCGTACGCGGCAGCAGTCACCCAAGCCATCGTGTGTATGGTCTTGCCTGGTTAACAAGTCAGGAAGGCTACGGTAAGGACAGCCCCCTCAAACAAACGGGCAGGGAGCACAGCACTGCAGACATGTCCATCGAGCACAGCCCTGGTCACGGAGGACACGGGACGCACAAGAGCCGCTTGCTGCCACTGCTCTAGGAGGCCCAAGGGAACGCACTACAACATCCCATAGCTGCCCGGCATGAGCCAGAGGCAATGAAGATCTACACGCCACAGGGCTCACACCACACGCCAGGCATCACACATCAAGGCCCGGTGTCCCCAGAGGTGGGCCCAAGGGGAAATGGAGGAACAGAAGGAAAGCCCCCGGAGGGCCAAATAAAGGGGTTAGAAAAGACGCTACTCGAACTGGACCTCAAAGGCTGAGCTGGAATTTGCTAAGCCAAGAGGGCAGGCGTGGGCATTCTTGAAGAGGAAACAACAGGAAAGTGCTGGAATGTCTGAGGATGGAGGGCACCCTGGCATGGACACGGAGGCCTCCTGACACGATGGGTGGCAAGGGTGACAGAAACACAAGTGACCCCAGTGCACGAGGCTGAAGAGGGTGAGTTTCACTGAGGCTCAAAGGAGACCTCGTGCTCCTAAGCGCAGCGGTAGCACAGCCTCCCATGGTCCAGGAAGGAGCATCCCCCAAGGCACCGCTAACACTGGTGACCAGACTCCACCCCGACCGCCAGGTCAACGTGCAGCAGCCACCACCTGTCTCACCTGGACCCACAGCTCCGCCTGCCCTGTGCACTCTGGCGCCCGGCCCACTGCAGAGGGTGCAGGTCAGGGGCTCGCTCTGCTCCTCAACAGGAGTCGTCTCCCACAGCCCCTGCCGCCTTGGCTTCGTTAGCATTCAACAGCAATTTATTCCTCTCTCTCTGCCTTCTTTTGTGCAGCAGAGATAAGTAATGTTTCTAATCTGTGCTATCTCCCAGCTGCAAATGTTCAAGCACTTTTTTCTTTTTATTTAAAAAAATGAAATCTCATTTTAGATTTGCAAAAGAGACAGCTAGCAATCTTTACTGCACTAACAACCCGCCACCCAGAGGCCAGGCGGGAGCGTGGACGGAAGTGAGTGCATCGGGCTGGGAGACAGCCGAATCTCAGAAGTCGGCACTGGGAGATTCATTTCTCTTCTCTTCAAAAAACCCATTAGACGTGGTTCAGAAGAGGTACTCCTACCCGAGACCCAGGAAGCACCCGGGCCGTGGCTTCCTGTGAACAGTCCTCAGGCGTGAGCTCTCAACCCTGCACGGAGGAGCCCCTGGCAGGCTATCCTGGCCATGAAACTATCCCCAGTGGGACTGGCTGCCGACTGTGAGGAGTCACCTCCCAGCAGCCCAGCCCTCGATGCCCCAGGCACAGCTCAGAAGAACCAGCACCAATGCTCTTGGCGTCACCTGGGCTAACCTAGCACATGGATTTTCAAACTTCTCACAGCTCAAGCCAAGGGGCTGGCTGTGAGCTCCTTACAGGTAGAGGTCATTCCTTACACTTCGCCCCCAGCCACACAAAGCCCAAAACCGTCTCAGGGACATGGGCATTTAATAACTACCTGTTGATGGATGAGGACACAGGAGAGAAGCAAATCCCAGGCAACCACTGAGGTTTGAGAGACAGGTGCACCCTGCTTTACGACGGCCAGTGCAGACAGCTGCAAGTACTTTCTGTTCCGGACCAGCAGGGAAAATGAGGAGGAAAAGGTCTCAAAGCCCAGCTTGTTTCTGAGCAGAGCTAGAAATCCCAGCTGACTAGATCTCCGCGTTCTCCTTTACTCTTGAAACTCTATGAGAGAAAGCACGGCCTTTCGACCTTGGGCCTTTTGACAGATAGTAAGAAGCATGCCACAGCCAGGCGCTTCTGAGCGTGAAGCACCTGTTTCCTGGAGGGGATGCCACACTCCAGACACTACAATGCTGACGCCCTGCTCTGTGGTACTGCCGCTTTGCTTCTGCTTTACCCTACCCACCTGCCCACCCGGCGTGTCTGCCTCGTCCTGGCAGGACAAGCCCTGAGCGGGCCCTGCACCACCTGCAGGCTTCCTGACGCCTGACAGCAGAGATGCTGTCCGTGTCCTGGGCCCTGGCTGCAAACCGGAAGGCGTCCTTGGAAACAGCCGCACTGGGCCAGCACAAAGCAAGCAGGGAGAGCGGGAGCCGCGTCCACCCGAGCCCCAGGTCCCGGCCGCAAATCATCACTTCATCTTGGCAGCTCATTCTGTCTTTATCATCAGTTTTAAATAATTAAGCTGGCCCTGAAGGGGGTTGGAGGGTGGGAGGGGAACAGCTCGCTGCCCACGGCCAAGCCCCAGCGACTGGAGGGGCGGCTCCAGCACGACTTCTGTCGGGAGGGGCGCAGGGGCCTTCAGTGCCCCCCACCTCCACTCTGCAGACACGCCTGACAACTTGACGTTGGTGTTAAAGTCGTATCATTTATGTAACAGTGCAGTTATTAACGAAGCCTCATTTGCACGTGTCAGGGGAAGAGAAAAATCACCTAATTAACCACTTTCCCCATCAGCAAGAGGATGGGGGGAGTGCTGCCAATTTGTTTTCAACGGCTTTCTTCCTACCCTCAGAAACTTGCTCCCCTTTAATGGGAAAAAATTTATAATCCTTTGTCACAAGGGACTAGAAAAATCCTAGTTTCCGCTTTGGGAACATTCATACACCAAAGAGGATGCGGGCTTTTGTGCTATGGAGTCTGGGAAGGGCCACAGCCACTGTGCCTGGTACGAGGCTGGGGCTCCATTCCTAAAGGGTCTCCATCCAGGTGGGTGACACAAGACTGGGGCTCCATTCCTAAAGGGTCTCCATCCAGGTGAGTGGCACGAGACTGGGGCTCCATTCCTATAGGGCCTCCATCCAGGTGGGTGGCACGAGACTAGGGCTCCGTTCCTAAAGGGTCTCCATCCGGGTGGGTGGCACGAAACTGGGGCTCCACTCCTAAAGGGTCTCCATCCAGGTGCCTGGCACGAGACTGGGGCTCCATTCCTAACGGGTCTCCATCCAGGTGGGTGGCACGAGACTGGGGCTCCATTCCTATAGGGCCTCCATCCAGGAGGCTGTGCACCTGGACCCTGAGAGCCAGTAAGGAACAAAGACGCTTCTTCCCTCAACTTACCAAAGTGAGCAGCCTCTATGCTGCCACCCACCAGACTACCGGCTCCATGCTCACCAAAGTGAACAGCTTCTATGCTGCTCACCCACTAGGCTGTTGGCTCCGTGCACACAGGGCCACAGCTGTCTCAGTCACCATCACAGCCCGAGCTGGCCCACGCCTGACATATGCTGGATAAACACATACCAGGCAGGAGAAGGAGGGGTGTGGTCCAGTACACACCGGGGGGCTCTGCAGCTGGGAAGACCCTGACTGGAGGCCGGAATCTGCCAGGGGTGGGAGTGGGCAGATCACACAGCCTTGCTGACCTTGGACCCTCCTGTCTGACTCAGGACTGAGTCTCCCCAGCAGAAGAGGCTGAGAGCACAGGATAAGGTGAAAACGCAGGATAGGTCCTGGCACCAGTCACAGGGCAGACTCTCAACAGATGCCAAGTCCTGCCACTGCACCCACCATCATCACCAACACTGCCGCTGTCACCATAACCACCACCGTCACCATCACCACTGCCACCATCACTAGCACTCTCACCATGTCACCATCACCACTGTCACCCTCACCACCACGGCTACTTGTCATCATCACTCACCACTGTCACCAGTAACCACCATCACCACCATTCTCACGTCACCATCACCACCACCGCCACTGTCACAACCACCATCATCACCGTCACAACTGTCACCATCACTCTCACCACGTCCCCACCATCACCACTGTCACCATCGGTGACACCACGGTCACCACCATCCTCGCACCATCATCGCCACTGTCACCATCTCCACCATCACCAGCACTCTCAGGACCACTCTCCACACCATCACCACCGTCACCAGCACTCTCACCACGTCCCCACCATCACCACTGTCACCATCGGTGACACCACGGTCACCGCCACCCTTGTACCATCATGGCCACCGTCACCATCTCCACCGTCACCAGCACTCTCAGGACCACTCTCCACACCATCCTCAGCATGCGACACATCCTTGTCACTCCAGAGACAACGCCCAGAGACGGCGTCTTCTCCTACCCACTCCTAAGCCGGGCCTCTCCTCAGGTGTATAAGGCACACGGAGAAAACAGGCTCGGCAGAGGTGGCACTGTCCCCTCTCAGGACATCAGCTCCACAACTCAGAGGAGGCAGCCTCCGTGATGCTGCCAACACCTGGGTCGGCGCTGGGTCAGGCCTGGCCACACTGCCTGCCTGCTGGAGACGCGCGTCCTCTCCCACCTCGAGGCCCCTGTGCTTGCTGCTGCCTCTGCCTGGAACAGGCTCTCTCCCCTGCCCCTGCACCCCACAAAGGGGCAGCTCCGACCACGCTTCAGCTCTCAGCCCACGTGGTGTGTCCAGGGGGAGGCCATCCATCCGGCCACACTGAGTGCTAGGTCGCAGCTCATGCCATGGCTGCCCCAGATGGGCCCCGCACACACAGCCATACCTGTGCTCCTGTACTCGGTGAGGGCCTGGGCCTGCCTGCCCTGCCGCTCAGTAGACAGCACATGGGACATCGCTATGCCTACTGATGACGTTTCTGTTTGGAAGAAGTGGGTGAGCACCTGAGAGGACAGAAGGTAAGGCGATACAGCCGTGCAGCAGATCTCACCCGCCCCCGAGGCCACTGCACAGCGGCGGGGCTCTCGACAACCGTGCTCTTGGTTGGGCGGCGCAACCGCAGATGTGCCAGCACTGGGGCAAAGCCCACCACCAGGCAGCCCTGGGAGCCCCTGCAAAGGCCTCTCAGGAGCCGGGCAGCACAGCCAGAACACTGAGACCCGATCCCACAGGGGAGAAGGAGGCAGCGGCCACGAGGAGGAGCCAGGGAGGCAGCTACTCAGAGGGCAGGTGCTGGCCTCCTCCCTGCCCAGATCCCGGCAGTGTGGCATAAGCAGACCCCCTGAACCACTGTGCACGGAGTCCCTCCGCTTTCCCAGGCAGAGGGACAGTCTCACAGGTGGTGTCCGGACTCTGGAGATGGGGTGGGAAAAGGCAAGGAATGCGGGGAGACCACCAGTTCTGATCCCACGCCATACAACACTCCACCCCGCTGGGCGTGGGAGAAAGAGGCCCCCAGGCACACGGCAGAGAATTAAATATGCAGCCGGTGTCTGGAAATCATTCAATGAAGGTAAGGAGTGTGCTCTTCAGCAGCCTGCCTTGAGCAAAAGCATCTCGTGGCAGATAACTAATGATCAGAGCTCTCCGGGCCAGCTGCACAACAGGCAATATCTGTTATTAAAGGCATGCTGCTTTGATGACCAGAAACCTGGATTGGAACCAGGGCAGGCTGGGCCTCCATTTGCGGAACCAGGACAAAGGCAGAGCAGAGAGCGGCAAACTCCCCCCCAGAGGCAAGCCCGGAGTCCCCCGTGCACTGGCGGAGGCTGCTCAGCCCGAGTGGCACTGCACAGGCTCCTGAAGGCAGATGAGACCCTGGAGAGGAAACACAGGAAGACAGCCCCTACAGCCCCGCCCCTCCGCGAAGGAGAGCCGTCACGGCGGCTTGATAGCAGGCCAAGGGGGACGCAGTCTGGCATGCGGAGGCGGCCTGTTGCCTCAGATCCCCGACCCGCATGTCAAGCACGCTGGTGCCTACAGGGGGCGGCTGCGGCACCTGGACACTCGGAACACGCGCTCTGCCACCAGAGACAGGCTGGGCTCTAATGAGAAGGAATGAAATGCCAGCAACTACAGATCTTCCACGAAAGCTCCCCTTAAGCCAGCTCTTCGGTTTAAATGAATTTACTCCTTGTTAAATTCTTAACCTGAAAACATAACTGTTTTATACTTACATGCCTCATTCTGACATCCCTAACGCCTTTGCCGTGAAAGACCTCACTGCCAAATCCCACTTATATTATCTGAGCACAGGTCACATAAATCGCTGCAGCTCCCACGCCAGGCCGTGCACAGCCATGTGGGCTCAGCCTGCAGCTGCCTCTCCTTCCAATGTGCAATGCAGGGTAGGTCCCCCCGCAAGCCCTGGGGACTCTTCCCGGAGCTCAGGGAAGGAAACCGCGCACTTCCTAAATGTTAAAACACAAAGGGAACTACGCACAGTCCGCCTGGAGATGGGATCCCTGGCACAGCCCGGGGGCTGACCCACCCAGTCAGAGCCGGGCTTCCCCAGGGGCCAGACACCGCAGTGAGGGGCTGTTCTGAAAAGAGATCTGCTGGGAAGAAACTGGCTGTGCCTCTGCAGCCCGGGAGAGCCTCACTCTCTGAGGCCACAAACACCGCACCATCCTGCTTGGGGATATTCCAGTGAGCAGAAAGGGAAGGTCTCTGCCAGCAAGGGGTTGGTTACTAACAAAGAGCACTAACACACGAGCTGGCTTCAGGTGGTCACAGCCTGAAAGACAACAAAGCCGGCAGCGAGGTGGAGTGAGGGGGCCCAGCTAAGAGCAGGGGGAGGAAGGCCTCGCAGGGCAGAACATGCCGAAGAAATGGCAGTGCCCTACGGGGCGGTCTTGGCTGGCCTGGCAGCAGCAGAGCAAAGTGCGGGCTCCACGGCAGGGTGGGCAGGCACAGCCTGTGCTAGGGCAAGGCAGGGAGCATGGATCGTCACCCAAGGCACTGATAAAGGACAACCCGAATGTCTGCTTTGTGGCTGCTCCTACAGTGCTCTGACGCCAGGAAGTAACGAGGCCAGGAAGCCCTGGGACCAGCCATGCAGCCTTGCCAAGGCCAGCCACGCACTGTGAGGGTTCTGAGGGAACATGGGGCCTCTCTCACCACAGCCCTGCTTTACCTGGTGGCCTCGGCCTGTCTCCTCACTCCCGCACGGTCCAGTAAGAGACCACCTTCCAGATGAGACCAGAAAGTCCAGGCATGTGAGACGCTCAGCCAAGACCCCAGTCCCACCAGCTCTAGCTCTCTCCTCCTCAACGCTGCTCACCCACCCCGCTCCCCAGCTCCAGGGCAGGGCAGCAGGAAAGGCCCCCATCGTCACAGATATCACCTAGCAACACCTTCTGGAGCACAGTCCCAGAGCCCTATCCAGCTGCGGCCCCACAACCAAAGGGCACCAACACCTCAGCCCTGCCCCTGCCCCTGCCCCACACATGGCCCCGCCCCTCCACTCTGCCCAGCACGAAGCCCCACCCCCCAGACCCACCTATCACACACAGCGCCAGCCATCACACAGCCCTGCCCCAGCACATGGCCCCGCCCCTCCACCCTGCCCAGCACACAGTCCCACCTCCCACCCCCAGCACAGGGCCCTTGCCTCACTAGGCCTAGGCTAAGAATTGGGCCCTTGCCCCACTAGGCCTAGGCTAGGAATTGGGCCCTTAGTGCTGGCACATCGGCAGCGCGCCCCTCCACTGCGTCAGTGCCTTGCATGAAAGGCGCCAGCACGGCAGGCCGCTTCTCTATCGGATCTACATGTCCATCCCTGGAGACGGCCATGGTCACTCACACTCTTCCCCCTTCCCAGGCCCGGCCCCACCCTACCCTTCCCACATGTGCTCCTGGAAACCTGTGCCAAGCCAGCAGGCTCTCCGAGGCTCCCTCTCCAACCCCGCCTAACACCAAGGAGGACACGTGAGCTCCACTCTCCTAGGGGCAGGGGAAGAAGGCAGGCCAGGGGCACAAATCCTTCCGAGGAGACTGCCTCCCTCCTCTCCAGCCCACCAGACCCAGGCTAGAATAGCCCATCACACTCTCGGCCCGTCCCACAAAAGACGCCTGCAGCTGCACTGGAACGTGTTGTCCCGCATGGGCTGTAGGGCCTCCACGAAACCTGAGAGAGGAAAATCACCATTCAGTCCCTTCTGCAGGGCTGCCCCTCCCCAGCTGTCATGAGTCCATGCTGCGGCCGGCTCTCTCAGCTGGGAGCCAGTCACCCTTCAGCCCCCAGGAAGACTCGTGATGGAGACCCTCCTGGCCCTGGCTGAGAGACAGCTGAGTGCAGACCTGGGCAGGGGCACAGGGGTCTAGGACGCAGCTGGCCCAGTCCCCTAGAGGAGCGTAGTCTAGTGTGAAAGAGCCAGGAGGCTCCTGACGCCGTGCGTTCTCACAGGGCCCGGCCCCACAGCCTGGGTCCCAAGGACAGGAAGGGCACCCACATACAGCATCGCTCAGCACCTGGCTGCCTGGGACAGCCGGAAGGCCTGAGGATGGCAGGGCACCACGAGGCGTGGAAGGAGGCCGGGCCCACATCCCTGGCAACACAGAGGAGTCACAAGCACCTTCCCTGCAGGTGGTGAGCCAGGAGTGTGTGGGGCGGGACAGTCAGAGTTGGTGAGGTCTCGCTGCTGGAGCATCTGGTGGCAGGAAGCCCAGTCCAGAGGCTGCAGCCCGAGCCACAGCAGCCCTGGGGCAGAGGGGGCTGGCCCTCGAGGATTATGTGGTCACTGCAGGGTGGTCTTTGCCACCCCACCACCTCCCCCTGAACTACCCGCAGCCTCCTCGCTGGACCCCTGCATCCTCACGCACCGACACACTTCCTGCTCCCTGTCCCAAAGGCCTCTTTCTCCAGGTCGCTCTTCCTACTGTGTGAGGGAACCATGCCACTGCCGCGCTTCCAGTCTTCAACAGCTGCCCGCTGCAATCACGCTGCGATCCCCGTGCTGTGCCAGCCCTGCCGGCGTCCTGGCGGCTCGCCTGGACTGTGTGAGGGAACCATGCCACTGCCACGCTTCCAGTCTTCAACAGCTGCCTGCTGCAATCATGCTGTGATCCCCACACGGTGCCAGCCCTGCTGGTGTCCCAGCGGCTCACCTGTCCCACTTGGTTACCCCTGCCCAGCCCCCAGCTGCCCTCAGGCCTCTGCTCAGATGCTGCCTCCTGGAGATGCCCCGCCTGGCCTCCAGTGACGTCCTTCCCACCCTGTCATTCCACAACACCCAAAGCGTTTCCTTCACAGTGCTTTCGATAATTTCAACGCACTTCCTATGTTTCAAAACATTAGAAGGTATTTGAGGGTCGAAGATGGTAAATGCATGGACACAGTGATGGGTGAAAATGGTTTCTCAGGTGCCACCCAGACCTGCAAGGGCACCCATGGGGATGGTGCCTGGCACATGTCGCTGGACTGTGTCCCAGGCTGTGACACCGTAGCTCTCCACAGAAGAGTCCAGGCAGGGGGCAGGAGACACCGGCGCCCCCCACCCCCCCACAACAGGATGCTCAGCGGGGACATAGAACCCATCCAGGTGCTCGGAAAACACCTGTTTTAAAACTTGCTGACCAAAAACCCCAAAATGGATCATTTTTAAATACAAGGAGCACTAAAGATTTTCATTATGTACGATAACATTCCTATCAGAACAGAACAAACTTGGGGGCTGTAGCAAATGAATTCCGGTGGGATTCATGTCCGCTGATCACTATTCAGGCCCCACCTCATTACCATAGCAGGCTTAATTGGCATTTCATCCCCACATTGTGTCTCACAAATGAACAAGGTGTAATTATGGTAAAAAGAGCGCTCCGACGGTTTTGGTTTAATTCATGTCATTCATCCGCGTCAGAATCAGCACAGATGTTCTACTGGAGGACAGAGAGGAAGATGAGTGGCTTTCAAATTATACTTTTTTAGTTTAAAACTTTATTTAAAATAAAAAGTTATTTAAGTGAAATTTACAACACAGTGTTTTTCTCCCTTTGTTTTACTTGCTGTAGGGCATTAACTTTCAAAGGCTGGTTCTGCTTAATTTGATTTTTCATTTTCAAATGAACATCTGTGTTTAGGTCTAAAAAGCTCTTTGTTTAAACATACAGAGCCCCAGAAAGGGTCTGAACAAAGCCTTCCTCTGTAAACACTTGATTACCAGGAAGGCTTTTCACAGGGAGCCAGGGGTTGGCAGAGGGGGTTTCACTCTGGCTTTCTCTCTAAGGTCGGTAGAAACTTTCATCTCCTTCCAGAATGGGAGAAACAAAGGCAGCAGCCCTGGGGGAATGGCTCAGCCTCGAGCTCCTTCTGAGGTGGGGACACGGCAGGAGCGGCTGTCAGAAGTGGGCCCGGGTGGCCTCCAGGAGCCAGCCCGATCCACGATCAGTTCCATCCCTTCTTCACTGGCGCATCTCTGAGCCAGCAGCTCCTGGGGAAGCGCAGGGCCCCCGGCGAGGGCTTGCAGGAAGAGCACAGGACAGACCAAACAGGCGCCACCAAGTGTGGGTTCCAGACCCCAACCCAGCCATTCCAGACGCATCCCTGTGCTGCCCACACAGCCTCCCTGCACCCACTCTGCAGCTCAGAGCTGCTTACCCTCAGCTCTGGGTCCTCCGCACTCACTTCGGATTCCCATCAGAGGACAGGCCCTGCCTGTGGGCCCATCACCATCCTATCTCCCATCTAGACCGAAAACCCGAGCTCTGCTCCTCCTGAAATGAGGCCAGCCCTCTGGTGTCAATTACATGCAACTATGCAACTTCCCTGGCCTCAGCTGCTGCTTCAGGCCACATGGACAGTCCCTGCCTTAAGCAGCCCATGAGGGCACTGGAGACGCACACAGAATCAGGTGAGGAGAAGCGGCTGCAGCAGCAGCAGGGAACACGGGAACACGGCAACCCAGGAGCCGAACCCGGCACAGCAGGAGCCCCACGCCCGCCAACCCCAGGAGGACACTCAGGAGTGGGGCCCCAAGGACTGTGTCATTTCAACTCACTTCCTATGTTTGTAAACATCAGAACTCATAGCAGGGAGGTGTGTGGCCTCAGGATCCCAGCAACAGCCCCCAACAGCCTCGAGATGCTCTGGCGTCAGCTTTAGGGACTACATCAGAAGACTTCCCCACAATCAAAGATTGTCAAGAGCTGGTTAACATAGGAAGTTTAGCAAGAGCTCACTGCGGCTGTGTGGGTCTAAATAGTTTTAAACACTTCTGTGTTTTTATAGCATTATATTTAGAAACCTCTAAATAAAACTCATGGCGAGTGTTGCAATAATATACATTTTTTAAACTAATTGAATGTTGCCATTACAAGTGCTATTTTGGACAATCTGCTAAATATGTAATTTAGGAATTAAGATTCATATCTTACAGGATACGCTAATTATTCCTTTGAATCAGTTTGGGTACTTTCTGAACACACACAAGAAGTCTGAGAGTTGGCGACAACATCCACCCCTCTTCTCCACGGCGCAGAGGTCAGGCCACTAATAAGGGCACAAGCGTGGGCTCAGCACAGTCGTGAGAGCACAGACCCAGCTGTGCAGGCCGGAGGTGGCCATGGGGCCCACGCCTTTCCAGTCCAGGAGGCTCTGGCTCAAAGCAGCAGGAAGTTCTGTTTATTAAACCACAGCCGATTCTCCTAAGGCTCCCCTCCACTGATCTCACACGTTATCAAAATGACACAGATGTCCAGATGGCAGCACCTCGAAGCCTCTTGAAGCCTCCCTCTGTGGCTGGACTGTGCGCTCACAGCCGTGCCACCATGCCCCACGCCTCGGTACACAGCAGGCACAACTGAGCGGGCAGCTGCCTGGCTGCTCCTGTTCCCTCGGTGCCTCGAGGTCCCGGCTCAGAAGCCACGCCCAAAGCAGAAATCAGACCCCGCAGGGCTGTGACTCGCACAGCCACCTCCTTTCCTGTGAAGCATCTACTTCTATTAATACAGCCTGAGACAGAGTTCACTTCTTCTGAAGTCACAACCCAACAATGATTCGCTCTGACTCATACTGGCAGTGGAGAAAACTCTGGAGTGACTCAGACATGCGGCAGATGAAGGCCTCCTTCCCATCCTCAACACAGGCAAGTAGTTTTGGGTCTCAAGTGTCTCCCTTTTGTCCCAAATCAAATTTTTCTTGCTGAAGAGCCATCATTTCAGACTATTGAGATGCTTTCGGAACTGTGACGGGCTTCACCAATCAATAAAAGCTACTTCTATACCGAGACTCACCGCCTGCCCCCAGTGCGGTCCGAGCAGGGCATTCCGTGGTGCACGCCCATAAGAAGCGCTTTCTGCATCTCACAGGACAACAGTCGTCTGCGCTCAGACCCCACCATCTCCCTCAAACACAGTTTCCCAGCAGAGCCGAGGAGACGACGGTGCGGGCAAACCCTTCCTGTCCAAACAAAGCTCACTACGTCCCTGGCTTGCTCTGCTCTCACCCCATCCCTCCCTCGAGTCCTGTACACAAGTGAAGGGAGAAAGAATGGATCAGGAAGCAGCAGGGTACAAAGAGCGGAAGAGAGCTTCGGTCTCAAGTCCACAGGGCATGCTGCGGCCAAGTCCTCCGAGGAAAAGTAAATTAAAAACAAGAGGAACAAAGAAGAAACAGGGAGAGAAGAGGAGCACACACACTGAGCGTCCACTGTGCCCGCCCCTCGCTCCCCTCACACCGTGCGGTCTGTGTGATCATCCCACAGATGAAGACTAGAGGGGCTCGGGAAGCCGGGCCTCAGAGCCCGCAGGCGCCTCCATGCGCCCCTCCACCTCTGCACGCTGGCTGCCCAGCCCCCGGTCCCAGGCGTGGAAGCCTCCCAGGCGGCAAGGAGCTTTTGAGACTGTGGCTCCTCAGCCCTTGCTCTCTGCTCTAGTCAAAGAGCGTGCCTCGGAATGAATGAGGTACAGTCTTTCCCTAAAGTCACCGGAGAACAGAGATCAGTGAAAAAGGAGGAAGGGAGGAAAGACAAAAGACTTGAGAGGAAGCAAAACGAAACCAGCTTAGATTTGATCCCGATACGTGGGAAATCAGGTGGGGAAAAGGGGCTACAACTCCGTGATGACCAGAAGTCCAGAGGGCTGTGCAAGCCAAGACGGCTGGAGGCTGCAGAAAGCACCACAGCAACTGTCTGACGCCAGGTTGGGGCAGGTAGCCACACGCTGGAAAACCCAACACACAGCCCACGCAGCCCTGTGGGGACAGCTAAGCCCAAAACCCTGGCGTGGCCCAGCATGAGCAGGCCTGTGCGGACTGGATGTGCACACACCACGAACGCACACACCGGATGGTTCCCGCTGTGGAGACCCACGTGGCAATGTCTTCTGAAGTTAAAAGGATGCCAGGATCCAGCAGTTCCACTCCTAAGTATGTGCTCAAGGAAAAGTAAGAGTTTAGATCATACAAAGCCAACGTTTCCAGCAGCTTTACTCCATTTCACCAAACCCAGAAACAACACAGATGTCCTTCAACCAGTGAGTGAATAAACAAGACCCGGAGCAGCCGTGCCTGGAGCATCACTCAGCAACGAAAAGCAGCGCTGCGATTCACACAGCCATGCAGTGAGTCCCAAATGCACCTCCATGAGCCAAAGATGCCACATTTGTATGATGTTCTGGAAAAGGCAAAATCACCAGACAGAAGGCATGCTGGGGTGGCCAGGGAGGGGAGTCTGGGGTGGTGGGGCTGCAAGTCAGCCCCAGGCATGTGAAAATGCACAGATGCACAGCAGAAGGGCAAATGAGGCTGTATCTACAGTTTTTTTAATCAACCAGAATGAAAAAGACTCAAAATGAAACACCAGCTCTACGCGGTAAACCTAAAGGAACCACAAACAAAGAACACAATGCCAGGCAGTGGGAAACACGACGGCACCCACGGTGCTGAGAAAACGCCACTTCCACTGGGAACGCTAGGCCAAGGACAGAAAGGCCTGTCCACAAACACTGCACCCTTGCGAGTCAACCTCTCCTCACAGAGCTGTGGATTAGCAACTCCAGAAAGATTTTATGCGCACGTGAGGATTGGATGGGTAAGTAAAACATGGTGTGTGCTGACAGCTGGGCTTCTCAAGACCAAGGAGACAGCACAGGAGGCGAGGACAGCCCACGGGTGCTGGATGGAGCCAGTGTCAGGGTCCCCACCGAGGGGCCCTGGGGCCCTGATGCACCCAGAGCAGGCAGCACCTCACATCCACATCTCATCTCTAAGCAGCACTCGGCAACAAGAGGAAACAGGGCTCACTGGGAAAGTGGCGGACTGCGGGAAAACGGCAGGAAAAATCTAAGTTTAGAGCATCCTGCAGTGCCAGATAGTTTGAAAAAAAAAAAAAAAAAAAAAAGGCTTTAAAAAAAGATGAGGGCGAATCACAGGGCACGAGAGCCCAACTGTGAGAGTTCCCAGTGGCCAAGGCTGAAATAACGTGAATGAACCAAATCAGCAGAGCACTGGGTCACGTCCATGAAGTAAAACAGAGAAGGAAGTAACTGACACAAATAACCTACTCAACGAGGGGCAGAGCCTCCCTCAGCAAAGCGTCCCACTCAGGAAACAGGGACCAGGGGCAGAGCTTCCCTCAGCAAAGAGTCCCACTTAGGAAACACGGAAGAGACGGGCGGACAGAAAACCGCCCTGTGGCCATGGTGACGAGCCCCGCAGCTGAGATGCACCATGGATGCTTGAACTAGGAGAAGTTTTTGTAAGAAATAGGGGCCAGGCGCAGTGGCTCACAGCTGTAATCCCAGTGCTTTGGGAGGCCGAGGTGGGTGGATCACCTGAGGTCAGGAGTTCAAGACCAGCCCAACTAACATGGTGAAACCCCCTCTCTACTAAAAATACAAAAATTAGCCAGGCGTGGTGGCGGGCACCTGTGGTCCCAGCTACTTGGGAGGCCAAGGCAGAAGAATTGCTTGAACTCAGGAAGCAGAGGTTGCAGTGAGCCGAGATTACACCACTGCACTCCAGCCTGGGCAACAGAGCGAGACTCTATCTCAAAAAAAAAAAAAAAAGAAATAGGATATTTGCATAGTCTCAAAGCATCTTCCCCAAGATACTTATTAATTATCAGAACAAAACTTGCAGCCATGCATTTAGGGAGGCCTTTGCCAGGTGACCAGGGTGACCACACCCACAACAGAACATGGTGACATCGCACACCCCGACATCACACACCCAGAGGGACATGACATCCCTCTTACGATTTTCTGTCCAAAAATGCATAGCTTCAACCTAACCATGTATAACATCAGACTCGCTCCAACTGAGGAACATCCACAAAACACCAGCCTGTGCTCTCGAAGAGGCGGGGTCACGACGACAGGAGAGACCGAGGAGCAGAGTCTTTCCTGTCCCAGAGTGCAGGGCGGGACGGGGCCGCCAAACGCCAGGGGGATCCCAGGCCAGATCCTGGCACAGGAAAAGGAGCTCAGTGGGAGAGCCGGCAAGATCTGAACGCAGTCAGGACCCGCACCTGCTGCACCCAGGCCTTCTGATAACTGTACAGGCCTTCTGATAACCTATCAGCTTCTGATAACTGTACACGGGCTCACAAGACGTTACCCTCGGGAAAGCTGGCGGAGGGTGCATAGAAACATTCTCCACGACTTCTGCAACTTTTCTGTCAGTGTAACATTATGTCAAAATAAAAAGTTCCCAGAAGAACATGCCAGACACATGAGAAAGACAAAAGGGGAAATGGCCGGATGGTAATGACTCATCCCAAACGCCATCTCAACACACCTCGGGAGGGAGGGCCCTGAGCCAGCCCACAGTCTGAGCAGGGAACCTGGGGTCCTTCCCCACACAGAGCACAGCTCCCACCCTGCAGCACCGCCCGGCCGGGGCTAACACCAGAGGACGCCATCCTCCTTAAGGCCACAAAGTGTATGGTCCTAGGGCATCCTTCCTGAAAGAGACAATTGGGAGAACTGAAAGCTTGGCTGCCGGGATCAATCTTGCGGGTCGCCTCCCTGCAGCAAGGCCCAAATCGACGTCACGTGACGGAAGGATCTTCATGAAGATGAGCATGGCTACGACTTGAACGGTGGTTTCTTAACAGGGTCCAACAACTACAGCCTGTGGCCAAATCCCACCCACAGCCTGTTTTTGTAAACAACTTTTTTTTTTTTATCAAAGTTTTGTTGGAGCACAGCCACCCAGAATCAAATACGAATCGCCACTGCTGCTCTCACAGCACAATGGCAGAGTTCAGCATCTTCGACAGAGACCGCCTGCCCGGCAAACCCCGAAGAGTCCCTTCTGGCCCTTCACACAAGACACCTGTCACACCCATCTTTTGAGGCCCACAGGTAGTTCTGGGCTCTCGGTAACAATCTGCTTTGCAAACACAAGGGCCTCAAAGCCCCGCCTTCCGGTGAGCACTGCCGCACCAGCAGGGAGCCTTCCGGAAGAATCTGTTCTCAGGGTAGAAACGGTGACAGGGGCCAGTGCAGCAGAAAAGAGCAAAGCGCCTGGGAGACCTGCATCAGAGCCCGAACAGCTGGAGGCGCCAACTCAGTCTGTATCCCCGCCCCGCAACCCAGGGCTCCCCCAGAACCTGGGGCCCACCACTGGTACACCACGGAAGCACCCCCGCAGGAGGACGCGAGGCCGCGTTCACACCACGGGGCGCTGGCTCAGGACCCTTCCCAGCAGTTCTCGCATGTTCCGGGGTCAGAGGAGGTGCTAGACAGGGTCCCCACGTGTTCCCGAGTCAGAGGAGGCTGGATGGAGGCTCCACATGTGTCAACGCCGGGCCTGTGGACACTCAGTCTGTGTGGCTCCTGCATGGCCACATCCAGGGAAGCCACGGCCCTGCCCCCAAGGTCAGGACTATTCCTGGCCAACCAGAAGGACCTGCCACGCGTGACCTGCATGGAGCGCTCGCAGCAGAGGGAACGCACTGAGGCACAGCCGAGGCGCTGCCATCAGGAGGGGGACGGTGGCGGGCCCTGCGGAGAGAAGTTCTCAGAGCAAGATGAGCTGTCCCACTTCCCCTTCCTCCTGCCCCAGGCCCACCACCTAAACACAGAATGGGGCTGCGCTGCCGGAGACAGTGGTGGGGGGATAAGGCTCATTGGGAATGGGGCCCAGCCCCACTGCCCACCACTTAACCACACTCCCTAACCCGAATATCCCTCTGTTTCCTCAACACTAAATAAGGGCCAAGGCGACCACAGAAAAAGCTGAAGGGCATGAGCAGGACCTCACTGTCCACACTGACGTGTCGGCTGCTGCTCCTGGTGGCCCCAGCTCCAAGCTCCTCTTGTGCCCCTTCCCAGCACAGAAGGGAGCGAGAGCCAGGCCCGGGAAGCGGAGTGTGTGGGTGCAGCTGGAGGGCAAGCGGCTGTGTGTGTGCCAAGTGCCGGAGGACGAACAAGACTCAGGCCTGACTCATCTCATTCCTGAAGCACCTAAAGTGGGCTGCACACACCAGGTGTTGAACAAACGCTACCTGAACGGGAGCGACAAGGAGCGTCTGTCCTCTAAGAGACGAGAGCCTCGCCAGGGAGGACTGCGGAGCCCCCAGACAGCCAGCGCAGACGACGAATGCCAGGGCAGGGAAATCGAGGTGTCCCCAGCAAGACCCCAGGTGGGCAGGGCCTGGATAAGGCAGGTACCCACGTGTGGCAAGCCAGAGGGTTGGGGGGGGCTCCTGTGTGTACACAGGGCTGCGGGAGGTGGCGGTCAGTGGAAAAGCAGTAACAGCCCATGTGTCATACTGGTGCAGGGGGCTCAGGTCCATCGGACTGGAGCAGAAAAACCAGAGAAGAGGCCTGAGGAAGAAGCAGGACAGGCCACCACACCCAACAGGAGGAAGGCGTCTGGATGTCCCAGAGCTGGTGAGAGGGCCTTAGCCGAGGAGGCAGGCACATCACCGAGTACGAGGTGGTCTGCACCCTGCCTCTGCAGGCCTGGGCGGTGCTGCACAAAGTCCCAGGAGATCCTGAAGTGTGCCTTTGGTAAAGAGGACGGTGGAGACAAAGAAGTATTTGCAATGAACAAGTGAAGGCCCACAGCAAACACCCAGCATGGCACAGCACTGGGCGCCACCCGAAGACAAGGAAACCCGACCTTGGGGAGCTCCCAGTGCAGCAGGAGAGGGATCCAGGCTCTAACGCTGGGAACACAGCCTTTTCTAGAGGACAGGCCTGGCAGAGGCAGCCAGGCAGGCAGCCAAGGTGGGCAGGAAAGACCAGAAGCAGCTAAGAGTCTCCTGCAATATCCACGTTCCCCAGGCCCCTCCTTCCTGAACAGTCTGGCAGGCCCTAGGGGCCACTGCCAAGGAGGAGCAAGGGGAAGCTGCACCCCATTCCCAAGGGCACCTTCCCAAGCCAAGTCAACCCCTGTGCAAACTAACAGGCAGTCCAGCTCCACAAGCACTGCTGGTGCGGGCGGCACAGAGGCTGGGAGAAACCCACAAACAGAGGCCACCCACATGGTCGTGGTCTCTACAGACAGGCAGCTGCCCATTCACAAGGAGGAGGGGTGGAATGATATGGTCTGACTGTGTCCCCACCCAAATCTCATCTGAAATTCTAGTTTCCATAATGCCCACGTGTCATGGGAGGGACTTGGTGGGAGATGAGTGAATCACAGGGGCAGTTCCCCCCACACCGCCGCTCTCGTGATAGTGAGTGAGCTCTCCAGAGAGGTGACAGTTTTATAAGGGACTTTTCCCCCTTTTGCTCGGCACGTCTCCTTCCTGCCACCAAGTGAAGAAGGACGTGTTTGCTTCCCCTTCCACTATGATTGTCATTTTCCTGAGGCCTCCCCAGCCATGAGAAACTGTGAGTTAATTAAACCTTTTTCCTTTATAAATCACCGAGTCTCGGGTATGTCTTCACTAGCAGCGTGAGAGTGAACTGACACAGGGGTGAGAGAAGAGAGAAGCCCTACCAGGGAGAGGACAGCAGCACGAAGCACCCAACCATGAAGTGTGTGTATCCACAGGGCCCCACTGGCCTTTGGGGCAAAACAACTCACTTGTATCCACAAACATCCCAACAACTGCCAGACACTCGGCATCCCTGGCCCCAGTCCCTTGCATAGCAATGGCCCCTCAAGTATACCCCCAAATGTTCCCTAGTGTCCCTCAGCAG
Organism: Pongo abelii; assembly: GCF_028885655.2. Taxonomy (NCBI): domain Eukaryota; kingdom Metazoa; phylum Chordata; class Mammalia; order Primates; family Hominidae; genus Pongo; species Pongo abelii. The sequence goes on from NC_071991.2 coordinate 2,137,913, forward strand.
GGGGCAGGACAGGAGAGGATCAGGCCACCCAACTGCCCTAGGAGCCTCCAGCCCATCAGGTCAGCTCAGTGCCCCTTACCCCCCCTCCATCCTGTGCACCCGACACTCACCCCAAGCCGCCAGCCGGCCACTCCTGACCACAATGCCGGACGCTGTGCTGCCGGGGGTGCCACTCAGCCGCAGCCTGTCAGACCCTCCACTGGAGTGGACAGGGCAGCATCCAGGGCACAGTGCCAGCCCTGCTCTGGGGGCTCCTCTGCAGAACGGGGCCTGCGCCTGACACACGTAGGACATGGTTGGCGGTCACAGATCCACACGGCACACTGTGCAGGTGAACCCTCCCTCCTGACCAGCAGGACCTCCCCCTGTGCTGCCATCAGGCTCCCAGAAGCAGGAGGTCAGCCCTGAGTGATGTGTGAGAGCCACGGAGAGCTTGGCCGTGTGGGCACGGTGAGCACACAGGGGTCTGCCCAGCATCCGCAGTGCGTGGCATGAACGCGGCAAGATACACACCACTCAACACACTGGGCCAGCATTTTCTCCCCAGCAAGCACTATCAAGGCTGTTGTTGGTGACAGGCCCTCGATGTCCAAGTTTCCTGGGGCAGGTGGCAGAAGTGAAGGAACAGGGCCGTCCCTCCCAGCCCCTGCCCACACACCGCCTCCACAGCAGGTTCATGCCACCTCGGGGCAGGTTCATGCCGCCTCGGGGCAGGCTCGGCTCACAGTCTTCCTTCCGGATGAGGGGCTACCACCAGCTGAGCACGTCCCTCCAAAAGCCACGTCTTATCTCGCAGGCATTTCACAGGTGACGTGAGGCACGTGCAGACACGTCCCTAGCATTCCACAGCCGTCTGGGTCACAGCCTGCTCTCAGAGGAGAAGGTGCCCTGTGATTGTGCCTCCTGTGTCTCTCCTGGACCTGCAGTGCAGACCTGGAGCTGAGATGTCCTCCATCAAGGCCACAAGCTCCACACGCCCAGCTGCCCGGGCTCGCCCCAGCCTCCAGCCCCATGTGATGGTCTGCCTTCCAGACCCCTGCGCTGACAAGCAGGAGCAGCTGGGCTCAAGCTCCAGGGCTGCAGGGTGACTGCTGCCCGGTGCTCTTGGGGAAGCAATGTTTCCACAAAGCAAGAAGGTTCAGGCCAGGCAGCCCGGACTCCTTCTGCTGTGTTTCATCTACTGTGACATTTCTCCTATCCCAGTGCCCTCCTCTCCCTCTCCATTCTGCCCCCAAAACAAGTGACCAAAGGAGTGCCCCGCCCCTGGTTCACAGACATGAGAAACTCCCAGGCTGTGGCACTCCGCAGCACCTTCCCTATCGCATCTCCATCACACACCCTTTCTGACAGTGGCCCACATGGTTTAGGACGGGGTGAGAGCCCGCCATCTCCCACCCAGATGCGCTGAGCAGGAGCTGTCGTGGGGCACACACTCTCTGAAGCTGGGCAAAGCTGGACTACGCCACAAGAGCAGCTCTTTACATCCTCCTGGCCCTGTGCAAGTTGGCCCCAGGCAGCTCTCAGGTCCCGACTGTGGGGACAGCACGTGCCCGAGCTCTGACCCACATGCAGACATCAGAGGCCTCCAAGCCCTTGACTTAGTGGCAGGTGGGCTACAGCTGCAGGACAGAGGGCTGGAGCTCTGGAGGGTAACCTGTGCTGAGTGACAATGCACCCCGAAACCCAGAGTGCTCCTGAGGAGGGAGAGCCTGCCAGTCCAGCAGGGGACCCCTCAGCACAGTCCTGGCTGCACCCATACAGCTCACACAGATGGCAGCCACATACGTCCCACAACAACTGTTCCAGACCCCTAGGCTCTTTCCGGCTGGCTCCTCGCTGGGGTCCAGGACTCTGATCTGGGATCTCCCCTCCTTCCCAGCATCCAACCAGGAGCTCCTTATTCCCTGAAAGCTGCCCTCAGCATCCTCTCCTCACTCCACCTCTTCCCAGGACACGCCCAAGGCATCCCTAGCAATACCCCGGGTGAAGGAGCCCCAGCTTATGCTCTCCATCCTCAGATCAGGCCCTCCGGCTCTCCCTGGGGACCAGGTGGCGCCTGCCTTTTCACTCCTCCAAATGAAGTGGAGCCTCTCGGAGTCCCGCGCCCCACGCTGGGTCTATGGTAAGGCCACCTCCCCTTCTCTTGGCCCTCTCCACCTGCTGGCTTTGCCCAACACAGTCTCCCTTCCCCAGTTGCCTGTCCTTCAGGACCATTCCTTACAGACTGGCTGCAGCGTGTGCTCACTCCAACAGCCCCTCCTGTGTGTTACAGCAAATGGCACCTCCTAAAGTCTGACCCAGCTCAACACCCACCATCGCTTCCTCCCAGCCTCTGCCTCCACAGCAGCACCATCCTCTGAGAAGGCCTAGGACTGATTGCCACACTCTGGAGAGCCTGCAGGTGCAGCCGTGGGGTCACCACCCTGCAATCTGCACGGCTTCCAGAGCCTGGCACAGGGAGGAGGCACTCGCAGTGCAGGAACCAAGCAGAAGCCCCATGCCCAGGGCGCTGCCTTCTGCCAGACTCCCCGCGCCCCCACGGGTCTGACTCTTGCCCACCCCACCCAGAGGCTTCCTCAGAGCCAGGAACTGTGTCTTCTGTTGCTTTGTTTCCCCAACAACACAAAACCAAGGCTTTTCAGAAACATAATAATTATCTGAGAGTATCACTTCGAGAGAGACTTGTAAACAAGAGTATATGCCAAGAAAGGCAGGGGGTGCGGGACAGGAGGCGGGAGGCAGCCTGCGAGCCCCCATGGGAGGAACTCGGGGGACGGCAGGGCCTCAGGAGCTGCCTCTGTTTCCAAGGCTGCAGGCAGGGATCAGAAAAGGATCCCAACAGGCTGACGTGGCCTCCAGGGCGGGGCGAGGAAGGTCTTCACCCCTACACCTCCTCTAGGGCAGGTGCAGACCCGACGTGGGGAGGCCCAGCAAGGAAGACAGGCGGCTGCCATCACAGCACAGATGGACTCGAGGGAGCTGGGCCCAAGTGGAGTCGCAGGGTGACGGCAGGGCTCCTGCAGAGGCACACCAGCCCCAGCCACAAGGACACTCCCGGCGCAGGCTCCCAGGGCAGGCGCCGCACCACAGCATTCACCAGGACCAGCTGGACCCTGGCTCTGGGGCCTTTCCCGCCTGAAGCCTCATGATCTGAGTCTCCACTCACTGGTTAGCCCCATTTCCATGTGAGGTGTAGGCGCTGGGTGCTGCCAAGACGACAAGCCCAGATGCGGCTCCTCCACCTCTCCCAACCTCTGCTCAGCGTCAGAGCGAGGCTCCGCACCCAGGCTCCCAGCACCTGCCAGGCACTGCGGGGACAGGCAGGGATGAGGGAGGCTGCAGATACACCACACACACTCGGTCCAGCTGAAGCCTCCCAGGCAGTGGCAGGCACGACCTCACAGCCCCCACGGGAGGCTTGTTAACAGATTCCCGGTGGCCAGAGGTGTACCGCCAGGCCGGTGCTCACTGACACTGTCCCCATGGGTTGGGCTTCATTAGAAACCACAGACCTCAGAATAACAGGCCTCTGGGCTACTGGGAGAGAGTGGGGCAGGACTATGCTGCAGATCACGGCATCCTGGAACTGTTGCCAGCAGGAGGCCGCTCGGGCCCAGGGCCAAGCTGGCCAAACTCAGCCTCCAGCACTAGAGCCTGGGGGCCAGGAGTCCTCGAGGGTTGGGTGGGGAGGGAAAGGTCACACCTTTCTATGAGCCTGATGATGTCCCACCTCCCTCGCAGACCTGTGTGCTCCGGACGGTGAGGTCTGTCTGCCTCGCTCTCCACCCGCTCCAGCACCGGGCGGGGGCTGGCACAGCAGGAACGCAGACCCATGCAGCAGCCAGATGTGGGGACACGTGGACACCTGAGGGACCGGCAAGGGCGTACAGAAGGGCTAGGGAGCCGAGACGCACCAAGACACTGGGGAAAAGACCCTAGGTGTTAAAAGTAGCTTCTGGGGTGGAGAGGGGAGGGGGAGACTGGAGGGACAGAGGAACTCTTGGGAAAAGGCCTCGAGTTTTAGAAGTGTCTTCCTGGCTTGTCTGGAGGGACAAGCAGAACTGCCACTGTCTCATGTCATCCACAGAAAAGCCATCACCATGACAGGTCGGAGCAGTGGCCACCCCACATGTGGCCAGAGGGCTGGGACAGAGGAAACCCGCGGGGGCTGGGGAAATGCTCAGACTGCCCCCATCAGACCCGTCCACCTTGTGTGCCTTGCCTCATCTCATACCTCAAAGTGTCTTAAAATATTATCTAGCACCTTGATAACTGTTACTTACAACAGCCAATCACCGGCGGTGTGCGGTGGTTCACGCTTGTAATCCTAAAAGTTTAGCAGGCCGAGGCAGGCAGATCACCTGAGGCTGGGAGTTAGAGACCAGCCTAACATGGACAAACCCCATTACCACTAAAAATACAAAATTAGCCGGGCACGGTGGCATATGCCTGTAATCCCAGCTACTCGGGAGGCTGAGGCAGGGGAATCACTTGAACCCGGGAGGCAGAGGTTGTGGTGAGCTGAGATCACGCCACTTCACTCCAGCCTGGGCGACAGAACGAGACTCTGTTTCAAAAAAAAAAACAAACAAAAAAAAACAAAAACAGCCAATCACCAGGTCCCAGAATCACAAACCAGGGGGCTGACGCTGGCCTGCTCTAGGCAGGTGAGACTCAGGCAGGAAGGATGCAGCCTTGGTCCAAGCAGACAGCAAGTCAGCCCCAGTGCCAGAGCCACGACTGCCACCTGTGCAGGTGCACAGGCGATGGGTTGCTAAAGCTCACCCCCAGGCGCAGCTGGGAAGTCAAGGCGCAGGATCTGTCCAGAGCTGCACATGTGTCGGCCACGGCATCGGTGTGGGTGGTGACGGCCGCCGTCCACCCAGCGCCCCTCCCAGGTGAGCTTCCCCATCACCATCTGCCCATCCTGCCCTGGTAGAGAAGCGTATTATCAAGGTGACCGGTACCTCACCTGCCTCCCTTCTGCTGAGTCTGGCTTAAAGAGCAGCAGGGGAGCCGGGCGCAGTGGCTCACGCCTGTAATCCCAGCACTTTGGGAGGCCAAGGCAGGCGGATCATGATGTCAAGAGATTGAGACCATCCTGGCTAATGCGGTGAAACCCCGTCTCTACTAAAAATACAAAAAATCAGCCAGACGTGGTGGTAGGCGCCTGTAGTCTCAGCTACTCGGGAGGCTGAGGCAGGAGAATGGCGTGAACCCGGAAAGCGGAGCTTGCAGTGAGCCGAGATCGCGCCACTGCACTCCAGCCTGGATGATAGAGCGAGACTCCATCTCAAAATAAAAAAAAAAAAAAAAAGAGCAGCAGGGGAGCTCAGCCAGCTCAGGGACTGAGATGAAACTGCACGCTACAGCTTGGAGACGTTGCGGGAGGGCTCCCAGCAAGCGAAACTGGGCTGGGGTGCAAGATGGAGAGAGGGCGCTGGTGAGGCCCTGGTCCTGTGTGTGAGCGCGGCTGACACCCGGTGGGCTCTGTTTGTGCTTTTGCTGGTGACAGTAGGGTTTCCTTCCCTGTGAAGCAGGAGAGCACCCCAGTCCACCCAGGGAGCACCCAGGAGGAGCCAGCCCCGCCAAGCACACGCGTGGGAGGCGTCAATCCCCTGGAGGGCAGTAGCCCTCAAGCGAGGACGCACGGGGACATGCGATACCAGGAAGCAAGTCCGAGGCAATTAAGCCTGTTTCAGAGTGGGCTTGGCAGGCGGCGCTGAATCGATAGATCCTCCGGCGGCGTGGTGCCGCAGGTGAGGAATCAATCAGGTAAATGCCTCCCAATCTGTTCCTGCTGTGCAAAGAATCAGCGCTGTTTACCACTCAAGCCAGAAATAAATAAATAAAGCTGCCAATTAGTCAGCGCCCTTTTTCACTCTGGCAAGGGCTTTTTAGCTTCTCCAAATACACCAGAGCCCGGCAAGGCTGCACACAAGCAAAGGCAGCCCAGGCAGCGAGGGGCGGGGGCTCAGGCCCCGGGGCAAGAACTCTGCTTCCTGGGAAGCCCCCTGCAGCCAGGTCAGGCTCCTCCTCTAGACGGGGAAGCTGGGCAAACACCTCCAGGAGCAAGGCGAAGACTCCCAGTACCCCCAGTACAGATGCAGCTGGGAGCCCTCAGCTCTCCACAGGTCAGAGGCCATGCCATGCCCCTGCTCACCCCGCAGAGCAGCAAGGCAGGAGGGGCAGGCCATCGGGCAGCCGTGCAGGACCCACAAGGGTCGAGACGTGGAGAGGAGGCAGGTCCACCCAGACAGGCCTCTTCCAAGACTCCAGGGGCACGAGGGCTCCAAAGACCCTCGCCCAGGAGCAAAATGCCCAAACACGGGGTTGTGGAACTACCAGGGGGCGTGGAACTGATTTGGGAAGCACCCAACATGCCAAAAAGGAAGAGCAGGCTCCCCCAGGACAGAGAGTAAGAAGACCTGCCTGCCACCAGGGCTAGTGAGGAAACAGCTGCACCCACAGCCTGAGGGGACAGCCGACCTGCATGTGGCCCACCCCAGCCAACAGAGGCAGACTGCCCAGGGGCGCAGTGGGGGCAGGATGGCTAGGAGGACTCTGGCAGAGAGGAGGTCACGAAGCCCTCGCTCTGAGCTCGGCAAGGAGTGTATGGGGCTCCACGCCTCCCCAAGGGCAGACCTGCTGCGTTCTCACACACCCTGGGAGGGCCAGACCCACCCTACCCCACCCTTCCCCACCCTCCTCTGGCTCAGGAGACAGCCATTCCACCTGGGTGCCCGGCGCTTGTGGGAGAAACTCTGAATTCAGGAGCCTTGCTCAGTGCCAAGCACAGTGACACCACATATAACAGAGGCACCTCCGGGTGAGGGAGGATGCAGGGGCTCAGCTAGTGATGCCAGCGGGCCTCCCTAGAGCTTGAGGAGGGTGCAGGAGCTGCAGGTGGCCTTCCAGCCCCAGGGCAGGAGACACCGGTGAGCATGGAGGACACACATGAGCATGGCTGAGGGCACGGGGATGCAGGTGGTTCCTGCTGTGCATCCCGGGCCCCTTCCCTGCTGGGCTCCCGGCCCACACTAAGGATCCGGTCCTCACAGCGACCCCAGGAAGTCCCTGCTCCCAGGGCTGCACTTTACAGATGCGGGACCTGCCACAGAAAGGTTGTGTCAGACCCCTGGTCATGCAGCCCATGGTGGCACAGCAGCAGCAGGGCAAGTCACCGCCACAGTTGCCAGGTGCACTCCAGCAGGTCCTGGACCCGAGGGTGGGGGTGGCACCATGAGGCAGGTGCTGACACGGTGGGTGGGGGTGGTGCCCCTTCAGATGACCCTGATGACTGGACAGATGCCCAGGTGGGGACAAAGAGGACACAAACAGCAGCCCTGAGCCGAGCCACCCACGCATCCTTCCTCCTCATACTGGCCCCATGTGTCCCCCAGGTGACAGCTCAAAACAATAGGCAGTGATGCCTCCGCAGCCTGGTGAGCGAGCTCCACCGTACACTCAGGATGAGACCATAACAGGGCATCTGAGACATCCTTTGAATATTTACGAGTTCTCATCTGCCCAGGTGAGCGAGGGCCTGCTGTGGCAAACCCAATTCTAGCTACAACCCCCACCAGGTGAGGCAGCATCTCACCGGCAGGAGGCTGGCTCGAGGTTTCTGATGACTCCAAACAGGGCAGTGAGCCACTGGCCCTCTCACCCAGAGGCAGGTGCCCAGATGCCAAGCAGCGTGAGTGCTCCAGAAACTGCGGCTCAAACTGAGCTCCCATCTCTAGCTAAGGGCTTCCTGGGATCATTTACCACAGCTCTGAAAAATAAACTGAGGAGACAATATCAAGAAAGACTCCTGACACCTGTCCCGCTTTAAAATCAGGAGAACGGACTACCTGAAAGTCAGCTTATGCGTCTGTTTAAGCGCTGAGCCGGCACCGGCATCTGAGGAAGCAGCCAATTGGCCCCTGGGCCTCCTCACGTTTACAGCGCCACAGGTGAGAAACCGAGTGCGGCCAGGCGGCCTCCTGGCAAGGGGTCATCTTCCATGGGCTGCTTTCCACAGGCGGGGCTACAGCCCGGGGCACTGGAGCAGTGGACTCGGGGACAGACCCAGGCTTCGGTCCTCACTGCCACTTCCTGCCGGGCGGCCCTCCTATGAAGCGAGGGATGGCACCTCTACCGTATGGCCTAGGTTTCTGCAAAGACCGGGCAGGATGAAGGAGAGTGTCTCGGGAGCCGAGAGCAGACACAGGCAAGGCTCAGTGCGCGGCCCATGGACCGGGGATGCCCACAGAGTACAACCCTCGGAGGGCCCCAGGTTGAAGACTCCACCTAGAAGAGGATGGTAACAAGGGCAGCTTCAAATTCCATTTTCAATGAACACACAGGCACTCGGGCATGCACACAAAGGGCAGAACCCCAGGGCAGTAGATGTGGACCAGACCACTGGAGGCCCCCAGCCTGCACCCCGGGAGCCTGGAGGTCCTATGCACAGCTGAGGAGCTATCTCCCCTCTCAGGCCTGGGGGGCAGCAGGGACACCTGACCTGACAGCCCAGGCCAGACACAATGAGTGTGCACCATATGGACACTAAGAATCGACAAAGGCCGATGCCGCCGGCCTTCCTGGGGACCAAGCACAACCCAGGCCCAGCCCAGCTCTGAAAGGCAGTGTGAGGAGGCCCAGGAGCATCTCTGGGGACCGGCCTCTTCTGTCACTCAGAGTTTTTAAACACGCAGCTTAGCAGGTTCCTTCTGCAAGGAAACAGAGTGATCGCTGGGCAGCTTTACACCTGTCATCAGCCCCGCAGTGAGCCACGAGCCTCCGCCAGGCAGGTGCTCACCGACACTGTCCCCATGGGTCGGGCTTCATTAGAAACCACAGACCTCAGAATAAATAACCCCCCCTCACACTGCCAGGCAAATCAGCTGATCAGCGATGCTTCTATGTATCCAGCAGGGCATTTCAAACAATGGCAGATTACAACTGAGAACCTGGGATAAAGCCAGCGGGCCAAGTCAGGTGTGAATTCAGTCACAAAGCACATCCGAGGCCTCGTTCCTAGGGAAGAACAGAGCAGACGTGGGTGGGATGAAGACATATGAACGCTCTCCTGGAGGGGGCCTCTCAGTGACCCCACTTTGGGGACAGTCTTGCACAGTGCTGGCCTGACCTGCTTGTTCCAGGAGAGAGGTGCTCAGGGCTGGCAGGAGCCCGCAGGCCTTTGCTAGTCATGGGAGTGCCACGGAGAAGACGTCCCCGCCCTCCCCTACTTATGACAAGAGGGAGACGGACGCAAATCTGAAGTGATCACAGGGGCACAAAGGAGCGGCAACTCACCCAGCCCCAGCAAGACACGGGAGGCTGTAGAGTGGGGCCCCCGATGGAGCACCCAAGGGGCAGGGGAGAGGGCGGCAGGGACAGCCCGGCACACTTGCCCCGGAGGGGATTCTCCTAAGGGCGATGGACACACAGCCTCTCAGAAAGCTGCTTCATGCTGTGCCATGGAGGAGCAGCTGCACAGGGGGCCCCAGACCACACAGACCAGCAGGAAAGACCAAGGTCCAGACGTCAGGAACCTGGCATAGGTGGGCGATGAGGGAGCAGAAACGACCCGGGGTCTAGGGTGGGGAAAAAAGGCAGGAGAGGAGGAGACCCACAGGAACCCACCTGCGGAGAGGAGCAGACCCACAGGAACCCACATGCAGAGAGGAGGAACCCGCAGGAACCCACCTGCGATTACAATCTCACGCCCACCAAAGACCCCTGCACTCGGGGAAACGCGCAAGAGCAGCCAGCACTGTGGGCGTCAGGAGAGCAGATGCCTGCTAGGAATGAGAAAGCCTAGGGTGGAGGTGCTGGGGCCTCAGAACCCCACTACCCACGCAGACACACAGCTGGCAATGGCCCCAGAGCCGGTCTGAACTGGCTCCGACCAGCGGCTGTGACCTCAAGCAAGAGACTTCTGCTTACACCTGAGAGATTAAGATAGTGTCGACCTCTCAGAACTTCATGACGAGAACAGATGGATGAAAGGCCCTGACACTGAGAGACATTCAATAAATAAAACGCTTTTTAAATCACAGTCGTCAGTTACAACTCATCAACTCGGGCTCTGGTCCGGCCTAATCCCCTGTTGAGGAGCTGCTGACGCTCTCCCAGATTATTTCTAAATTAACGTGGTTCTCATGAAGCCGGACAATTGTCCTGGTTTGCATATATTCTTTAGAGTTCTCTGGTCCCAGACTAATTATTCTGCATTTTCTGTCACTGAATCGCATTTGTCATCAGCAGCTCAGCCACCTCTCATCTCCCAAACAGCACTACTGAAACCTGGCAGGGCCATCCACGCCTAGAGTCCCTGAAACGCAGCCCTGGTGCCGGAGAGAGAGGGCGGAGGAGGCCAGACCACTGTGAAAGACCTAGGCAGTTCAGAGCTCATGAAACACTCGCTCATCAGCACGGGAGTCACAAAAAGCACAGAACACGAACAGGAAGGCTGTTTCTGGAAGATGGCCGTTCAGGAGAGGCCAGGTGACCTGACCTGCCCTGCCTGAGGGAAGGCCCTGATGGGAGTCCCTGCACCCAGAGGCCTCACCAAGGGCACAGGCATGCCACCAGAGGCTGTGTAACATGGAGGGATGAGCGGAAAAGCAGAAAACACGATGTGTCTGCAAGAGGGCTGAAGGTTCAGCTGGGGCCTTGGCCATTGCAGGGATCCTGGCGGGGACACTGAGCGGGGTTGAAACCGGCTCCCTCTGCCCTTCTCACTCTGGGGACAGGACACGTGGCTGCTGGGACCTGCCCTCAGAAGGTTTTTTCGGCCACCCTCAAGCCCGTCAGGCCACACCGCGCCTCCCCAGGAGCACAAGGCCCCATCTTCAGCTCACGCTGCAGTCTCTCTGCTCCCACACCTTCAGGCTTCCCACGCGGCAGGCAGGCACACGGACCACAGGGAGCAGGAGAAAAGCCAGAGGGGGACACAGGCCTTCCCGAGGCTTCAGGGCATCTGGACCTTGAGGAGACGAGGAGTGCTGCCGGCACTGACCAACTGGGCAGAGTGGAGGTGGTGCACGACCCCACCACGAGGACAAAACTGGGTTTGTGGGCAAGCAGCTCTCTGATCTTCCTTCCAGTCCCAGAGGCAGCTGGAAGGGGCAGGGACCGGGCAGGCGCATTCCATGAGGGGCCTGCAGGATCCCAGGGGAGCTGGGGCCACCAGGGCTAACCCACCGCCAGGCAGCTCACATGTGCAGCAGGCTGACACCAGGCAGGCCAGGGGGCAGGGAGGGAGTGAAAGAACAAGAGGCCTGGAAGAGAGAAAGCCCAGGTTTCTGCCTGTGGACATGTGAATGTGCTGTGGCAAGTACAGAAGAGTAAAAGGTCTGTCTCCGCGGGACTGTGAATGTGGACAGGCACGAGCAGGCCAAGCCATCCAGCAGGCTCACTGCGGCTCCTGTCCACACGGCTCCTGCTAGGCAGCGCCCCTCCTGCCGTGGGTCTGAATCCGTCACCTGCCAGCAATGAGGATGCGAGGAACACGCGCTTCTCAGAGTCCAGTCACACACAAAGCAGCAGGACAGGAACCCCAGGTGCCTCCCGTCGGGAGAGCAGGCACACGATCCCATCCCTCTGGAAGCCGCCTGTCTAACAAAGATGGTCTCCCTGACGAGAGCAAGGTGGCAAGACAGACACAGCTGGACGCGCAGGCTTGAGCTTCTGCCCAGAGATCAGAAAAACAAATGCAGTTATTTTTACATACATGTCAGAGGCAGTCCAAGGAGTGCTCTCTGCACCCCAGGCTCGAGCCAACGGCCTCCCCCAGGATCCTGTCTGCACACAAGGAAGGTGCACAACACAGCTACCACCATCGGAGGGGCACACAGGCAGGCAGCTAGGTCAGCAGGCGCAGAGGGACTCATGGTTCCCATGGGACCCCCTGCCAGGACGCTCCAACCAGTCCAAAAAGCTGTCCTTCTGGGGCCCAGCAGAAGGGTGAAGAAAACACTACCCAACAGAGGGGCAGGGATGGGGTTAAAAGCACCAGGGCAGGCAGACAGACTCCAGCACCAAGTGGGTGCAGGAAATGCCACCTGGCTGCCTTGATGCGCCTCACTGCATCAAAAGCATCTCCACATGTCGGGAGGCAAACACCCTCCTCTTGGATTTCCCTGCCCTGCCCTCGGCCCGCAGCAGGTGCCTGGCTGGGCGCAGCCATGGAGCTCACCTGAGAGGTCCAGGAGCTGTGCCAGCAGCATTCAGGTGCCTCCCTGCTGAAATATTTCAGTCGCCACGTCCTGGGGCTAGACAAAAGCTAGCCTGGACACACAGCACCTCGAGGCCAAGTCCCTAAGCCCAGAGCTCTCTCCACGCGATTACAGCCCCCAACCCCCAGGAGTTCCCCAGGGGCACACCAGATGAACAGACCAAGGAATTTGGAATAAGGAAGCAATTGAGAGGCCAGAGCTTAACTCTCTCTGTCGTCTGCGGCAGGTCTGGGAAAGGAGGCCAGCTTCCCACATAGTCTTGGGCCTCTCTCTCTCTCTCTGGGACCCCAATGATTCCAAACATAAACTCAATTCCAAAGGTGTGTCCTATCACTCCTGCTTGTAAAAGAAAATAAAATGTCAGGACCCTCTCAGTTTATTATGCCAGGGGGAAAAAGTTAAGCCCCGGAGGCCGAAGCTGGGAGCGTGTCCGCGACTCTCTCTTCCTCTTAGCTCTTGTTCCGTAAATAACTAGGAGAGACCATACACCACACCTCTCCCACTTCCAGTCACCGATCTTTGTGATGGATTCACTGCCTCTTTCACTGTCCTGCACCTACAGACCAGATGGCACAAGATGCCTGCTACGTCTTCAGTGTGAATGCCAAATCAACCTTCCCGGAAAGATAAAGGCCACTGCATCGAATCTGATCTTTCTAACGATGCATTAAGCCTCTCGCAGAAGGATGCTGAGATCTGCTAAGCTTCCCTAAACTTGTCTATATAAATGATCCGGAACTTCCATGCTTCGGAACACTGACTTCCATTCTTTGGAATCTGTGCTTCCCTGGTGGCCGTCCTGAAAGAACCTTGCACTTGAATAAGCTCTCTTTAAACTAGATTCGGACTCTTTGGAGTATTTTGGGTTGACATACTGCACTATGAGCTCCTTCAAGAGATGGATGAGCAGCGTGTCAGTCTTCTTCGGGCCCCAGAGCGGACCCTGCACACGATACACGCTCATCCCAGGCATCTCAGGAATCCGCAAAGGCAATCTTGGCCCAAATGCTTAAAAACAGAAGGGACACATGTACTATGGTCTGGAGAGGCACAATCCCCCTCACTTCTCCACCTTGTGATGAGCGGCTACGTTAAAAATGGCTTAAGCATCATAAAATCAGTTCTATTTATGGTGAGGAAATACGGAAAGGCAGTAAAATTGGCAGAGCATGGAGATGAGAGGACACTAAACTCCCTGGCTCTCTAAGGGAAACAGGGAGCAGCTGAGACTGTGAGAGGAAAAGGAATTTAACCAATTTAAAATTCAAAGTGCTGCTTCTGCTTCCCCGACGAGCTTGTCAGTCCCAGGGGACCTCTGCGCAGGCACTGATGGCGTCCTTGCTCAAGGCCTCCCAGCTCATCCTCACAAACGTGCTGGAACATTCGTGCTTGCACCAGCTGGGCCCCCAGGTACTAATCCAGAGAGCAGCAACAGGGACAGCTCAGGTGTGTCCCCCAGGCCCACGCACCTCCCCAGGGGTGCCCTGTGCCCTTCAGCCCCCATCAGCCCTTGTCCCCACCCTGGCCCGAGCTGGCTCTGGCTGGGAAGGTCAGCAGGATGTGACAGCCATCACACCTGAGGTCTCTCTGGTCATGACATGGGACCTGCTTCCTTCTTTCGGCAACTGGCAGTCACACAAGTCCTGTGAGCCCCCCACGAGGGCCTGAACATGCACACGTGAAATGCTGCCGGGGGCTGCTCAGGTGTCTCTAATGGAAAGGCTGATGAAGGAGGTGCCTCATGGACCCACCGCAGCGCTGCCTCCTGACGCTCAGCGTGGTCTCTCTCTTCTCCAAGCAGCCAGTGAGGCTGACTCAGGAGGAAGCCGGCCCCAACTGCATTTTGTCTCAATTTGACCCCTGGGACAGCTCTCTCTAGCCTCATCTTACTTGCTAATTTTTGTTTTAAATTTACAGACATTTTTTTTCGAGCAATTTTAGGTTTACAGGAAAACTGAGGAGAAATGAGGGTTCTCATCTACCCTTCAGCCCCCAGGCAGATTCCCCTGCACTGTGCACGACTGCAGTCCATTCATTACAACCGATGAACCCAAGTCCACAGTGGACACGCAGGCTTACTTGTCGTGTCTTACGTTCTCGAGCCTAGAGGAACACATGTCTGCAGTCCCTGTGTGACCGCATGTCCACCATCACGGCCGCGTGCAGAGTCAGTCCACTGCTGCGTGCGACTGCGTGTCCACCATCAAGGCCGTGTGCAGAGCAGAGTCTCCTGCGTGTGACTGGGTGTCCACCATTACAGACACGTGAAGAGTAGGTTCATTGCCCAAAAACCCTCTGGGTCCGCCTGTGCATCCCTCATGTCCATCCCTGGCAACCACTGATCTTTTTACTGGGTCCACAGTTCTGCCTTTTCCAGAATATCGTGGAGAAGAAATCCCACAGTATACCACCTTTGCTGATTGTCCTCTTTCACTCTGCAATATACATTTAAGATTCTTCCGTGTCTTCACAGCTTGGTAGCTCATTTCTTTTTAGCTCAGAATAGTATTTGAGTGAATGGACATGTCATCATTTATCCATTCACCTATGGAAGGACACTGTTACTGTGTGGTTCCTGACCCCTCCAAATCTCAGGTTGACATCTGATCCCCAGGATTGGAAGCAGAGCCTGAGAGGAGGAGTTTGGGCCATGGGGGTGGGTCCCTCATGATGGCTCCTGCTAAAGAGCAGTCCTCACTTCATCAGTTACCAGGAGAGATGACTGTTACAGGGAGCCTGGTGTCTCCCTGCTCTCCCCCTTCCTCAGCACGTGGTGCTGGCCACCTCAGCTCCCACCATGAATGGAAGCAGCCTGGGGCCCTCACCAGAAGCCAGGTGCCAGCGCCATGCTTCCTGCAGGACCGTGAGCCAGACAAGCCTCTTATCTATAAATTACCCAGCCTCACATATTCCTTTATAACAACACAAAAACTGACTGAGACAGACATGTTGGTCACTTCCACGTTTTGGTGATTCTGAATAAACCTACTATAAACACTTGTATGCAGGTTTCTGCGTGAATGTAAGTTTTCAACTCATTTGGACAACTTCCAAGGGGCAGAGCTGGACTGTACAGAGCGTTTACTTTTCTAAGCAGCTGCCAAACTGCCTTCCAAGTGGCTGCAGCACTGTTTTGCGTCCCCCCAGCAATGGTGAGAGTTCCTGTTGCTCCACGTCCTCGCCAACGTTCGGTGCTGTCGATGTTCTAAGCACGTGCAGTGAGGTCTGGGTGCTTTCACGTGTCTCTCCGTAATGACATGCAATGCTGAGCAACTCCTCACATGCTTCTCCGTCACCTGCATCTATGCTTTGGTGAGGCGCCTGTTCAGAGCTCACCCATTTTCAATGCTGAGCATCTCCTCACGTGCTTCTCCGTCACCTGCGTCTATGCTTTGGTGAGGCGCCTGTTCAGAGCTCACCCATTTTCAATGCTGAGCATCTCCTCACATGCTTCTCCGTCACCTGCGTCTGCTTTGGTGAGGCGCTTGTTCAGAGCTCACACATTTTCAATGCTGAGCATCTCCTCATGTGCTTCTCCGTCACCTGTCACCTGTGTCTATGCTTTGGTGAGGCGCCTGTTCAGAGCTCACCCATTTTCAGTGCTGAGCGTCTCCTCACGTGCTTCTCTGTCACCTGTGTCTATGCTTTGGTGAGGCGCCTGTTCAGAGCTCACCCATATTTTAATTGGGTGGTCTGTTTCCTTACCACTGAGTTTGAAGAGTTCTTTGTATAATTTGGATAACAGCCCTTATCAGATATGCCTTTTGCATGACAATGAAAAATATTTTCTCCATTTGTGGCTTCTCTTTTTATTCTCAGCAGTTTCCTTCGCAGAGCAGCCATTTCTAACTTTAACGAGGTCCATCTCATCAATTCTTTCAGACTGTGCCTTTGGTTTTGGACGTTAAAAGTCACTGGCGAACTGAAGGTCAGCTGGATATTTCCGCTGCTATCTTCTAGGAGTTTTAAAGTTTTGTGCTTTACACTCAGGTATGTGATCCATTCTGAGTTGATTTTTGAGGAGGGTGTAAGGTCTGTGTCTAGATTTTTCCCCTGTGGCTGTTCCGCTGTTCCAGCACCATTTGCTGAGAAGACCATTTTCCTCTGAGCTGCCTTTGCTCTGCTGTCCGAGTATATCTGTGTGGGTCTATTTCGTGGCTCTCCGACCTGTTCCACAGACCTGTTTGTCCATTCTTCCATCAACATCATGCCACCTTGATCACTGCGGTTTTACGCTAAGTCTTGAGGTCGGCGAGTGTCAGTTTTCCGGTGTTGTTCACCGGTGTTGTGCTGGCCATTGCCATCTTTTGCCTTCCCATATAAACTTTAGAATCTGTTGATATCCACAAATATAACTTGCTGGGATTCTGACTGGGACTGCACAGACGCTCTGGAGAGAATTGATAATATATTGAGTCCTCCTACCCATGAACACAGAATGCCGCTGCATTGATTTACAGCTTTGATTTCTTTCATCAGGTCTGGTGATTTCCTCACACATAACCTGTACAGGTCTGTTTTTTGGTGCTAATGTAAATAGTACCGGGTGTTGATTTCAAATTCCCTCTGCTTGTTGCTGGTACACAGGAAAGCAGCTGACAGCGTGTATGGCCCATACCCTGCTCTCTCTCACCACTTATTATTCTACAAGTTCTTTTGTTAGTTCTCAGAATTTTCTACACAGACGATCATGTCATCCGCAAACAAAGACAGTTTTATTTCTTCCTTCCTTTATTCCCTCTTCTTGTCTTACTGCACTATAGGTAGTACTTCCAGTATGACAGTGAATAGGAGTGGTGAGTGGGACTCCTTGCCTCGTGCCTGATCTTAGCGAGAAAGCTTCTAGTTTCTTACTTGGTTTTAAGATGGAAATAGTTGACAAGTAATAAGAAATTAGCTTCTCTATGACAACAAAAAGAAAAATCTGCCCATTTAAACAGGACCAGTCACCAGAGCCCACGTGTGTCCAGCAGCTGCACACGTCTCTGGAGAGGCCACCCTCTCTTAAGGACTAGTCTTGGATTTGTGGGGTTCTCAGAGAGCAACTTGTGGCTGCCCAAGTTCTTGGCTCCATCAGAAATCAGGTGGGCATGATCTCCAGGCCCCAGGGCCACCCCTGCTGCTCATCTAGGGCAAGAACACCTGAAAGAAGTCAGCTCTGCTGCTTATGGGTTGAGCCGTCTTCCTTCAACTGCCCGGAATGCTGTAAAGTGGGCCTTTTCTAGGATACGAGTCACCATTTCCAGAAAAACCAGAACTGAGGAGACCTTCCCAGACATTCAATGACTGATGTTCATTAATGATGTTCATGTTCAACACACGCAAAACACCCCCTACACTCTAATCAGAATTTTGAGCAAACACTACCCAGAAAGGTAAGACTAGCCACGAAAGGTGTGAAGGAACCGTGAGCGCTCCTGCCTTCGGCCCTCACCCACCCAGCAGGCAAGGCTGAGCAGAGCCTGTGTGTGGGGCCCTCAGGCCACTAGGCCCTCCTTCTTCCAACTGCACACCTGTGCAGGGCCAGACTTATTCCACAGACTCCAAAAGAAGAGACCATGGCAGATGGACGCAGTCACGAGATGCTCCCGTCTTCTATTTCACCAGACACTGAAGTGATGTGTAGAAAGTAAAAAACAATGCCATTCCTCTCACTAAGTCTCATTTTGTGTTAGAAAATGCATTTTTCATAAATATATTTTGTTAAGTGATAATGAATTGTTTTTAATGAGATTATAAATTGTAAATAATGATTTAATTTTAATTTTAATTTCCAAAGATGGTAAATACTGATAGATATGATTCCCCACAAATAAAAACTCTTTGTTTTCAGTAATTGTTTATCATTAAAGGGGTCTGGACCGACAAGTGAGGGCAATGCTGGTGCAGAGGAAGGCTCAGGCAGTGGGCAATGTCCCAGCCTCTTGCCCCCCAGCTCTCACAGCGACGCTCGGAACAACTGCCCACCAGCTCTCGCCACCTCTCAAGGCCACATGTGGGAGTCTTGCCTGCCACCTCTCATGGTGACGTGTGTGCACATGTCCCAGGCCCAAGAGAAAGTACACTCATGAAGGGAACATGGCCTCAGCAAAGAGCCCTGAATCTGAGCCTTTGGAGGTGAGTCCAAGGATCTCCATTTTCAGGCTCTTTTCGCCATATAACTCACAAGCAGCCAGGCATTTGGGAAGCGTGGCCATGATGAGGACCACGCGGCCCAACGCTCTCCAGTCCCCTAAGGGATTCACTGCTGGTTTCTCTTCCCAGGCAGGGGGAAAGCTCCTTCCGGGCAGGGGTCACAGCCTTCCTTCTCCTAGAGCCCCTATGTCCACTCCAAGCTCAATGAGACAGAAACAGGAAGCCGTACTTGCCCCACGCTGACCAACAATGCCTGTCACAGCCATGTCCATGCTGTTCCTCCTGCAGACTCTGCGCAACTGTGTTTCTCTGCCACAGTATTTAAAAAGGGTCGGCATAAGAGGCTTCATGCCCTGAGGAAGCAACCTGTGATATCTGAGCTTAAAAAAGCATCGCCCTGATGAGAGGCAACGTGGTGAGAGGGCACAGGCTTAGGAGACAGCCAGCCCTGAGCTCACAAGCAGACTCCAGGCTGAGTGGCTCCACAACCTCAGGGAAACGGGGGCAAAGCGAAAGGCCCCCCGCCAGCAGGCAGGGTCAGTGCCAGGGCAGGGGGACATGTGTGGAGTGCCTGGTACCCACAGGTGCCTAGCAGTGGATGTTTCTTTGTTCCGACTCTCTTACCCAAGTTTCCTAACAGGATCGAGAGACCCTCCCAGGTCCATGGCACCAACTCGAGCTCAGGATGCTGGCAACACCAACTACCCTCCCTCAGACCAAGTGCACTCACCTGCCCAAAGCCTGACCCTTCCAGGGGCTCCTGTTCTCCACAGGCAGACTCTGAGCCAGCTGCATTCCTCAGTGGGGGCACTTCCCATCTCCCGGCATCTCCTCGGGGCTCAGCAGTGGAGGCCATGGTGGGAAGGCCCGAGACTGATTTTATGCTCTGCCAAACAAGGAAGGAAAGCGTACTCCAATCGCCTGATGGCATTGGGGCTGCTCTCCACACCTGCACACCGAGAATCCCGGCTCGGGCATGAAAAGGAGCCGGCAGCGGCCAGCTTCAAGGCTAAGAAGGAAGCTCTTGGCTCAGAGCTTACAAAGTTCACAACAAGTTACAGGGAAACTCAAGAAAAGCGTTCATAAGAGGATGCTCCCAAGTCCACTGATGATGCCCTGGGCTTGGCAGTGCCGGGCATGAGAGAGGAGGCCTCGAGGACCCCACCTCAGTCTCCCCAGATAGCAGCTCCTGGCAGCCCCGGCCCTGCTCTAGGCTCCGCTGTGGGGTGTGGGCTGCTCTCCTGGGACTAGGCTCATGCAAACCCCTTCAAAATAAGCAAGGAAACAGAAGTTCAGGGCACCAAAAGACTTAGGGACCAACCCCAGCAAGGGCCCTTCTCCCATCTCCCTATTCTCTTCCTGAAGCAACAATGAACAACATTCAAGCAGTATTCATTTCTGTGTTTTCTCCAAATGTTTGAGGGAATCTAGATTCTACTACCACCTTTTGGGGGCCAAGAAAGATGTTTGCTTTCAAAGGACAGAACTGACCCAGGCACCCTCTTCTCAAACGTATATGGCACTCCAGATGCCGTTTTCTGATTTGGGGAGCTGAGGTCAGGCACCTTCCGCTCTCTAACAGAAACGTCACAGAGCGGCAGACATGTTACCGGTCTGCTTGGCCCATGCGAGTGAGGGGCCCACGCTGCCTACTCCTTCCCTTCTGCAGCTTGCACACGCCACCTCTGGCCCAGGTGAGTGAGGGGCGCAGGCTGTCTCCTCCTTCCCTTCTGTGACTTGCACGTGCCACCTCTAGCCCCAGGTGCAGACAGGCTTGTGCCATGGCACTGCCTGAAAACCTCAGCCAGGAAACAGAGCGCTTTCCCGGTGGTCCCGGGTCACCTCAAAGATGCCACCTCAGGCTCCCACATAGGCCAGATCCACAACCAGAACAGGAACTTCTCCAGGAAAGGTCTCCTGACCAGCAGTTTCTGAACTGTGCTCCTCTGGCCCTGGAGGCTCCAAAGAGGGGAAGCCAAGCAGGAGGTGGACGTATGGGGCAACTACACAAGGACACGACACCGGCCATGATGGCAGCTGCTGCTCACAGAGCGTTTCTGTGCCGACGGCACCGTGTGGGATAACTATGCGAGGGCCACACGACACCGGCCACACAACACAGGCCATGATGGCAGCTGCCGTTCACAGAGCATTTCTGTACCGACAGCACAGGCCAGCCCACGATCAGAGCACAGAGCCGTGAGTCCCAGGCCCTTCACCAGGGCTGCACCCATGCTGCGCTCTCACCACCACTGGGCAGCCCCTGACACTGCGGGCTGAGACTGCTGTTACAAAGGATTTCATGGGGATGGGAGGAGATGCCAGCTTTTTTTTAACTTTCTAAAGAGGATGAGAGAATGCAGGGGTGCGTACAGGGTCCAAAGGGAAGGAGAAAGGAAGGGGATGCATCTGCTGCCCCAAGGGATGTGCTCCCTGGCCACCGTCCTGGCTGCGGCAGCACTCAGCAGGCTGGCGGTGGGGCGGTCAGCTCTGCAGGTGCACTTAGTCCAGAGCCACTCAGCCTAATGAAATGAGGCGTCCTGAGAACCACGGCGAAGCGGGTGCCAGACCAAGTGGCCTGGGGAGATAAGCACTTCAGCATGGAGAGGTTGAAAACAGATCCTATTGACAAAACGGAAGGAAACACATCAAGAGGTGGGGATTGGGGACATGAATGCCAGACACACACTTCCGGCTTGTTAGGAGAAGTCAGCCGGAGGGGAGGCAGCAGATGGGGCCTCCCCCGCTCTCAAGCCGTCGCCTGCAGCACCTCACTCTGAGAACCCCATGCCCAGGGGCCGAGCAAGCACTAAGAGGAAGGCCAGCACTCCTCTGCCTTCCCCCAGGCGGGCTGCACATACCCTTCAAAGAAACCCATTGAGGGTGGAACTGACCCTAATACAAATGAGGAAAGAAAGGCTCGGGGCTCAAGTGAGCAGGACCCAGTGACAGAGACCACAGACCCCACTCCTGCAAACAACACTGCCATTCCCTGAGCACCTGCTTGATGTCGGGAACTTCTGAAATCTTCATTTCTCCACTCCTCTTGCAAAGCAAGAGTCCTGGACCTGATTTTCCAGATGAAAAGCAGGAGAGGCAAGGAGAACACCTCTCAGCTGGAGTCAACATGCATCGGAGAGGCCCAAGGTCCCAGCAGGACAGGCAGTCTTCCTCCTCAGCAGACGCCCCGGCACCAAGGCCAGAGGCATGGAGGAAGAGCAGGCAAGGCTGCCTCAGCCTCACCCTCCTGTGTGGCCAGCCCACCCAGACAGGGCAAGGACTGTGAGGAGGGCCCAACCCCCAGGAAGCACCCCACACCATGGCCACAGCCTGAGCCCTGGCTGCCACGGGGAGCACACGGCCCAACCCCCTGAGCCAGCAGTGTACTCACAGCCAACCCATGGGACCACCCTCCCCGCACCCCCACCCCACCCTAGCTCATGGGACCACCCTCCCTCTGAGCTCACAGGCTGCAGTCCAGGGCTTGCCAGGGTGGGAGAGCTGCCAGCCCCAGGCCGCACACTGAGATGCCCCCCACCCTCAGCAGTGAAGGTGACTCCCCCAGCCATGCCCCCAGGGCCATAGCCCTGAGCTCTGTGTCCTGCCTCTGGTCTCAGGAGGAACCAGACACTACCAATGACCCAGCATGCTGAGAGTACGGAAAATACAACACTCATGCTGGGAGAAGCTGCCAGGGGCTGGGGCCAAAGGCAGACTGCTGAGAACTCCACAGCCACAGAGGACACACGCCGCTCTCCTTCAAGGCTGTTGGGGGAGGAAGCCAGGTTTCGGCAGACCCCCGTCCAGATGGCTCCAGCAGGGGCCAGTGTGAGGGGCTCTGCGTGGAGAGGCCAGTTGCAGCTCGGACCACACTTCCCCCGACCCTCAAGGCTAAGGTTTTGTGGGCGATTTAGGCCTGAGATGATAAAAAACAATTTTATGCCTAAAAATATTAAAAAGTAAGTAACAATACAGATCAGAAAAATCCATGCTCTAGGCTTCACTCCATCAGAGTAGAGTCTCTTTCCCCCCGCGGGTCTCAGTTTCCCTGTTTTTATGGTCTATTATCTGGACCCCCCAGTCCCTGCCCTGCTCCACTGCAGCACAGCACGCCACGGGCCAGGTGGCCAGACTTCCAAAGCCCTCAACTACTTCCCTGCAGGACGTGCATCCTTCTGTGGCCTGTGCTTGGCTCAAGATCACCCACACAGCCTCCAAGCCCAGAGGGCCCCTGCAGACGCCTCTCCCAGGGCCTCCTACTCTTGTCAATCCTTGGTGGCTTCCTCTGGGCCTTCCGCAGGCCAGTGTCCCAGAGCCAAAGGCTCAGCCACATTCATCAGTGCCCAAACATAAAACAGTGACTCCAGCACCCCTCTGGCAGCCCCCGTCCGCCCCGCACACGTTCTTACGTAGGACCCTCAAAGGACCCTGAAGGGTGAAGGGCGCCGGTGCCACCCTCCACCCCTCGGAATCGGATAGTGCACCAGGGCTGACTGGCCCTCCGAGGCCCTAGCTGCAGCCGCAGAGCCAGGAGCAAGAGGCCAACCAGGGCAGGGACGCCGAGTGACCAGGGAGAAGGGAGCAAAGGAGCCAGGCATTCCTGGCTTAGCCACTTCCAAGATGAAAAGCCTCGTCTGCCTTAGACATTTCCTCCAAAAGAAGAGCCAAGGGTGTGGGTGGAGCCGGCCCTGCATCCCAGCACGAGGCCAGGCCCCCACCAGGAGAAACCCCAAGGAATGACCAGGCCTCCATGCCCAACCTTGGCTGGAAAGCAATGCTGATGGCAGTTGCCATCCCCCAGTCCCTGCATGCCAGAAAGGGCGGCTCCATGGCCCTGGGACCCACTGGCTTCTGGAACAATCTCCTATGGCAACTGCCACATAACTAAGCACTCAGAAAGTGATTGCATTTGGGATGAAATTTTTTTCTAGCGCTTGAATAAAAGGGGGAGTTTCACATTTCATCCACTTCCACATCCCTTAACAATAAAAACTTATTTAAAAAGCCATGAATATGTAAATGCCATTTTAAATATGGAAATGCAAAACATTCAGGGAAACAGTCTGGGTGTGAAATATTAACGGCAGCTCATCTTGCTGAAAGAAGCAACACAAGCTGGCTGAAGCAGCAGGCGGAGGCACCCCAGACAGACCCCAGAGCCCAGCGGCAGCGGACGCTGGACCCGGCCCAGTCATGAAGGAGCGTGTGCTCGCCTTGAGGGCTCTGCCTGGGGAGGGAACAGGTTCAGACACCCACCTAGAGCAGGGCCAGCCTTGCCAAAGCCTGCCTGCATCCTACAGGGCCACCCAGTGCCCCACCACGGAGGCCCCTCCAAGCCAGGCAGCCACCGCGTGCTGCGGGGCACAGCCATGACACCCGACCATGCCTGCTGATGACCCAGGCTTTCCCCTGGAGCCAGGATGGGCTGGACCCCCTCTCAGGAGAGATGGGGCTTGATCTCAGGCCCAGCAGCCAGCTGCAGCCTGAAACATGATGGTGCCTCAGACAGGCCCCCAGACCACACTGGAGGGCCACAGAGAACCCAGCATTGGCAGGATGGGCACCGGGTCTATGTCCCCCAACCCGGGACTTCACTAGCACTGATCAGGAAAGGACTGGAGGAACAAGAAGGCACTGCGTGAGGGAGGGAGGCCCCGAGACAGACGCCCGCTCACCCAGACATCTCCATGCCATGCCCCCCTTCTCTCTCTCCCTCTAATTGGCCACAAAATGTACAGGCCTCGTACTCACCCACCCCTGCTGAGGAGGCCCCACGAGGAGGTTCTAAGCTGAGCACAGAGGAGAGGGCAGCTGCACATGCCACAGGCACCATCTCACGTCCAAGTCTGGGCACTGCAGGCAGGTGCTGCACAGACAGCCTGGGGAAGGCCCAGCCCCTCCACACAGCCTGGCTCCCGGGACAGGTGCCGCCAAGTCCTCTTTTTCTACTAAAGTCCCAGTGGAGAAGAGAGGGGGACTGAAAACCAAAAGGACAGGCAGAGGGTCACCAGGACAGCCATCACCGGCCAGCAGGTGGACCGCACAACTGTGAGCACAGAATAGGCCTGCTCCCTTGTCACCTTGAGCAGCACGCTCTGGGGCACCTGACTCACTGAGGGGCCCATGTTCAAGTGCATGGTGCTAGACCCCAGGCACAAGGATGTCCCTCACATTTCCCCAAAAACCCGCTCAATAGGCCTATCCTATAGACAGAAAACTGACTCATGAGAGAGACGGCTTTCCAAAGGGCCCACGCTAACCGAACTAACCCGAGCAGCCTTCGCCAAAGAACAAGGCAGGCACATGCCAGCATCTGCACTGAAACCACCACAGGGAAGCAGATGCCATCAAGGGCCCCGTTCTAGAGACAGACAAGGAGCCTCAAAGGCTGTCCCCTGGTGCAGGGCTGGGTTGGGGGCGGAGGCCTCTGTGGCGCAGGTGCACTGTGCGTCCCAGGCATGGTCCGGGGCTGCAGGAGAAACTCTTGGGACCAGCCCCACGTGGGACGCACAAGGGGCAGAGGGGGACAGGAGCAGGATACAGACAGATCACACGGGTTCTCTGCTGCCGGACGGAGTGCCCCTAGCTGCCACGGAGCCCACGGTGAAGGGCACGGTGCTACCCAGAGCTCCTGGCGCATGCCCTGCCACAGCCCTGGACCAGACAGGCATGGCGGGCCGCCACCGTGGAACACATGGAGACAGCCCATTAGACTCAGGCTGATTCCACACCTTCTGCCAAAGCCCATTTACATCGAGTGGCGCCAAAGCCAAACAGACGCGACAAGGCCTCTGCCCGTGTCAAACCCCAGAGGCCCCCTTATGCCGAGAGCAGGCGGTCAGGTTGAGCATGAGACTTGCTGGGAACACATGGCTGAGGTCATGGTCAGTTCAAGGGCAGGCCAGAACCGGCCATCCCGATGCGCTCTCTGACCCACACTGATCCACGGCAAATTCCGTCACCTTGACCTCCCAGATACCCCCACCGCCTAACCCGTCTGACCATCACCACTGGCCACACACAGGAGACATCCTGCCCCACAGAGCCCCCTGGAAAACTCACCCCTGCCATGCCCTGAAGGCTCCCAGAAATTGTACTTTCCCATTACCTCAAAAAGTGACAGCAGGACACGGTGCCAGTGATGACAAGGACTAGCTAAAAACCTGCACCCTGAGCCAGCACCGTCCACAGGCTCCACACAGGCGACTGCACTCAGCCTCACAACCCCCAACAGGAGTCACCATCACCAGAAAGACTCGCTCGGAGAGCCACTCCTGGTAGCCAAATGCAAACACAGGCCCCTGGAGCCCGGATCAGTGGTGGCTTCTCCAGCATGAGGCCCCTCAAGTGCAAGGTGGGAACAGCCCAGCCACCGTGGATCTCGTATGCCTTGCTGGTCTCTGGATGGCTCAAGTGCACCATAATTCAGATGCCAGGTGACAAGGCCTTGTTATGTCCTTGAGAGGATGGCCTAACCACCTGGGACCAACAGCAGGAAAGACTCATAACTAGTAAACTGATCTTCGCTCACTCTTGGGAGGCGACAGAAACCTGAGGCAGGAAGAGGCTCAGAAAAGCACCATCTGTGAGAGAAAACATGGTGATATCCACTCATCACACCCAATGACTCTCGAGTCCCTTACGCCTGACAAGGGCCTGCCTCCTCCTGACACTGCCCAGGCCCCTGATGGCAGCAGCAAATGAAACAGGCCAGGCCCAGGCACCTGGAAGCACCACGCGGCCAGGTGCTCCAGGACATGCCAGCCTGGTGGCTTCAGGCCAAGGGCTCTTCTGCCTGGAGGCAGCAAAGTGGGATCTTCAAAACCAACTGCGGCGATCAGAGCCCAGGCTGGAGTGCACGTCTGGGAAAGCCGATGCACAGAGCGGAGGCAGGGGAGGCCAGGGCAGACCCCAACATGAAGAGCTCCATCTGCATCCACGCCCCTCAGGGGCTCCCCTCTGTGGACTTCTCAGATGGCTCTACCTTAAGTCAGCATCGAGGAGGATACCTGGGGCTTCAAACAGGCAAAACAGCACCAGGCAGGATCCATGACCCAGGGTCTCTGCTGAGGCAGAGAAGCAAGGCCAAAGGCCGAGACGGCAGCCACACAACGCGTCCCGCAGGGACCCAGGATCCACCTGCAAACACATCCCACAGAGCTCTGGAGACCCACAGGCCTGGACGCACGTCCTGCTTTCACCACCTCCCAGCTGTTTAGCCCAGGGCTCAAGTTCCTCCCCTGCAAAAGAGGGAATCATTAAGAGCTTCTAGCTGGGAGCGTCTGTGAGGCTCAAGTGAGATGCTGCCCATGAAGCACGGCGCAGCGCATGGTGAGGGCAGATGCGGGATAAACACTGACTGCTCTCATCATCCCCATCATCATTCATCGCCGGGACTACTGATGAGAAACCTGAACCTGAGAGGCCCTGCTCCCGCCACCAGCCCTCTCCAAAGCACGGCCTTATTTCCGGCACAGCAGAGAAACCACCAAGAGCACGGCCCCACACATCCCCGCCCCAGCTTCCCAGTCCTGTTCTTCAAGAGCCCTCAGAGCACGCTGGCCTATTCCACTCCAGATCTGAAAGATGACAGCACAGCCACGGGCTGGGCCACAAAGGACTGCAGCCTCCTGTTCCGGCTCTACCCATGGCAGAGCTGGGGACGGCAGAGCTGGGGACGCCAGGCAGAGGGGTGCTTGGGTCCCTAAGGGCCAAGGAGACTAAGACGGCCCGGAAAGGGAAGGGAGGCTACAGGGCAGCCCCCGGGCGCCCTGTGTGAAGCATGAGCAGAGGGCACACCAGATCCACCCACTGATTCTGAACAGCATGCCCTGTCCTCAGCCCCACAACCAGGAGGTCCATTCTCAGATGCAAAGAGCCGAAACCGAGGCTTGAGCGCAAACCAGGCCAGGCTCCCCCACACTGCCATGAAACTCCTGCTCCAAAGTAAAGAGGCCCAGGATCTCTGACAGGCTCTGCTCACACCAGTGACCAATGACGCCCCATCTGTCCACGGCTAAAAGAAGGGAGAAACACACAAGGTTTGGTGGTTCTGACCCAACCCCCAGGCTGAAATGCACTCAAGCACCCCACCCTCCTAGAGCGCCTTATGGCCAGTGCCCTGTAGGCTGCCCCACTGCCCAGAGAGCCCTGCCTGCCCCCAGCTCCACAGCCAGCCCCGGACCCTTCGTCACAGCACCACATCCCGGGGACTGCCAAGAGCTGCTGCACCAGGCATGTTATCAACGTCATCCCGCTGAATCCTCAAGCAGCCCCACAGACACTCTCTCTGTTGTAAGACAGGAATTCCAGTGCAGCACCTGAGCAAACCCGCATAAAGCTAACAAGCAGGCTCCTCGCAACCCTGGAAAGCAGTAAGTCCTACACTGAGAGTTCCAGAAGCTTCTTGCCTCTACAAACTCCAGCCCCAAGACCAGAACGCTGCACAGGTGCCACCGCGGGGCTTCCAGCCTCCAGTCCTAAGAGCGCAGAAACATTCAGACAGAAACTTCAGTCCAGCTCACAGCAGCGTTTGGAACTGTGCTTCACCAGTAAAAGGGGTCAAAACCATAGCTCAATGCTAGGAAAATTCCTTCTTGCTCCAGGCTGGTTGGTGGCCCAGCAGCTAACTCCAAGATATGGTGTCATTTTATCTTCCTCAACCAAGGCAGGCGATGGCTTCCAGCTCGGCATCTGCTCACTGCGGGATGATCTGTTTCCTGCACCAGGTTTCATGGCAAGTTCACATCAGACCCTCCCTTGGCTGCCTTCCCTGCCTCGGAACTCCTCTGGGTGAGAGAGCTCCAGGCTCCTCCCTGAAACAGGCTGGAATGCTACTGCAGTAACTATGGAGAGAAACTGACGCAAACTTTAAAAAGGCAGCAACAGCAGGAACTCTGCAGAGGAGCCCGACCCACAGGACCTGCTGAGGTACCTGCTGGCTTCTGGCTTCACGGACGTGGACATGTGTCACATTGGTGAAAGGAACACCAAGTCACCAAGACAGCGACTGTGGGAAGGGCACTCTGTTCCACACATCAGATCAGCAGAGAAGGAAAGTTACACAACACCCAGGAAGTGCATCAAGACTGCGTGGTGTAGGCTGCTCACAGCGGCACACTATGCTGGCTGATAGGCAACATTCATCTTCTAAAAGCCAAGCTCCTGAAAACAGGCACACGAATGACCCAGCCATCACTTCGGAAGCTCAGCCTGAGGCACCAGCATTCCGAGATGCTGCCACACGAGCTACCCCAGCGGCACCGTCACAGCAGCACTGCCTTGAAGAGAGAGCACTGCGCACTGGGCTACAAGAAAAAGGGCACTGCCTCGATGAGGGAGCACCGGGCACTGGGCTACGAGGAACAGGGCACCGCCTCCAAGAGGGAGCACTGGGCACTGGGCTACGAGGAACAGGGCACCGCCTCCAAGAGGAAGCACTGGGCACTGGGCTATGAGGAACAGGGCACCGCCTCAAAGAGGGAGCACCCGGCACTGGGCTACGAGGCACAGGGCACCACCTTGAAGAGGGAGCACCGGGTACTGGGCTACGAGGAACAGGGCAGTGGAGCCGCACCCTGAGAAGCTCCTCAGATGGCGAGAATAGCGTTCACTACCAGGGAAAGATGGACACGGCCAACATACTCGGTAAAAACTGCAGAGGAGAACACGCATGGCCACGAGCACATGCCCGCTGGTCCGCAAAGATGAGGGAAAATGCCCGGCAGCTGCCCTCATGACCCGTGACCTCAGCTGGACCAGGGCTCTGTTCTTCGGTGACTACAAGCTACTTTCAATGAGAAACAAACAAAAGTGACTTTAAAATGAGGCCCGCCTGGCAAAGCCCTCGGGGACCTGGGCCACTGTGGCCTCCCACCTTCTGCCATGCCGCCTCCTTCACGCTCATCTGAATTTCTGTCCGACTGCCTGTAAGAGACCTGTAGAAACGTGCTCAGCTGTTCAACCGTGCGAGGCTCCCTGACCCCGCCACGGCAGGCCGCGACGAACACGGTGTCCTGCCACCAAAGAAAGCAGCAGCCCAGAGGCCAGAACTCAAGCGCCGAGGCCATGACGGGACTCATCCACACCTCAGTGGCCACCACCAGTGCCGCCAGTCCTAGGGTCTGCCTCCTTCCTGAGCCTTGGAAGTGCACAAAAGGGCCGGGCACTCAGCGTCGCCAGGCCCCAGAAAGCCTTGGTCGGGAAGTGTCCACCCACCAGCAAGCAGCACCACTGAGACCCGGGGATGGCTCAGTGCCCAGGCGCAGCTCAGGAGGCTCAGACCTCACAGCAACCCAGTCGTTACTGCCAGTACCTTTCAGCTCACAGAGATGAAGAGAGGACCAGGTGCCTGCCCAAGTCACATGACCAGCAAGGAGAAGACCAGCCACCCCCCAGTCCCTGCAGGCAAGAGGGACCGGGAACTCCAACCTCACGCCCAGAGGCCTCCTGTGCCTCTCCACTGCCCCATCTCAGGGAAGCGTCTCCAGTGCTCCTGGTGATGGGTGACCAGCGCCATCTGGAGCCTGCACCTTGGCTAAAGAAGCCCACACAGGGCAATAAGCCACACGTAGGACAGAAGCCAGCACACAGACACACACATGAAAGCAAGCTGGAAATGCTTGTGAGAACCCAGGATTTCAGGGCAGCTTCTCTCTTTGGCCTCCCAGACCAGCGCAGTACTGGGGACCTCGTCTCACCCCGAAGACCCCATTTCACAGAAGAGGACGGAGCACCGAGCGCATCCATGGGGTGCCCCGAGACTCACCCTTCCCCAGGGCAGGTGCTCCAGCTCTCAGAGGGAGCCCACAGGTCCTGAGAAGCCAGCCACAGCTGGGGTTGTGAGGACCACCTGCCCACTGTAGAGGCTGCTCCCTGAGACAGAGACCCCATTCCCAAACCAATCCCCCCATTGGCTCAATCCACATCTGTGACCACAGCGAAGGCAACACGGGCAGCATGCAGATGCGAATGTTCCCTTCCGTGTGGCCCTGGACATAGAGATGGGCCTGCTGCTGCTGGTCAAGGCAAATAATTTTAGGAAGCACCTCCCTGTTTGGTGGGAGAAAAGTACAGGCAAGTTTCCTTTCCTTTAATAGTTGATTCTGTTTCATTTCCAAAGTAAAACGATGAGGATCGCCTGGTAAAATGTGAATGCTTTAACTTCAAATCACTTTTAATGCCTGTTTCATCTGACAGCGGCTTTGAAAGCAAAAGGCAATCTTTATCATTTGAGGTTTTTCAGTAAATTGATGTGATTATGTCCAACACAACCAGATGCTTCTAAAAGCCAATTTTCAAAGTGACATCAGCCCCCAAAATAAGAAACCTCCTTCTGGCTATTAATAAATTATTAAAACACTCTCTCCACAGGAAGACGAGGCTGAGCTTGATCATCAATGGCAAACAGGTGAGCTTCAGGCCCTCCGCACAGACCCAGGGCCTGGTCAGCCGTGCAGGGCGCAGAGCTCCCCTGGGGCCCCATTGCACGGCCCTTCCCTCTGCCCCAAGCTCACCCCACTGCCCACCAGCCCCACAGGTTCCACCAGACGGGGTTCAGTCCCTCATGGTAGCTCCATCTTCTGGTCAGGGGCAGGCATAAGACCCCTTTTTAGCCAAGGAGGCATAAGGGGTCCTTGCTGGCAGTGGGGGTCCTAGGAAAGGCTTCCTTGTACAGAAAAGATCAAAAAAAGAGGCCTCTCCTTTCCGCCTCTGGGTGTGATGCCGGAGCGTGGACGGCCCCTCACAGCCACGAGTGAAACCAGAGAAGAGCCGGGGTGTGGGATAAGAAGAAACACATATCTGATCGTCATCCCAGGTTCCCTGAAGCCCTTGGGATTTCCTGAGTGACGGACCTGTCTCTTGGTATTCATAGTGAGCCCCTTCCAATCATACCTGCATTCATGCTGACGTGAAGACTCAGGGTGGGCCCAATAGTGACAGACGGGCTGGTTCCCAAGACCACATGAGGCCCCACCCTGCTGGGAAGACGAGAACCCTCCTGATCCAAGGAGGGACCCCACAACAGGAGGCCAACCCCCAGACCCCATGGCAGTTTAGCACATTGTCAGAACAATGGACGGTGGTGCCTCAGCGGAGGCTCACAGCACACGGTGGAAACATGGGGCAAATCGTTCCCTCAAATCCCTGCTCCCCCATCCCATCCCAGACCAGGGCCAACCACAAG
This sequence comes from Pongo abelii, assembly GCF_028885655.2. NCBI lineage: Eukaryota > Metazoa > Chordata > Mammalia > Primates > Hominidae > Pongo > Pongo abelii. The sequence continues at coordinate 2,169,464 of NC_071991.2, forward strand.
ATGAAGGACAGCCATCCCCCAAGAGCCAGGGGGCACACACTCTCACTCGCCCCTAATTCTCCAAAGCAAACTCATCCCCACAAGCGCCCTGGGCGGCCAGGTCTACCTGCTGGTGACAGCGCTGTTCTTGTCCTTCAAGGCAAGCTCCCTCTGCTGCAGCTCAACCACGAATCTGGAAAGGTCTTCTGGAGTCCTGCAGGATAAACAAGGCACACTCAGTTCCAGCTGTCCCCCAGAAGTAAACCTGATTCTGCACACAAAACAGAAGGCCAAAAGCAACCTCTGTAGCTGATGCTCTGGGACCCAGGATGTGTGAACTCTGCAGACCCAGGTCCAGGGCAGCATGCACGCACTACAACCTGGGGTCAACCACAGCCCCCACCCCTATGCAACGCCAGGGAGATGACCTTAGTAAGCCCCGATTTTATTTCACCTGTAGAAACAGAGACACCACCTGACAGTGTCACTCTTCAGAGGAAATGAAATCATGTTTAAAAAGCACCCACCAGGCACCTGGCACAGGGGAGGTGCTCAGCGAGTTTTAGGTTCCTTTCCTCACCTCTCCTTCAGAAGACCCATATATAACAATAGAGTAAAATCAGCGATCTCCAGGTGTAGCGCTTTCTACTTTCCAGGACGATTCCAGATTGTCTCAGTGAATGCCCCAGCAACCCTGTTGTTCACCGTTTCCATTTTTAAATGAGGAAACTCAGACTCCAATGTGAAACAGCCGCTTCAAAGTTCAAAGTGCACCCTGATGATCAGCAACAGCTGAGCTCGGCCCGAGCCACATCTTCTAACTCAACGCTGGGACTCCGGAGGATACAGCAAGGATCTGAGCCGTGCATGCAAAGTCATGCCAGTGGTGTGCGAGCGTTCCCAGCCTCACAACCTGGGGCACAAAGCCAAGGCTCCCTGGCTAGACTGACCAAGTGGCATGTGAGCTCAGGCCCGAGGACCCATCCTTGTTCTTCTCTTCACCTCTCATGGAGCAAGCACAGGTCCACACAGAAAGCAGGGGCTGGAAATGCTGTGAGAGCCCCACCCAACCCCACTCAGGGAGCCCGCACCACACCACTGAATGAGCAACGGGGACCCCGACATTGGCCAAGGAGGCTACCTGCACCCTGGAAGGAGAGGTCCTAGTCACTCTGTCAGCTAGGCCCCCAGAGCAACCTCGGGTGGATCCCGGGCACACCCTCCCAGCCGCCTGCCAGGGAGCTCCTCTCTGCGAGTCAGCCATGGTCCCATAGAGGCACACTGCAACCATAGACCCCTAACAGAAGCCATCCTGTTGCCTAAAACGCGCACGCTGCAAACCTCAAGCGCTGGGTCCGACCAGACTCTGCCCTGAGACAGCCACTGACCTTTCCTGTCACTTCAGCACCCTGCCTATGGGCCCCCGAAATCCTGCATCAGCTCATCCAGTGCTCACACAGCCCCTCCCCCGGTCTTCCAGCACCCAGCTCCTCCTCCAAACACAGAGGAAGGGCCACTTCCTTACAGTGCCTCTGGCCACCCCCACACCCCTTGCCATCCCATGCCTGTTTTGCACAGCACAGAGGACAGCTGGAGCCCACCTTGCCCAGCATTAGTTTGGTGTTTCTGGAGCGTCTTCCATCACTGGAACAAAGCTACCAAGAGCCTGTGAGCAGATGTCCTGCGGCCTGGCCCGGGCCCTGAGCCCTCACACACACCCAGGGCCAGTCATAAGCCCTCCCTCTGACCACAGCCTCTTCACACAGAGCACGCCACGGCCTTCTCCCTTCCAGGTCCCCCAGAGAGGCCTCTGCCCACCCAAAGAATAGGCCCCTTGCTGGACGTCTAGTGGGGACAGCGATGGGTGCGGAAAGAGTAGCTGGCACCGGGGAGACCCCATCTGTCCTCCCACACACAGGCAAACCGGGGTTAGAAAGCAGCTCCGTGGAAAAAGCATTTATGACCGAAAGGTCTTGGAAGAGAAACGGAACTCTAGGAGAGAGATGAAAGGTGCAGCTGGCCTTGAGCGCCGTGACCATTCTCTCCAGTTTCCCAAAGCTCCCAACCTCGGGGAGTTAAAAATATCAGTATCAAAGTAAGGAAACCTTTCCAAGCCAAGAGATATTTTTTCTGAAACATTTGAATGAGATATTTAAGTTGTTTTGCATTCATCAAAGGGGCTTGTAAATTTTCACTAACTCAGTGCAAAGAATTTATTTACAACAAATAAATAAAAATCGCATATGTCCACATCTGCAATGGCGCCTCCCAGCCCCTGTGCCCAGAACCAGCGGCAGGTGAGGTGGTCACAGGCGGCAGGCTACAGGCTCCACCTACACAGCCAAGGCCACCCCGCCTCACACCCCTCAGGGCCCCCACATGTCACCGGACCTGAAACAGCAGGAGGCCAGTGGAGAGGCATCTGGCAGGCAGTACCAGGCCCCAGGGTTCTCCCAGCTGGGATGGCTCTCTCTCACCAGAGGGCACACTGCCTGCCACCTCCCTCTGTGGGGAAGCCTCCTTGCAGCCTGCAGAGCAGGAGGCAGAGTCGGGAGCATTTGATACCGATTTAGAAACAAGCTTCCTGCCCCAAGGTACGAACCCACCCAGCAAAGCTGGGAGCTGGGGTAAGATCTCAGAGGGCCAGGCTCTGCTAACCACGTTCTGCGATTCCCAGTGATGCCAAGACCATGATAAATGCAACCATTTAGCAATGAGAGGGGAAATGGGAGTGGTTCAAATAAACTGAAAAGTGACAGTGACAGAGTCCTCTTCTGAAGTGCTGGGCGCCCACAGACGGCGCACGCACCAGGCAGTCTCCTACGTCACCCATGAAGGCCTCTGACTCATGCCATTGGGGTCAACGGCGCACGCACCAGGCAGTCTCCTACGTCACCCAGGAAGGCCTCTGACTCATGCCATTGGGGTCAACGCCTCATTCTGGCATTGATGGGCCACAGGAGAAACCTGAGTACTCTGGAGCCCCGGGGCATCCATCTCAATCACCCAAGGAGCAGGCTGGCTCCACATTCGCACAGACTCTGCAGGAGGCTGCTTCCAAGTGGCTCCCCTGCACGCTCCTCCTTGCCTGAGGGGGGTGTGACCTGGAGCTTGTCCTGCCCCAGGCAGGAAGAGAGAGCATGGCTTGCCCTGAGGCAGAAGGCTGGCGCCTGAGGCGGATGGTCCCACACAGACCCCAGCCCTCGGGAGCACTGACACGCGATGGGCTCTCAGCCTGGATACTTGCTAGGCACATCCCTAGGCCCCCAGATCCCTGCTGGCTCTCAGTCCCCATGTGACCAGGCCCCTATCACAGGGAGGACTGAAGCTGCAGGGCTTGCTCTTCCAGAGCCCTCCAACCTCAGGGGCAGCCATGCCCAACACCTCCCACGGGCAGAAGCCGCTGGAGGGCACAGGGGCACCAGGAGGAATTCCTCCCTTCACAGCCTCTTGCGCTGAAAAACCCGCAGTCACTACTTTGGCTAAACCAAGCCTCATGAGCCCCGTCTGGACATTCTTGCTCATGACCAGGGTTCAGCTTCCACTCAAAAGCACAAGCACAGTGAGCTCGATGACAGTGTTCAAGAATGTCCCACGGGACCAGTCTACTCTACTTGCAGAGACAGAGGGAAGGCCAGGACATCCTTAAAGGAAAAGGAGATGGACCCGTGGGAGAAAACCTGGGTCTCAGCCCCAGCCCTGACCCCTCCAGGCTGAACTCCCTACCTGCTCGGCTGGGCTTCCTAAGGCTCACTTCCAAAACCCCAGGGCACAGGCATAGTGCACTGCTATTACCTGACAATCCCTATGCCATTAACTTTATGGATGTGGAAGGGACAGGGAGGATGTTTTCAGGGTGTGCAATCCAAGCCCATTTTCACACTGGCATTGGGAGGCCGGGAGAGGACATGCACCCTGAAGGCGGTGTCTGGATGTCGCCACGGACATGAGGAGAATACGCTTCAAGCACAATCATCAACCAACATGTTAAAAGTTGTGAAATTCTGTATACCCCTTGTTCGGCAGTGTCAATCAAAAGAAAATGTGCTCCCCATATACAAAAATCAACTGGAGATGGATTACAGGCTGAAAGCTAAGACCCAAAAATATAAAAATACTAAAGAAAACAAGGAAAACACTTCAGGACATTGGTCTAGGTAAAGATTTTATAGCTAAAACCTCAAAAGCACAAAACAAAAGGCAACAAAAACAAAAATAGACAAATGGGACTATATCAAAGTAAAAAGCTTCTGTCCATCCAAGAAAACAATCAACAGAGTGAAGAGAAGTGAAGAGACAGCCTCTTGAATGCAGGAACATACCTGTCAACTGTTCGGCCAATAAGGGACTAACATCCAAAATACAACTCAAAAGGAACTCAAATAACAACAATTAAAAAACATAAATAATCCCATGAAAAAGTAGGCAAAGGACACAAAGAGACGTTTCGCAAAGGATGACATGCAAATGGCCAACAGGTATATGAAAAAATGCTCAACATCACCAATCATTGGGGAAATGCAAATCAAAACCACAATGAGATACCACCTTACCTCAGCTTAAAATGGCTAATAAAAAGACCAAAAAACACACAGACAGCTGCTAGTGAGGATGCAGAGGAAAGGGAACTCTCAGCTGCTGTTGGAAGGAATGTAAATTAGTACCACCGCTATGGAACCCAGTATGGAGATTTCTCAAAAAGCTGAAAACAGAACAACACCACATGATCCAGCAATCCCACCACTGAGTATTTACTCAAAGGAAATCACTGTATCAAAAAGATACCTGCATTCCCATGTTTATCACAGCAAAGATGGCAAAGATACGGAATTAACCTGTGTCCATCAACAGAGGAATGGATAAAGAAAATGGGGATGTACACACAGTGGAATGCTATCCAGCCGTAAGAAAGAAGGAGAGCTGGGCCGAGCGCGGCGGCTCACGCCTGTAATCCCACCACTTTGGGAGGCCGAGGCAGGTGGATCACGACGTCAGGAGTTCGAGACCAGCCCGGCCAACATGGTGAAACTCCATCTCTACTAAAAATACAAAAATTAGCCAGGCGTGGTGGCACACGCCTGTAATCCCAGCTACTCAGGAGACTGAGGCAGGAGAATCACTTGAACCAGGGAGTCAGAGGTTGCAGTGAGCCAAGATCACGTCACTGCACTCCAGCCTGGCGACAGAGCAAGACTCCGTCTCAAAAAAAAAGAAAGAATGAGAGCCTGTCATTTGTAACAACGTGGCTGGAATGGGAGGTGACCGTGTCAGGTGAAATCACCAGGAACAGAAAGAAACTGCATGTCTTCACTCATGGCAGCTGTGGAAATTCACCTCCTAAAGGCAAAGAGTAGAATGACAGGTACTAGTGGATGAGAAGGGCTGGGTGAGTGGAACGGCAGATGAAGAGAGTTGAGTTAATGGGTACGAACATACAGTTAGATGAAAGGTATCAATTCAATTGTTCCGCAGAAGAGTAGGGTGACTAGAGTTAACAATGTATTGTATAATTCAAAGCAGCTGGAAGAGAACCAGAATTTTTCCCAATACGTGGAAATGATAAATACTCAAAGTGATGGTTACCCCAAATACCCTAAACTTGCTCATTCCACATTCTTTGCACGTAAGAAAATATCATAGGTACCCCATAAATATGTAAAATATTATGTATAAAAATAAATAAATGGTAAATAAATAAAAGAAAATGGGCTCTCTGGGAATGAAGTGTATGAGCTTTAGTTAGTGGAAACAGAATGGGTTTAAGGCAATGGTTTCAGAGCACTCCATATGAGAAAAAGAAAAGACGAAATGGTTTTGCCAACATGTGGACATTTCTGAGGCCACGAAGGAGGTCCCATCAAGAACAAGGTGGAATCCGATCAAATGGGGCAGGAGGTCACCTCCTGGACTGTATAGGAAGCATTCCGGCGCCCTCTTCTCGAATTAACAGCAGCCTGTGGAGAAGGACGGAGGCCATCATCTGGAGTAAAGGACATACCCTTGAACCAGGCGGGGCGGGGAGGAGGAGCCCAGGAGGCTCTGGGCACGCGGAGGAGGCCACAGGGGTGGACTGTGAGCTCTCAGAGAGGCTTGCACAGAGAAGCAGTCCGGGAGCCGGAGAGCCGCTCCTCCGGCGTGGGGCTTCTGTGGCCTGGCAAGAAGCCTTGCTACCCGAGGAAGACTGGACCCTCCAAAAGGACGAGGCTAAGAGAGCGAGCAAAGGGGGGTCCTCAGCCCCGACCTGCCACGCTCTTCCAAGAGGACATCCCGAGGAAACCCAAGACAAGCACCACACCTGGCCAAGGTGGCATCCTGCCACCGTGTTGGGATGTTTTTAATTGTGGTAAAATACACTTAACATAAAATATACCATCTTAACCATTTTTAAGTCCCCAGTTCTGTCGTGTTAAGCATATTCATGTTATTGGGCAACCAGCACCACATCCATCCCCAGAACTCTTAATTTTGCAAAACTGTCCCATTAAACCCTGTCCCATTAAAAAGGAACTCCTGCAGCCCCTCTGCTCCCAGCCCTGGCCACCTCCATGCTACCTTCCGTCTCTAAGAATGCGACCACTCCAGCCACACGAGTGGAGCCAGAGAGCATTTCTCTGTGACGGGCTTACTCTACTTGGCATCACGTCCTCAAGGCTCATCCATGTTACAGCATGTGGCAGACTCTCCTTCCTTTTGAAGGCTGAGTAATACTCCATTGCGTGGCTACACAACGTTTATCCATTCACCCGTCGGTGGACACCTGGGCTGCTTTCACCTTTTGGCTATTGTGAATAATGCTGCTACGAACATGGGTGTGCCAATGTCTGTTCCAAACGCTGCTTTTAATGATCTTGGGTGGATACCCAGAAGCGGCACTGATGGAGCATTCCATTTTCGGTTTTTCTGAGAACCACCACAGACTGTTTTCCACAGTGGCTGCACCAACTTAACTTTCTCCATCTCATAGTTTTTAACATTAAAAAAAGCTCAACAATAAAAAAAAATAAGCAAGTCCTCATAGCCATAACATGGAGCACTGAACACCAATTAAAGCTGATGCTGGGCAAAAAGGTAGTCAGGCAGTTGCTGCAAAAAGTGCAAGACACGAGGATGTGTTCGGCTCTAGCCAGGACAGTGGGCGCACGGTTTCACGGCGCGCGTGGCGAGGGGAGTGGACGCATGGTTTCACGGCGCATGTGGCGAGGGGAGTGGACGCATGGTTTCATGCTGTGCATGGCGAGGGGAGTGGACGCATGGTTTCATGGCATGTGGCGAGGGGAGTGGACGCATGGTTTCACGGCGCGTGTGGCGAGGGGAGTGGACGCATGGTTTCACGGCGCATGTGGCAAGGGGAGTGGACGCATGGTTTCACGGCGCGTGTGGTGAGGGGAGTGGACGCATGGTTTCACGGCGCGTGTGGCGAGGGGAGTGGACGCATGGTTTCACGGCTTGTGGCGAGGGGAGTGGACGCACGGTTTCACGGTGCGCGTGGCGAGGGGAGTAGACGCATGGTTTCACGGCGCATGTGGCGAGGGGAGTGGACACATGGTTTCATGCTGTGCATGGCGAGGGGAGTGGACGCATGGTTTCATGGCATGTGGCGAGGGGAGTGGACGCATGGTTTCACGGCGCGTGTGGCGAGGGGAGTGGACGCATGGTTTCACGGCGTGTGGTGAGGGGAGTGGACGCATGGTTTCACGGCGTGTGGTGAGGGGAGTGGACGCATGGTTTCACGGCGTGTGGTGAGGGGAGTGGACGCATGGTTTCACAGCATGTGGCGAGGGGAGTGGACGCATGGTTTCACGGCGCGTGTGGCGAGGGGAGTGGACGCATGGTTTCACGGCGCGTGTGGCGAGGGGAGTGGACGCATGGTTTCATGCTGTGCATGGCGAGGGGAGTGGACGCATGGTTTCACGGCGTGTGGCGAGGGGAGTGGACGCATGGTTTCACGGCGTGTGGCGAGGGGAGTGGACGCATGGTTTCACGGCGTGTGGCGAGGGGAGTGGACGCATGGTTTCACAGCACTTGTGGCGAGGGGAGTGGACGCATGGTTTCATGCTGTGCGTGGCGAGGGGAGTGGACGCATGGTTTCACGGCGCATGTGGTGAGGGGAGTGGACGCATGGTTTCACGGCGCATGTGGCGAGGGGAGTGGACGCATGGTTTCACGGCGCGTGTGGCGAGGGGAGTGGACGCATGGTTTCACAGCACTTGTGGCGAGGGGAGTGGATGCATGGTTTCATGCTGTGCGTGGCGAGGGGAGTGGACGCATGGTTTCATGCTGTGCGTGGCGAGGGGAGTGGACGCATGGTTTCATGCTGTGCGTGGCGAGGGGAGTGGACGCATGGTTTCATGCTGTGCGTGGCGAGGGGAGTGGACGCATGGTTTCACGGCGCATGTAGTGAGGGGAGTGGACGCATGGTTTCACGGCGCGTGTGGTGAGGGGAGTGGACGCATGGTTTCACGGCGCATGTGGTGAGGGGAGTGGACGCATGGTTTCACGGCGTGTGGTGAGGGGAGTGGACGCATGGTTTCACGGCGCATGTGGCGAGGGGAGTGGACGCATGGTTTCACGGCGTGTGTGGCGAGGGGAGTGGACGCATGTTTTCATGCTGTGCATGGCGAGGGGAGTGGACGCATGGTTTCATGCTGTGCATGGCGAGGGGAGTGGACGCATGGTTTCATGCTGTGCATGGCGAGGGGAGTGGACGCATGGTTTCACGGCGCATGTGGTGAGGGGAGTGGACGCATGGTTTCACGGCGCATGTGGTGAGGGGAGTGGACGCATGGTTTCACGGCGTGTGGTGAGGGGAGTGGACGCATGATTTCACGGCATGTGGTGAGGGGAGTGGACGCATGGTTTCACGGCATGTGGTGAGGGGAGTGGATGCATGGTTTCACGGCGCATGTGGTGAGGGGAGTGGACGCATGGTTTCACGGCGCATGTGGTGAGGGGAGTGGACGCATGGTTTCACGGCACGTGGTGAGGGGAGTGGACGCATGGTTTCACGGCGTGTGTGGCGAGGGGAGTGGACGCATGGTTTCACGGCGCGTGTGGCGAGGGGAGTGGACGCATGGTTTCACGGCGCATGTGGTGAGGGGAGTGGACGCATGGTTTCACGGCACGTGGTGAGGGGAGTGGACGCATGGTTTCACGGCGTGTGTGGCGAGGGGAGTGGACGCATGGTTTCACGGCGCGTGTGGCGAGGGGAGTGGACGCATGGTTTCACGGCGCATGTGGTGAGGGGAGTGGACGCATGGTTTCACGGCACGTGGTGAGGGGAGTGGACGCATGGTTTCACGGCGCGTGTGGCGAGGGGAGTGGACGCATGGTTTCACGGCGCGTGTGGTGAGGGGAGTGGACGCATGGTTTCACGGCGCGTGTGGCGAGGGGAGTGGACGCATGGTTTCACGGCGCATGTGGTGAGGGGAGTGGACGCACGGTTTCACGGCATGTGGTGAGGGGAGTGGACGCATGGTTTCACGGCGCGTGTGGCGAGGGGAGTGGACGCATGGTTTCACGGCGCGTGTGGTGAGGGGAGTGGACACATGGTTTCATGCTGTGCGTGGCGAGGGGAGTGGACGCTTGGTTTCACGGCGCGTGGTGAGGGGAGTGGAAGCATGGTTTTACGGCGCGTGTAGCGAGGGCAGTGGATGCATGGTTTCACAGTGTGTGGCATCATGAAGTCGGGCTAATGGCCTGGACCACCTGCACCAGAGTCATCAGATGCAACTCCAGCCTACCCCACCCCACCCCACTGAATCAAGACCCCTGAAGGCAGGGCTTAGGGGCCGCACACAAATTCCCTGGTGATTCTTACACACAACTACTTCCGGAACTACCGAGCATCTGCATAAATAGAGAGGGGAGGCTGGGCGCGCAGTGGCTCACGCCTATAATGCCAGCACTTTGGGAGGCCGAGGCGGGCGGATCACCTGAGGTCAGGAGTTCAAGACCAGCCTGGCCAACATGGTGAAACCCCATCTCTACTAAAAATACAAAAAATTAGCCGGGTGCAGTGGCAGGTGCCTGTAATCCTTCCTACTCAGGAGGCTGAGGCAGGAGAATTGCTTGAACCCGGGAGGTGGAGGTTGCAGTGAGCTGAGACCACGCTATTGCCCTCCAGCCTGCACAACAAGAGCAAGACTCCATCACAAAAAAAAAGAAAGAAAGAAAGAAAGAAAAGGAAAAGAAAAGAAATGAAAATAGGGGAAAATCTAAGCAGAAAATAACCCTACAGCCTTCTGGGCAAGTTACCAAAGGCAATTCTTTATGCCACCAGGATGCCACCCACCACACATGTGACAGAGAAAACACTGCCTGCAGTTCTCTGTCAATCTGAAGGACAAATATTAGGTTACAGAATTTGGTCCAAGTCTAAAAGAAGAATCCTACAAATGTTATCACAAGAATTCTGGAAACTCGAACACCTGAAACTGCATGACAGCTTTGGCTACTATGTAGGACAAGGTTATGGACTTTCGATCATTTGATATATACTGGAACATCTTCAAAAGAGTGCTAAGTAATACAATATTTTAAGAATAGAAATGAATAATAGGAAGGCGATGAGAACACTGTTGTGGGCGGGCCTGCTCCACTGACCACTCCAGGAGTGCAGGTCACCGTGATCGGGAAGCGGTAACGATGGAACAAATCCCAGCACTCAGAGGGCTCCTCCCCTTCATGTTATCATTTGAGTTCCCCACCGTGCAAGTCCACACCTCACATGCATAAGAACCCACAAAAACTAAGAGACTGAGAAGAGAAAAGCAGCACAGCATGCTCCCGACATGGAAGACGCTGCCCATCTGGAAGGAGTGGGAGAGCCGGTCCCCTACCGTCTCTGCTCAGCGCAGCACAGGCCCAGGGCTCTGGGACACAGGGCAGAGGATGTCTAGAAGAGGAGAGCAGACTCCTCCCGAGAAGCCCTGGGACTCAGGCACCCGGCTTGCGCCTGTGGGAAGAGAGGGCTGGAGCTCCACCACTACTGGCTGTCATGAGCTCCACACAAGAACAGAGGAAAGTTCTTGAAGAGCTGTTGAATCATGAAGGGTTATTAAACAATTGCAGCCTTCGCTGCATATCAAATCCAAGACCAGAGCCCCAACACCTCCAACTGGCAGGAAGAGTGTTTATTTTCCAGAAGCCTCCTGACCTGTGTGTGGTTAAAGCTACTCAGAGATGTTTACCAAGGGTGCTCTGGGGATTAGCTAAGTGCTCGTAACCAGGAGGAGCCGTGCCAAGTATCATTACGGCCTAAGAATAACTCCCGACAGTCCATTCTGAAACCCGCACTTCACCAACTACAAAGTGGAAGGCATCCAGAGGCCTCAGGAGCCTCAGCTCGGAGATGACATGGCAGTGACAGTTCCAACTGCAGTCCAAGCTGTGACATCTGCTGCTGAAAACGCGGGCTTCAGCTGCGAAGCCTTTTAAATTCTAACTGGTGGGTTTTCAAGGGGAAGAAAGTCTTTTTGTTCAATCTGCAGCTGAATTTTGACTCAAGCCCAGCTGCACGCAGAGCGGCAGAGGGCTGTGGGGAGTCCAGCCCACTGCTTTCTTTCCGAGGCGAGAGCAGCTCCAGCCCAAGCCACAGCTATTTTGGGGCTAATAGCAGATGTTGGGGCTATAGTTGAAGCCCAAAGTGCCAGTTTCACCAAGTCTGAAAAACTGGAGACCCAGACGACTCCGAGGTGGAAAATGAATGAAACAGCAACAGCCATCAAACTAATCAGCAAACAAGACACCTCAAGCTTTCAAAGAATAGAAATCCACAGGGCCTAGGACCACAGTCCAAAACTGCTGAGGCTGGGGCTCCAGCCAGAGCCCTGCGGAAGGCAGGGAACACAACCCAAGCGACACAGGCTCTCTCTGCAGGGCTTGTTTTGCGAAAAGTATGCAGAAATGGGAATAAAATACATTAGACAGCAAAACCTCAGTGCTACAAACCAAAGGACAATCGGCATTCACAACTGTAAAGTCACAAGGGCAATAGGGCGTCATGTCAGCCGGATTTTTCTGGCTGATGCAACACAATTGTGTGGAAAGGTGGGGTTGCCAGGTTGGGAGAAATGCATGTCCCCAGAACACTAGAGGAGCAGCTGGTGTTTTCCTAAAGACAGGGGACTAATGCCATGCTGTGCGGCACCCGGCCCTGGGTCAGGTTCTGCAGGAGCCACCTGCCTGAGGCTGTACCTGCTGCACCTGCTGCACCCAGCCTGAGGCCACTAAGCTGGAGCTCAGACTCTCTGGTCCCAAGACCAGAGGAACCCCAGGTCAGGGGACTCACACCGGGCACCAGTCCCTCTCACCAAGAGCCTGGGCCACTCCATGACACCCTGGCCACATGGCAGACGATGCCACTCACACTCTTCCCAGCAGACAGAGGGAAGGTCACTTTTACCCCATGGAAAGGGACCCAGGAAAGGTTTGGTTTCAGGCCTGGCTGCTGCACCACTACTCTCCAGCCCCATCCATAAGCCCAAAGGCCCACGCAGCAGCAAACCCTCGTCACGCTGTGACTCCCACAGGGAGCAACCACTTTCCTACGGGGACATGGGTCCCACACACTGCCTGGGCAGGACAGGGGTGCAGGAGGGGTCTGCTTCTCCACATCACTGCCTCAAAACCTCCCACGACGGGAGCCACATTCCCACCTCAGGTCATCTGCACAGCCCTCTTCCACAACACCGCACCCCTAGATGCCCACGTGGCCTGCCCCCTCTTCACTTGTTTGGGTCTTCAATGGAATGTCACCTGAGCCCTGGATCCTGGCCGCTCCTCCTGGTGCTCTCCTCCTTCACAGAACACCACCAGCTGAGATCCTGCATCTTTCTACCTGCTTATTTAGTGTCTTTCCCCCTCCACTGGAATGCAGGCTCCAGAAAGGCATGGGACTGTTTTTTATTTTGTTGTGTTTTTTCCACTTGCCCAATAATACGTTTTCAATAAATATTAAGAGAATGAGCAAAAAAAATCATATCATTCCAGAACAGTAACTATCCAACTAAATGCTACGCAAGTCATTCTACTGAACTCAGACCACCGGATTAAAAGTTCGGTATAACAGGTTAAATGTCGTAGTCTATCCATACAATGGAACTTGTGTAAGAGGAAAAAAACACGTCTTTTCCTATATTAACATGAAAGATCACCAAAAAGGCATTGCTAAATACAGATACAAGAAGCAGACTATAAGTATGCTATGCTGCCGTGTGCAGAAAAGTCAAAACCTGCATGGCTGTGTTGATTCATTTTTGCACAAAAGAAGTCTGGCCGGGCGCAGTGGCTCATGCCTGTAATCCCAGCACTTTGGGAGGCAGAGGTGGGTGGATCACTTGAGCCCAGGAATTTCAGACCAGCCTGAGCAACATGGTAAAACCCCATCTCTGCAAAAAAAATACAAAAAATTAGCCAGGCCTGGTGGGGAGTGCCTATAGTCCCAGCTACTCAGGATGCTGAGGCGGGAGGATCACTTGAGCCTGGGAGGCAGAGGCTACAGTGAGCTATGATCGTGCACTGCACTCCAGCCTGGGTGACAGAATGATACCCTGTCTCAAAAAAAAAAAAAAAAAAAAAATCTAAAAGATAAACAAGAAAATAACAATGGCCTCCTGCTGGAGAACAAGAACATGGCAGGAGGCTTGCCACTGGATACTTTTTTTTTTTTTTTTTTTTTTTTTTTGAGACAGAGTCTTGCTCTGTCGCCCAGGCTGGAGTGCAGTGACGCAATCTTGGCTCACTGAAAGCTCTGCCTCCTGGGTTCACACCATTCTCCTGCCTCAGCCTCCCGAGTGGCTGGGACTACAGGCGCCTGCCACCACACCCAGCTAATTTTTTGTATTTTTAGTAGAGACGGGGTTTCACCGTGTTAGCCAGGATGGTCTCGATCTCCTGACCTCGTGATCTGCCCGCCTCGGCCTCCCAAAGTGCTGGGATTACAGGCGTGAGCCACCGCGCCCGGCCTATTTTTTTTTCTTTTTTGAGACAGAGGCTCGCTCTGTCGCCCAGGCTGGAGTGCAGTGACATGACCTTGGCTCACTGTAATCTCCGCCCCCCGGGTTCCAGCAATTCTCCTGCCTCAGCCTCCAGAGTAGCTGGGATTACAGGCACCCACTACCATGCCGGGCTAGCCACTGGATACTTTTTGAATGTTTTCAATATTTTGTACCAAGAAAATACAATAGCTGTTCAATAAGTAATTTTCAAAGCCTAGTATTGCGACCTTATATTGCAGAATCAGGAACTACATAAACATTTTATAAAAAGAAAAATAATTCCCACAACAAATTAATGCAGAGAAAATCTAATTATAAACATTTGTAACAAAACAATTCTATCATTCCTAACTGATGCTCAGCTATGCATAACAATGCAAATAATTGGCACTATAAATGGGGCAGCAATATATCAATGTAAGGTTTCCTACCCAGAAACATCAAGACGGTAATGGATCCCAGAAGTTGGCTAAGTGACGAATCAAATGATGCGTGTATCTCAAACATTTCAATTTAAAACAGAAAAACACACAATTATCTTTCAAGCTGCAAACTTTTTCTTCGAACATGAGTCCATTAATTGGAGTTTCATCTTTTTTTTTCTTTTTTGCATGAACCATGTCCACGACACACCGCTCATGATTGTTGGCTTTGTTTCTTTAAAGTGGATCCCTGTCATCTTCCTAGACCTTACAACTTTTCCTCATAATCTTTCACTATTTGCTTTATTCAACAGCAATTTTTTAGCAATTTTCCTTTGGGACTTTCCAAAGCATCCAGCTTTGTCTTCACAGAAACATTGCTCTACACATAATTATTTTTCATCAGCTTCCATATTTAATTAAATGATGTAATTACAGTGACGTGCAACAGGCACAAACCGGCACATTAAGGATGGGTGGCCAAGGCCTCCAGGGAGCAGGACTGAGTGAGCACCACAGTGTTTACAAAACTCGGAAGTGATCACAGAGCCCAGGGGCTTGCTCTGGGAGTGTGGGTTGGGGGCGTAATGGGCTGAAGCTGGGGAAGGTCTACACGTTTTCAAAGAAACTTTCCTTTTTCTTGAGAATGTGCACACAGACGACAGTATGTATTCTTTGTTTTGTTTTTGTTTTTTGAGACAGAGTCTCACTCTGTTGCCCAGGCTAGAGTGCAGTGGCGCGATCTCGGCTCACTGCAACCTCCGCCCCCCTCACCCCGGTTCAAGCGATTCTTCTGCCTCAGCCTCCTGAGTAGCTGGGATTACAGGCGCGCGCCACCATGCCTGGCTAATTTTTTGTATCTTTAGTAGATACAGGGTTTCACCATGTTGGCCAGGCTGGTCTCGAACTCCTGACCTCGTGATCCGCCCACCTTGGCCTCCCAAAGCGCTGAGATTACAGACATGAGCCACAGAAGCACACTTTTCTATGTATAATGCATTTTAAACTTGGTCATGAGAGTTGCTGTGCAGCAGCAATCGGCACTCTCCTGGACAAGCCTGGGGAGCACTGGACGCCCTAGAGGCAGCCTGGGCCTGGCTCCTCTCAGAGTTGCCCCCTCCTCACCACGAGAATCTGACACAAAGCATCCCCCTCATCCACGCCAAGAATTACTGGGAACAGAAACGTGCATGTGAATAGTCTTGTTTTCAAAAGGCAGGTTCTGCAAACCATCCCAAGCATAAAGAGGCAGCAGAGTTAACACCTTAGTGTCTGCAGTCAGTCAAGCACTCAATTCTAAGTCCACTCATTGCGAATCTGTGACCCTGACCTCTCCAAACCTCAACCCCCCACCTCAGGAAAATGGGAACAGTTACAGTCCAGCGTGGACTCACTGAGAAGCGGATGCGTGCAAACACCTATGTCCTCTTCTCAATAGGTTACTTGTATAATGACCCGCTGTATAAGCAGAGACTATATGATTAGAAACAAATATTTCTCTATCCACTGGCCTCTTTCCAGAGGAGACATAAGGTGATTCTAACATCCTCAGGCACTGTTCCAGAGAGTGCCAACTGATGCAAAGGAATGGGAGAGGCAAGAAAACAGCCTGGCACAGCAGAAAGCCCGCACTCTGGAGGCAGCCAGGTGAAGGGCCCAGCTGAGCCTCAGTTTTCTGGTCCATGAAACAGACAATTCGACCCTACTGCAGGAGCGCTGCACTGACGGCACCCGGCAGTCAGTGGAAAACCCTGGACCCCTGTGACGATTGCTGGTGCCCACACCCATCGCCCAGCAGGAGCAGACGGCATGCCTATCAGGTTCTAGATCACATCGAATGGAGACAGCAGATATGTTAAGTGACAGAATCAGAGTCTAAAACCACACTGAGAAGCAGGAAAAATGGGGGGGTGGGGTAGAGGAAAAATTAATTTTTTGACAGTTGCACCAAAAAAAATCAATTGTAGAAACATATGGTGGAAGGGCACACCTGATCCATCAGCAGAACCTGTGAAGATGCCTGCAGAATCTGCATCCAGTGAACAAATTTAACTGAGCGCTTACTGTGTGCCCAGCAAGGACACTGCAAGGACAAACAGACGGAGTCCTTTGCGGCTAGAGCTGAGTGGCTCGCTGAGGAGGCCGGCCATGACAAGAGTGGGCAGGTGACATCCCCGAGGCCCAGAGGAGGTGACAGTGGCATGATCCAGTGGCCAGATCTGGAGGAGAGCGGAAAGCCTGAGGCTGAGGGAAGGGGGCATGTTGACCCGGGAGGGCCAGGAAAGGGCTCTAGCTAGGGAAAGGTGACACCTGAGCACAGAATCAACGAAATAAAAGGTGGGCAGTACAAATACGGCTGGGCGCAGTGGCTCACGCCTGTAATCCCAGCTATTCTAGAGGTTGAGGCAGGAGAATCGCCTGAACCCGGGAGGTGGAGGTTGCAGTGAGCCGAGATCGCACCATTGCACTCCAGCCTGGGCGACAAGGTGAGACTCCACCTCAAAAAAAAAGAAAAAAAATAGAAAGGGAAGAATTTATAGGAAGTTCTACAACAAACAAGGCTAAGCTGCAGCTGCCAGGGGATGAAGGGCTGGACTGGGGGGACCCAGGGAACTCTGGAGTGATAAAAGTGTGTTATCTGGACAAGCGCATGTGATCCACTTGTCACAACTCATCCAACAACACACCTCAATCTGTACACTTCAGTGTCCAGGCTCAGGGGACGCCTGAGCCATCAGCATGAACCCACGGTCACACCCTGGGATGCGAACCACCACGGGAGGATGCTGCTGCCTGCCTCGCTCCAGCCACCAGGACCACCCTCTGCAGAGCGGGAAGAAGCAGCCCAGGGAGCCGAGATGGGGAAACGTGGTCCAGGGGAGAGGGGACTCTGCGCCATGTTTCACTGTAAACCAAGGTAGTGTCCACGGCATGAAATGACCAAAACACGCGTCTCAGCCCAACAGAATGGAAGAGGTGGGAGAAGTGGGTGCTTTGCTAGGTGGCAGACTCCCCATCCCCAAGAGGTACAGGGACAGACTGACAAGCAAGGTGGCTGGAGGCTCGGGGCGAGACAGAGTGCCCCTGAGGACCACGGGGGGGCTCGCAGCAACACGGCCACGGCTGGGTGGCCACCCCATGCTGCCCACAGCCCCACTGACAAAGGTGGGGCTGTGTACGCAGAATGACCAGCCCCCAGGATACACCTGTGCCTGGAACTCCAGTGTGGTTACTGTGGGTCCACATGCTCTGCGGAAGAGGAATTAAGTCCTGGGGTCCATATTGATGAACGTCTTAGAGCTATTAGGATCACTCATTAAGTGACTTCAGTAAAACCAGACGTTCTCCCATGCGCAAACTTCCCACAAGAACAGGCCGCCAGCAGCAAAGTCCACGCCACCACGACTGTGACGTGGTCCATCCAGACCTCGCCTCCCAGGAGGGGATCCCGCTGCAGCCCTGGACCCAGGCCATGTTTTACAGCTCTTCTGCCAGGAACTGGCCCCCACCTCTCTGAGCTGTCCACAAGTCAGCAACTTGGCTCAACTGCTGCAGGGAAATGAGTTACAAGGGTCCTCAGACACATGTAAATAAAATGAAGAAATTTCAGCTTTACAGTTGCTGCCCTCACACTCTTTCTCCCAGCTCAGGAAGGATTTAAAGGACTTCAAAGCAGCCTGGGTTCCAATTAAGCCAGTGTGACCACCCCAGGGATGCTAGAATATTCCTGATTAACAAGAGGCGCTGTTTGAACTGTTCAAGCTAAAAAAAGCCCTCAGAACCTTTCAAACAAATGCCATAATTTTCTCTCCCTGCTTCCTCACTCTTTGGAAAAGCTGATCTTTTGAATGCTTTAAACGTTCAAAAAGAAAGCTAGATAATGGCCCCAAACACAACTTCGGCAAGAAGCTCAGAACGGGGCAGCTAGTGGAGAGCTTGGGATGCAACCACACACAAGCAGGCCTGCTTCCGGGAGGCGTGGCCCGGCCAGCCTGAGTCTGTGACAGCGTGTGTCCACTGTCCACAGCAGCTGGGCCAGGAGAATGACCTGGGCAGAACCATGCCTGGCAGGGAGCTGCAGGGCCTCCATCATCACGCCAGGTGACCCCAGTGACAAGGGCCTCAAACAGAAGAGGCCCAGAGAAGGGCAGCCCACAGGCCTGAGAAGCACCATTACACACCTGGGTGGCGCACTCCGCTCCCAAAGCACTCTTCCAGGAAGGGCCCTGGGCTGCTGGAGACTGAACTGGAATCTGCTGAACTGGTGGAATCCCCTTTTACAGAGAAGTCCCCAAGGCTCACGGGGCTAGAACCCAGGAAGGCCCCAGGTGAGCTCGGAACCCTAAAGCAACCCCACTGTGGACAGTGGCATCGCGGATGGGAGAGTGCCGGTAAAACAGTAAGGCCAGGGCAGCGTGCTTCACTGGGCAACGGATGTGCTGCTGCAAGTGGGCACAGTAGCAGGCAGGTCAGGGAAAGCCAAGGGACTGTGACTTCAGAGATAACAAGTGTCATTCCTGACTGTTCTACCTTTAGTCATGATTAGCAGGCCGGGCGCGGCGGCTCACGCGTGTAATCCCAGCACTTTGGGAGGCTGAGGAGGGAGGATCACGAGCTCAGGAGATAGAGACCATCCTGGCTAACACAGTGAAACCCCCGTCTCTACTAAAAATACAAAAAAATTAGACAGACGTGGTGGTGGGCGCCTGTAGTCCCAGCTACTCGGGAGGCTGAGGCAGGAGAATGGCATGAACCCAGGAGGCAGAGCTTGCAGTGAGCCGAGATCACACCACTGCACTCTAGCCTGGGCAACAGAGCGAGACTCCGTCTCAAAAAATAATAATTAAAATTAGCCGTGGGTGGTGGTGGGCACCTGTAATCCAGCTACTCAGGAGGCTGAGGTAGGAGGATCACTTGAGCCCAGGAGTTTGAGGCAGTAGTGAGCTATGATCACATCACTGCACTCCAACCTGGGCAACCTCATCTCTTAAAAAAATTAAAAAAGAAAAAAAAAAAAAAACAATATTTTAGACCAGGCATGATGGTGTATGCCTGTAATCCCAGCACTTTGGGAGGCCAAGGCAGGAGGATCATGTAAGCCCAGGAGTTTGAGACCAGCCAGGGCAACATAGCAAGACTCTGCCTCTTGAAACAAAAAAATTTTAAGCAGTAAAATAGCCATTCTGTAATAAATTTCACACTCCCCACCACACCTATCTTACCTACAAAGATTTATTTTGGCAAAGAGGCAGCAGATTGCAGAGTAAAGAACAGTAAATTGGCCAGGCATGGTGGCTCACACCTGTAATCCCAGCACTTTGGGAGGCCGAGGTGGGTGGATCACTTGAGGTCAGGAGTTCAAGAACAGCCTGGCCAACATGGCGAAACCCCGTCTCTACTAAAAATACAAAAATTAGCTGGGCATGGTGGGTGCCTGTAGTCTCAGCTACTCAGGAGGCTGAGGCAGGAGAATCGCTTGAACCCAGGAGGCAGAGGTTGCAGTGAGCCGAGATCATGCCACTGCACTCCAACCTGGGTGACAGAGCAAGACTCTGTCTAAAAAAAGAAAAAAAAACCCGTGAATTGAAAATCAAGTAAATCTGGCTTCTAGAGAAACAATCAAAGGCAATGTGGGAACAAAGGACTTTAACGAACAGAAACTCAGAAAAAGGTGCATCATTAGCGAGATGTTCTTTGAACTTGCTGAGCAATAAAGGGAGAGAAAAGGCCTCAGAACTCTAGAAAGGCAACAGCCACGCACCTGCAGGCCTGGGCTGTGGCCCCAGCTGGTCCCTGGCCTGCTGTGTGGCCTGGGCTTTCCTGAACTTCAGTTATCTGTCCTTAAAAGGGAGGAAGGGACCAGGAGGCCTCATCCTGATCTGTGATTCTCCTTCAGCAAACAAAAATCGCCTAAGAATCTCTTCCTTCTGATGACGTAGCTGGTGTGGAGGAACCAGCCGCGAGAAGGCACAGGACAAGACTCCCGGGTGGAGGACGCCACAAGGGCAAGTTCCTGAGGCCAGAACACCAAGGAGCTCTGGGAAGGTGAAGGAAGAACACAAGCCCGGAGCAGGGGGCAGACACACAGGGCATGGGGCCCAGAGGCCACCGGGAGGACTCAGGTTTTATTCCAAGTGCGCTAAGGAGCCAGGGATTGCGGCTGAAGCGGGAGGAACACGCTAAGGAACCAGGGATGGCGACTGAAGCGGGAGGAACACGTGCTTGGACTCGCTGATGGGCTCTTATGTGGGCTTTTCCCCAGCTGAAGAATGAGTTACTAAATGTGTTTTAAAATGTGATGTGTACCAGTGCTTGTCCTGGCGCTGTTCAGAACAGGAAGAACCAGAAACAACCTGAATATTCACAGGAGGCAAATGATCCGTGACAGGACACGCGTGGGATGGCCTCCTGTATGGCAGAAAGGACATTCGGGACCTATGATGCAAACACAGGCGGCCACACATTCCCCTGCAGGACTGTACCTTTTAAAGTCCGTATGTCGACAGTGAAAATCTACAAAGGTAAACAGGAATCTCCCAAGAGCGGGTAGGGATGCGACTGGTGGGATTACGGGGCATTGGCAGTCTCCTTTTTATGTATCTGCATTTCCCTACTTTCTAAAGAACATTACTTGTGCAATAAAATTAAGAAAAAAAGTTCTATAGCCACCTTGCTCAACTTCGTCATGTCAAGGAAAAAAAAGTATTTAGGAACATAAATTGTTCTTTACTTGGAAAAAAAAAAAAATCTCTTGCTCCAATCCAATAAGGCACAGGAAAAAAGGCTTAAAGAGCTGAGCACATTAGCAAAGGGGCCCTCTTGCACTGAGCGGTGGCCGGCGTGTCTACACTGCAGGTGCCAGGCTCCGCGCTGCGTGCAATTAACAGGTCAGGTGCATGGAGTTTAAAGGAGAGCAGAACAAGCAGCGGGTCAAGGTGCCAGGACTGAGAGCACAAAGGCCCACTGGGGGCACTCGGAGCAGGGGCTGGACCACAGTCTGGGTGGAGGGGTTGCGGAAGGCTTCCTGAGAGGAGACAGGATGCAGATAAACCCTAAATGGTGAATGCACCCGAAAGGGCCCTGCCTCTAGGACTCATGCCCTCAGGTCGTCCCTTCCACAAACACCCGGGCCAGGCTCTGGCCACAGCTACTGCAACCACGACCAACAGGCTTAAGGAACCTGCATGCCAGGGCTTGTCCCTATGGGCTTTGGCCGCCACGTGAAGCAGCTCGTCCTAGCCAGAGAGAGCCCCTGAGGAAAGAAGGCAGCCCTGCCTTCTGGCCATTGACAAGGCAGCGCATGTGCACATAAAGCCATCCCAGATGTCCCATCCCCAACTGCCGCCAGATTGGCCCCAGGCAACCTGCAGAGTCCTGAAAAATTACCAAGCA
This sequence comes from Pongo abelii, assembly GCF_028885655.2. Lineage (NCBI taxonomy): Eukaryota > Metazoa > Chordata > Mammalia > Primates > Hominidae > Pongo > Pongo abelii. Next base: position 2,191,254 of record NC_071991.2, read on the forward strand.
CTGTTCAAAGCCACTAAGTGCTGGGGCTGGAGTGGGCCATAACAGGGAAAGGGGAGGACAAGCGGGAGGGCAGAAGGAGCGGGAGGAAGCACAGAACTCATGTTCGGTGTGGCTGGTGCAGAGGCTGAGGCGAGGGTGACAGAGAAGCTGGGGAGCCAGGCAATAGCAGGAGGCCTCTGGTCAGCCACATCGAGACATGAGGACTTCATCATGACATCGGCAGGGACAGACAAACAGCTTTGAGCAGGGTCTCGTGGTCATTGCTTCATCTCAGACAGATCCCTCCAAGTGCTGGAGTGAAGAATAGTTGCAAGACACAAAAGTGAAGCCAGGGACCGTAAGGTGGCCGCTGCACGAGAAACGGTTTCCAAGTGGCGTGGCGGCAGTGGGGATGGGCTGGAACTAGCAGGATCCCAGGAAGGCCAAGGAGAGGAAATCACGGGAAAGGCCACACAGGCTGAAAAGGGAAAGACGGGGCGTCAGAGATGAGAACCAGGTGCCTGCCGTGGGCGCTGAGTGGATGGGCCTGCCTCTCCCAAGGATGGGAACCGGAGGAGCACCAAGCTCCCTGTGACCAGTGAAACACAGGCAGAAACACATGGGGAGTTGGCAGTTACAGGTGATCAAACGCAAAACAACTTCCCGCCCTCAACAATTCAAAGAGCACAGTTGGAACACAGATGATTTAGCAAGACAGGTAGAATTCAATAGTGCTTCAAAAGAGCCCAATTTTCCTTGCTGCTACGCCACTGGTGGCTGCCATTAATGAATGGGGTAGAAATGAGAACTGGGGAGAACTTTCAGAGAATCCTAATAATCTGCTGAAGAGAAGCAACGTTTCCTGCGTATCGTGCCAGCAGAGCAAAGGGCACTCTCATTCTCCCCAATTTAAAGATAAAAACATGGGTGCAGTTCCACAACCTGCCTGAGGCCACACAACCAAAGGAGGTAGCAGGCCTCAACCCAGACTCTTACCCAGTAGGCTCACAGGACTGTCAACACTGTGGTGTTGGAGCCAGAGCGTGCACACACAGCAGCTGGAGGGTGGAGATGTGCCATGTATGGGTCACCTCCACTGAGCAAAGGACAGCAGAGAAGGACAGCAGAGAAGCCCAGCAGCTGGAGGGTGGAGATGGGACACGTATGGTCACCTCCGCCGTGCAAAGGAGAGCAGAGAAGGACAGCAGAGAAGTCCAGCAGCTGGAGGGTGGAGATGGGACACATATGGGTCACCTCCGCCATGCAAAGGGCAGCAGAGAAGCCCAGCAGTTGGAGGGTGGAGCTGCTGCGTTCCTGAGGCGTCACCGTGCCCAGTAAGAGGGCACCATGCAGGCTGCCAAAGGGGCCACAGGACCACACAGCCCAAGATCAGACCCGTAAGAGATGCCACAAATCAGCCACATTTGGACAGTCCCTGGGATAGACATACAAGCTCATCACCATGAGGCCTAAGTCTGATGGGAAGAGCACACAGCAATGCAACACTGCTGTGTGGGTTCAGATCCCGGCCGCTCACCGGCTGTGAGTCCTCAGGACGGCTGCTAACCTCTCCTGCCTGTACTTCCTCACTCATAAAATGAGTATGACAACAGTGCCCCCACCTCAAAGGGTGGCAGGGAGGACTGCCGGAGTGAAGGCCCAGGAAGTGCTTGGAGCAGCACCTGGAAAGCGCCTGGTGAGTGTTCTCTGCCATTATTCCTCACCACACAGCTTTCATTCTTCACAACCTTGCCAGACACCACGACCGTTCCCATTCGACAGACAAGCACACGAGGCTCGGGTGGGACGTGTCTGGCCCAAGATCACACCGCTGGGAAGTTGCAGAATCCCATGTGAACCCCAGACTCCAACTCTCTTCTGACTCTGGCCCCTCCAGACCTCGACTCCGCACAGGGCCCGGGGCCCAGCAGCAGGAAGGGGCCCAGCAGCAGGAAGTCACGGTGCCGGCGTGAAAGGCCCCAGGTCTCCAGAGAACATCCACGCCTCCTCAGGACAAAGGGCTCCTCTGGGAAAAGGCACAAACACTGCCTGCACCGTGTGCTTCCCAGAACAGAAAACCAAAGGGCACTGCCGCCAGGACGGGGCAGCCCAGGCATAGCTGCTCGCCTCCTTGGCCGGCTCAACTTCCCAGCAGCATCCAGCAAAGCCGTCAGTAGCCCTCGTGGTGCCAGCTCGAGTGCCTGACGGGCCCTTGCACAGGTCTCCGTGGGACAGAGGTAAGGGATAGAGGACCGAGGCCCTAAACAGCTGATAACCCACGTGGTTGGCCGCAGTCCCATCCCAGCCCTGCTGGCTGCCAGGTCGAGGCTGGAGCCCCAGATGGGCTCCCGTGGGGCGAAATCAGAAGTCAGAGGTGCTCAAGGCTGCCCCATCAGATGGCTTGTGGGAGCGTGCACACCGCGGTCTGTGTGCACAGAAGACCCCAGACGGTGCCAGGCACCCTGCAAACACGCCTCTGGCTGAGATTACAGCACCTGCTAGCATGCCCCTGGCACTCCCACTCAAATCTCCTTTTCTTCCATGTATACGTATTCCTCGTGAAGTTACATAAACAGAGTGTACATAGTCAAACTACAAGGCTTGTCATGGCAAGCAGCGCCCCCCAACTGCACTCTGCATCTCCTGCCCCAGTTCCCAGCCTCAGAAGCAAACACTCTACATTATGTGAGTCAATCATGTTGAAACGGACCTCCCTTCCTCTAGACGATAGGCTTTCATTGCCACTTTCCTAATTCTTCAGTTTGGGGCATTACCTGTGACTTCTCAGGACGGAAGAGGAGGCCATGGCTCTTTGCTCCCACCACCCCTCTGCCGCCCCGCACGTACCACCATCACCACAGCTCTAGCTGCCCCGCGTCTGGCTGAGCCCCGCGTCTAGCTGAGCACACAACTGGGTGCTCAACCAGTCACACTGAGGCCACAAAGGAAAGCATGGCGACTTCCAACTCCTTCCTACTTTGTGTTTCCCCTCAAGCTAACAGGAGAAGGGGTTTTTCACTGGCTTAGCTCATTCCACCCTGGCTCTTTAAACTGTTCAAATCTCCTTTGGAGATGTCCGGGCGTACCCGGCATCGGGCTGCCTGGCAGTCTCGTCTTTGGGGAGACTTTCTCAGCACCACTTCCTGCTCTGAGGACTGAGCACCGTCTGCCCGGGCACAGGCATTGTCTCCAGCTGCTGCTCCCCCAGTGATGGAGATCCTGCTCCCTGCGTTCCAATCCTTCCTCGGTCATCCGTCTCTCTCTCTCTTCCTTAGTACAATGCACCCTCCAGTAGCTTTCTGAAAAAAGATTTGAGGGAGATAACTTGTTTTTAAGATAGGGTCTCACTCTGCCACCCAGGCTGGGATGCGGTGGTATGGTCATAGCTCACTGTGGCCTCATCCTCGTGGGCTCAGGTGATCCTCCTGCCTCAGCCCTCTGCACCCTGAGTACCTAGGACTACAAGCAGGCCAGCACACCCAGCTGCTGCTGCTGTTGTTGTTGCTGTTGCTGTTGGACAGATGGGGTCTCACTCTCCTATACCATTACCCATAATGGTCTCCAACTCCTGCACTCAAGTGATCCTCCCACCTCAGCCGCTGAAAGTGCTGGGATTACAGGTATGAAGCACTGTGCCTGGCCAGGAAGACTGATTTTTTTAAAGACTTTGCAAATCTCCATTATGCCTTTAGTCTGCTCTCTCATGTGACTGTTAGTTTCACTGGGTATAGAATCAAAGGCTGAAAATTATTTTCCTGCAACTCTAGACCACATTGCTTCACTCTGCACTAAATTCCAATGCTGCTGTTTAGAAGCACAAAGCCATTCTGATTCCCGCTTCGTATGTAACCTATTCTCATCCTTCTGAAAGTGTGTAGGATGATGTCTTTACCCTAATATTTGGGGTCCAGCAACATGCCACGGCAATGGTCTTTGATCACAGACGTTCGTCCACTGGACTGGGTATTTGGTGGCTCCTTCAGTCTAGAAGACGATCACGCTCTAAGAAAGTGTTTTTGAATTGTTTCATTATGCTGTCCTCCCCGCCGTTTCTTTGCTGTACTTGTTGAATATGGTCCACAGAACCCGATCCTCAGAGTGTATTCCGTTTCTCCTGTTTGATCTTTTTTTCTTTCCGGATTTCCTTAACTTTTCCAACACTTACACTGATTTGTTCCCCATATCTGTTCACATAGTTTTAATTTCCCAGAACTCTTCTTGTTCACCGAATGTTCTTCTTCCAGAGGATATTTTTCTTGTTTCATTATCTTCTCTTGTTAAAATAACTACTTTTATCTCACTGAGGATGCTTATGAGAGGTTTCTTCCTGGAAGTTTTATCCTTGCATAATTTCCATTTCCTCTACACTGTTTTTCTGTTTGCTTGGTCTATACCTTTTACATCAGAGACTCCTTCAGATGTCTAGGAGGCTCTGAATGAGCGACTGTGACGGCCATCTGTAAATTTCACGGCAAGAGAGTTGTGAGGTGGCGACTTCAGTGCCTTTCTGTCCTCCCTCTGGATAGTCTCAGTCCCCACAGGAGGCCCCTCTACTCTTGCTCCACCAGCCCGGACTCAATGCTGAGTGGGGACAAAGCTGGTCATCTCGGCGGTCACACAGAGGTCACTTACCGTGGTCCATAAGGCACCCCGTCCTGAAAAGCTCCAAGTGCATGACCATCGGCTTTACCGCCTGCTCAGCACGCCTAATGCCCGCCCCGGCTGCACTGGGTTGAGCAGGGACCAGGGCCTCTAAGCAGCCGGCTCATAACACACTCTTATGTCCTCGTGTGGCCACTCTGGAAGTAAGCAGTCACAGCTCCCAAGCGTGGTCAAAACTCTGCAGCACAGATCAAGCTAGCTCTCAGCTTTCCCCACTCCCAAATTAGCATTTGGTTTTCTCAAGTCAGCTAAGTCCATCACCACCTCTCCAATATACATTCCAGCTTCTGAAATAGGAATGCTATGACTTTCCTTTCTCCTTATTCAAATGAACCTTTGCCAAAAAAAAAAACAAAAAAAAACAACAACAAAAAAAACCACCACTCTTTTCACTGCAGTATGAGGTTTCAGAAAGAAAAAGGTAGGTGTATGTATTCAATCTACCATCCTCTTCATCCCCCAAACTGGTCCTAGAAAAACTCTGGCAACATACTTTTCTATTTTACCAGTAAGCCACATTCCTCAGGCTTGTCGAATGACTGCCAAAGTAGGAGCCACGTGCAGCCCAACAGAGCTCAGGAGTTCCCACCACAGAAGGGGTGGGGCTCATCCTCCTCCTGAAGCCCTGGTCCCTTCCGTCCAGGCCATCCCACACAATCACCCAGGAAGTTTCGTAAGCACGCAAAATAAACCCAAAGACAGGAAATAAAGATTAAAAACAGATGGAAAAAATAACAACGGTGAGAAATCAACCAAGTCAAAAATCAGTTACTGTAAAAGGCTAATAAAGTTGGTAGACATCTGAAGATATTAAGAGAGAAGAGAAAAGGCACAAGTAACCAAAATCAGGCAGGAAAAAAGGACTATCATCAGCCATCCTGTCTGCATTGTACATTTTTTTAATTAAATACGAGTCTAAGGATGAGTCTGGGTGCAGTGGCTCATATCTGCTGTAATCTCAGCACTTTGGGTGGCCAAGGTGAGCGGATCACTTGAGATTGGGAGTTCAAGACCAGCCTGGCCAACATGCCAAAACCTCGTCACTACTGAAAATACAAAAATTAGCTGGGCGTGGTGGCACATGCCTGTAATCCCAGCTACTAGGGAGGCTGAGGCAGGAAAATCACTGGAACCTGGGAGGCGGAGGTTTCAGTGAACCGAGATTCCACCACTGCACTCCAGACTGGGTGAAGAGTGAGACTCCGCCTGCAGAAAAAATAAATAAATAAAAGAGTGAAATATTGAACATTTTACCCCAGATCAAAAATAAGAACAAGCTATCTGCTATCACCACTGCTATTTCACGTCATACCAGAGGTCCTGGCCAATGTAATCATGCGATAAAAAAGAAATAAAAGGTATAAAGCTCAAGAGGAACAAGTAAAACTGTCTTTATTTGCAAACAGCACTATTTTTACACAAAAAAGCCTAAGGAATCTTAAAAAAAAAAAAAAAAAAAACTTACTGGCACTAAGACTGAATTCAGCAAAGTCACAGGACACTGTCAAAACACTAAAACTATACTGTCTCTATACACGAGAATCCAGCAAAGTCACAGGACACTGTCAACATACTAAACTATACTGTGTCTGTACACTGGAATCCAGCAAAGTCACAGGACACTGTCAACATACTAAACTATACTGTGTCTATACAATAACAGCAAATATTGGAAAGGTGACATTCTTCCAAATTCTACTCAAATTATCATCAATAATACAAAATTCTTAGGATTAAATTTATCAAAAGATAGGCAAGATCTCCTTTAAAAAACATACGCTAGTAATAACTGTGTGCTTGGTGAGCTGTGTGGCCAAGGTTGTGAAATCAGAAGAGACACCCAGCCTTCTCCAGGGTAACTGTGAATCGCTAATATGTTATTAAAAGACGTATTTCAGAAATGGTGCACTTCAGTGGAAATCCCTGGAGATCTGTCAATGCCTCCACATTCCATTATATGTTTTAATGTCAGGAGAAACACAGACCAAAATGCTTATGAAATAGTCTGGTCAAGTTTTTCTGTATCTAAGTCCTGCAAGTGCTCTCCCTGATATCAGGCAGTAACAACATAGTGTTATAGCCACAATTTCAAAGACCTAAAATGATTAGCCACATTACTTCTTTAATTTGAATCTGGCACTTTCTAGGTCACTGGTTCTCAAGTGGCCTAGTGCTATGCATTCATGTAGAGCAGACGTATTCATGAGGTTTTATGAAATTAAAAATGGTTCACTCTATCTCAGACTTACCCAATCTCTTCATTTGATATGCTTTGATATATTCCAGGAATGTTTTGTCTCAACATTGTACATCTCAAGACTGCTTTCTTCATAAAAATTATGTTCACCCATTTCAATGAATCACATGTTAACATCCACTGACTTCTTTGAAACAGGCTGAATCATTATCCTTAGTAATATTTTGTCTAATTTTTTAATTGACTTTTTATCTTTGTTTTGGATGCCACAGAAACAAACCAATTTCCTCATTAGTTGCACTATTATTAAAATCACATCAGACATTTCATGTTTGAAAATTATATAAAACCTCATCAGGCATTTCACACTTAAAAATTGTCAGTAAGAAATTAACCCTTGCCATCAAGTCTTTGTCATCCGTGAACAGTTTCTGTTCGACTCTGAAAACGCCTGCCTGAAAGCTCGGGATAAACTCATATGCCAGAGTCTGCATCTTCAACAAGAAGGGCGGTCTCAGTGGCTCTGGAGAAGGACTGCAGCCGACAACTCCACGACTGAGACCTGTGGGGACAGGCTCCGGAGGCAACAGCAACACTTACACCACTTTCAAACACACCAGGAGGTTGAGTCCACATTTCCAAATTCACTTCAGGCAAGAAGCAATGGTTTCATGAGGTTATAAACCCTAGATCTAACAGGATAAGAATTAATTACACAGAACTAAATGAACTGAAGAGGGAAGTTTTATTGAGGTTATTTGTGGATGTTGGTTTTACGTTCTACTTTCTGGATACAAGGGGAAGTGATTGCGCTTTCTTCTTAAGCTATTTAACCTACAACAATTTGTTGAACTCAGTTTTGATAAAAATGAAATATTTTCAAATGATCTCTGACCTTCACTGGTATCCCAGAATTCAGAAATTCTTACTGAGTCTCCTTAATTTTCACAGCAGTAGGTTCAATAAGAACTTTTCCTCCTTTTTAATGTGATAGAATTGGACAAACCATACAACCAGTGCCTTACCTGCGTGTCATCTGAGAACAATGCTCATTCAATAAAGCATGACAAACCACTCTGAAGGGTCAAAGATGGCTGTGCATATGCAGCCAGCAGCAACAAAACTCTCCCATCATCCAGATGGTTAAGACCACTTGCTGGAAAGACAGGAACCTCAGGATACTGGGAGGACCTCAAGAAGAGGGGAATTCACCCAAATGTACAGGTAGAAAACATAAATTAATTTCTTCAGGAAGAAAACATAAAATAAATTTGCAACCATGAAATGGAACAGTTCTTAAAACACAGAAATTAGGCTGGGCACGACGGCTCACGCCTGTAATCCCAGGACTCTCGGAGTCCAAGGCGGGCGGATCACCTGAGGTCAGAAGTTCGAGATAAGCCTGGCCAACATGGAGAAACCCTGTCTCTACTAAAAATACAAAAATTAGCCGGGTGTGGTGGCGGGCGCCTGTAATCCCAGCTACCTGGGAGGCTGAGGCAAGAGAATCACTTGAACCCGGGAGACAGAGGTTACAGTGAGCTGAGATCACGTCACTGCACTTCAGCCTAGGCAACACAGAGAGAGTCTCAAAAAAAAAAAGAAAAGAAAAGAAAAACTACTATCACAAAAGAAAAAATTGATGACTTGATTTCATCCAAATCAAAAATTTTTACTCATCCAAAACACCATTAAGATCTCAGTAAAAATGTTAAGAGTAAGAGCCTGTGGAAGTTCACTCCACCATAAAAGCAGCAGAAGAGTGACTAAAACGGTCAGAATCAGCTTTTTGAACTCTGAAAACTAACCAAAGGCTTACAGCAATCCGGGAACATTTGGTCAAGAAAATCAGGTGGCTCTCAAGAAGAGTGCGCCTGGGGCATTTTAACTCACCCTGGTCCCAGCCCCCACACCACAACTCCATAGTGGCCTTGAAAAATCCCAGTCCAGACCGGGCACGGTGGCTCATGCCTATAATCCCAGCACTTTGGGAGGCCGAGGCACGTGGACCACAAGGTCAGGAGTTTGACACCAGCCTGACCAACATGGTAAAACCCCGTCTCTACTAAAAATATAAAAATTAGCCAGGCGTGGTGGCGCATGCCTATAATCCCAGCCACTCTGGAGGCTGAGGCAGGAGAATCGCTTGAACACGGGAGGCAGAGGTTGCAGTGAGCCAAGATCACGCCATTGCACTCCAGCCTGGGCGACAACAGCGAGACTCTGTCTCAAAAAAAAAAAAAAGAAAAATCGCAGTCTACATTCCCAGGACAGAGGGAACAGAATGGGGCTGGCATCTCTCAAAATACCATTCCCAAAGAAGAGTTATTACTTGACCCATCTGGGTCACTTACTACCTTAAGATCCCAATTGAAAGTCCTGTCTTAGGCCGGACATGGTGGCTCATGCCTGTAATCCCAGCACTTTGGGAGGCCAAGGCGGGTGGATCACCTGAGGTCAGGAGTTTGAGACCAGCCTGACCAACATGGTGAAACCTCATCCCTACTAAAAATACAAAAAATTAGCTGGGCGTGGTGGCAGGCACCTGTAATCCCAGCTACTCGGGAGACTGAGGCAAGAGAAGCGCTTGAACCTGGGAGGTGGAGGTCGCAGTGAGCCAAGATCGTGCCACTGCACTCCAGCCTGGGCAACAAGAGCAAAACTCCATCTCAAAAAAAAAAAAAGAAAGAAAGTCCTGTCTTGATTTCACTTCCCCTAATCTCTCCCAGGGCAAAAACTTGGTCGGGGGATGAGTCTGTCAACCACTTCAACATCACAAATGCCTGAGTGACAGCAGTGGCAAAAAAAAAAGACTCCCCAAAACGCTGACACAGAAAAGCTAAGAAATGAGCTGTCCATGGAGACTGAGATGCTAAGGGGCCATGTCCGTGCGTGTTGCGCACAGGCTCGGAAAGGCCTGTGAAGGCCCTGGGTTCTCCCTCCTGCTCACCTTGAAGCTCTGAGCAAGCAGGAAATGAGGGCAAAGGCAGAGTGGCCACCACCTGGCCCAGCGTGCACCAGAGCCCCTCATCAAGGACTCACCAGTTCCAGGTATCTCAGGAAATCTCTGGCTAATATTCATTGAGACTGGCCTTTGCTGAAGACAGGGTATCTAGCCTAAAGCATGCCGACCTTCCAGACAAGCATTAGAGGCAAACAAAAAACTGTCCACAGATCACAGAGACTTGATGGCCACGGTTAATTTACGACTGAGAGTCTTCAAATGTGAAATGTCTAGTGAGGTTTTATAATAAAAATAGTGCAACTGTCAAGGAAACCGGGCTTGTTTCTGTAGCATCTGAAACAAAGTAAAATGCCAATGAGAAAATTAGACAAAATATCTCTCGGGATAATAATTGTTGTCAGATTGTTCACTGCTAACGTATAATATTAAACATTATATTATATTAAATATAAGATAATATTAAATATTGATCTTGTATCCTGCAACTTTGTTGAACTTGTTTATTAGCTCTAATAATTTTATAAATGTGTATTCTTTCGGTTTTTTAATGTATAAAATCATGTCTTCTGCAAATAGAGACAGTTTTCTTCTTCCTTTCCAATCTGGATGTCTTCTATTTCCTCTCCTTGCATAAACGTCCTGGGTAGAGCCTCCAGCACAATGCTGAAGAGAAGTGGAGAAAGCACGTATCCTGTCTTCATTTTTCTTCTCTCTCTGCTTTATTCCCCTTACCGGAGAATCTTGACGGACCTGTCTTCAGGTTTGCTGATTCTTTCTTCTGCTGCTCAAATATGCTGGTGAGCTTATCTAGCAAATTTTCATTTCAGTTGCTGTACTTTTCATCTGTAGAATTTCTATGTGGTTTCTCTTTATAGTTTCTTTTCATTGATATTCTGGTTCTACTGATTGCTTTTTCCACCGTGTATGAATTATACTTTCTTGCTTCTTGCATGTCTTCTGATTTTTGCGGCAACTCTGGAATCAGATTCTCTGCCCTTGCCAGGGCTGGCTGCTGGTGCTGCCAGCTGTAGTTGTTTTTTACTTGTTTCATGACTTTTCTGAACGAATTCTGTAATGTTTGTGTCTCTGTTCTATGCGGCCACTGATGTTTCCACTCAGTTTCACGTTAGTCACGAGAAATACAAACTAAAAAGCACATAAGATTTTAAAAATGCGAAATATCACTAATTATCAGGGAAATGCAAATCAAAACCACAATGAGATACCACCTTACTCCTGCCAGAATGGCCATAATTTAAAAATCAAAAAATAACAGATGTTGGCATGGATGTGGTGGAAAAGGCAACACTTTTACATTGTTCGTGGGAATGTAAACTAGTACAATCACTACAAAAAACAGTAGAGAGATTCCTTCGAGAACTGAAAGTAGAGCTACCGTTTGAGACAGCAATCCTACAGAGGAAAAGAAGTCATTCTACAAAAAAGACACGTGCACACGCATGTTCACAGCAACACAATTTGCAACTGCAAAGATACGGAACCATCCTAAATGCCCATCAACTGAGTGGATAAAGAAAATGTGATATATATATATATATATATATATATATATATATATATATATATATACACATATATATCATAGAATACTACTCAGTCATAAAAAGGAATGAAATAATGGCATTTGCAGCAACCTGGATGGAGTTGGAGACCATTCTTCTAACTGAAGAAACTCAGGAATGGAAAAACCAGACATCTCACATCCTCACTTATAAGTGGGGGCTAAGCTATGAGGACACAAAAGTGTAAGAGGGATATAATGGACTCTGGGGACAGTGTACACTGCTCAGGTGACAGGTGCACCAAAATCTCAGAAACCACAACTAAAGAGCTTTTCCATGCAATCAAACACCACATTCCCCAAAAACTATTGAAATAAAAAATAAAATCCCATTAAAAAAATAAACTCCTACTGATATAAACAATGAAGATTATAAAATGTAACGGAAATAATTTTTTGTCCCACAATAAGTCATTGTTTAAATTATGGTATATCCATCCAATGAAAAATCATGCAGTCATTTAAAAAAAAAAAATCCACTTTAAGATACCACTCCACACCCACGAGTATAACCATAAGAGAAAAGACATCATAATAAGGGTTAAAAATTCAGAGAAACCGGAATCTTCATATACTGCTGGTGGGAATGTAAAATGGTGTAGTTACTGTGGAAAATAGTTTGGCAATTCCTAAAAAAGTTAAAGAAAGAGCTACCATGTAACCCAGTGTTTCCACTCATGAGAAGTGAAAAAAAAAAGGTCTCATACAAACATCTGTACTTGAATGTTCATAATAGCCAGAAAGTGAAACAACCCAAATGTCTACAGCTGATGAATGGGTCACTGAAATGAGCTTTGATGACACAATGGGGTATGATCACGCACCATGTGGTGGAAGGGAGCGCTGATCCGTGCCACAGGGTAGACACCCCTTGAGAACGTGCTGAGAGGAGGGCGCCAGCACAGAGGCCACCTGTGGTGCAATTCCACTGATACACAATGTCCACAACATGCAAACCCAGAGACAAAGAGCAGAGGAGTGGCTGCCAGGGGCTGGGGAAAGGAGAACAGGGAACTTCAGCCAACTGGGCTTCCTTTGGGGACCATGACAATGTTCTGGAATTAGACAGTAGGTATGAGTGTACAACCTTATAAATATACTAAAAACCACCAAATTAAACACTTTAAAACAGACAATCGGCAGGGCATGGTGGCTCACGCTTATAATCCCAGCCCTTTGAGAGGCCAGTGTGGGAGAACCGCTTGAGGTCACAAGTTCAAGTCCAGTCTGGACAACATAGCGAGACGCTATCTCTACAAAAAAGAAAAAATTAGCCAGGTGTGGTGGCTCACACCTGTATTCCCAGCTACTCAGGAAGCTGGATCACTTGAGCCCAGGAGTTAGAGGCTGCTGTGAGCTATGATCGCGCCACTGCATCCTGGCCTGGGTGACAGAGTAAGACTCTGCCTCAAAAAAAAAAAAAAAAAAGAACAACAACAGTCAATCTTACAGTAGTAGCCATGTATATTTTAATAATTTAAAAACTAAAGAAAATGACAAGCCACAGACAGGGCAAAAATGTTGACAAGACATACACTGGATGAAAAACTTGTATCCAGAATAAAGAACTTGGAAAAATCAATAACAGAAAGAAAACAAACCAATACAATTTCCCAAAAGACTAAGAACAGACACTTCCCAAGGAACAGATACAAAGCTATGTTTATTGCGGCACTATTCACAATAGCAAAGACTTGGAACCAACCCAAATGTCCAACAATGATAGACTGGATTAAGAAAATGTGGCACAAATACACCATGGAATACTATGCAGCCATAAAAAATGATGAGTTCATGTCCTTTGTAGGGACATGGATGAAGCTGGAAACTATCATTCTCAGCAAACTATCACAAGGGCAAAAAACCAAACAGCGCAGGTTCTCACTCATAGGTGGGAATTGAACAATGAGAACACATGGACACAGGAAGGGGAACATCACACACCGGGGACTGTTGTGGGGGGAGCAGGAAGGGATAGCATTAGGAGATATACCTAATGCTAAATGACGAGTTAATGGGTGCAGCACACCAACATGGCACATGTATACACACGTAACAAACCTGCAGGTTGTGCACATGTACCCTAAAACTTAAAGTATAATAATAATAAAAAAATTAAAAATAAAAATAAAAAAACAAAGTTATTAAGCATAAGAAAGAACTCAGCCGGGCGCGGTGGCTCACGCCTGTAATCCCAGCACTTTGGGAGGCCGAGGCGGGTGGATCACGAGGTCAGGAAATCGAGACCATCCTGGCTAACACGGTGAAACCCCGTCTCTACTAAAAAAATACAAAAAATTAGCCAGGCGTGGTGGCAGGCGCCTGTAGTCCCAGCTACTCGGGAGGCTGAGGCAGGAGAATGGCGTGAACCCGGGAGGCGGAGCTTGCAGTGAGTGGAGATCGCACCACTGCACTCCAGCCTGGGCGACAGGGCGAGACTCTGTCTCAAATAAAAATTAAAAAATAAAAAAAAAACAAAGGGCTCAACATATTCACTGACTAGGGAACTGGTCATTAGGGAACGTGAGTTAAAGCCAAAAGTCAGTAACACCGCACACCTGCTGGAATAATTAAAGGATGTTTTAAAAATAAACAGCCACACCAAATACTGGTGAAAATATAATGCAAATGGAATCTCATACATTCCAGGTAGGAGCATAAAATCATACCACCACCTTGGAAGACCGTTTGGCAATTTCTTATGAAGTTATACACGTAATTAAAAGGCCCAGCAGTTTGACTTCTGGGTGCTCACTCGAGAGAATGAAAACATAGGTGCACATGAGATGTGGATGTGAATTAACCACAGCTATACTCACAATAGGCAGCTACTGGGAAACAACCCAAATGTCCTCAGACAGGAAACAGGGAAACAAACAAGCAGATTCATACAAGTTAAAAATGAACCACTTGGCCGGGCGCGGTGGCTCACACCTGTAATCCCAGCACTTTGGGAGGCTGAGGCAGGTGGATCACCTGAAGTCAGAAGTTCGAGACCAGCCTGGCCAACATGGTGAAACCCCATCTCTACTAAAAATACAAAAATTAGCCAGGCGTGGTAGCGCACGCCTGTAATCCCAGCTAGTCGGGAGGCTGAGGCAGGAGAATCACTCGAACCCAGGAGGCGGAGGTTTCAGTGAGCCAAGATCACACCATGCCACTCCAGCCTGGGAAACAAGAGTGAAACTCCATCTCAAAAAATAAATAAATAATAAAAATAAATTATAATGTACCACTCATCTCTCCAAAACAGGGCTGAACCTCAAAAGCACTCTGTTGTCCAAAAGCAGGGCCAGGACAAGGGTGAAGCAAGAGAGATGCCGGCGTACAAACTTTCAGGAGGTGATCGCTCTGAGAATCTCACTCTCAGGGTGTGCAGTGTAGATCCCACAATCTCTCGCCTCCCCCTAGTCCCAGCCCTGGGTAAAAGATGACAGCAATTTAAGAATAAACACAGTACAATTCCATTTATTTACAATTCAAGAACACACAAAACTAATTTATGGTAATAGAAATCAGAACAGTGCTTGTCTCCCAGGGGTAGGAATTGATTGAAGGGACGAGAAGAAACTTCCAGAGGTAATGGAAACTTTCTGCAGCCTGAGGGAGGCAGTGATTACACAGGTGGTACATTTTCAATACTCACTCAATTATATACGTAAGATCTGTCCATTTCACTGTATGTAATTATTATCTCAAAAAAATGTTAAAGGAATAGATAGTTTCTTTTTTTAAAAGAACACATTGAATACCACTGTCAAAGCAAGGGAACTGCATCTGGCAACACAAAGGCATTTTCTAAGCCACGTGCATGCTTCTAGATTTCGTTTTTTTTTTTTCTTTTCTTTTTTTAATGCTTCTAGATTTCTAACAAGTTTCGTGAGAGAGAGACCATTTTAATCCTAGGAAGCTAGTGTGACTGGGGATTGAGGTAGAAAAGGCGAGAACGTAATGGTAAGGGTGAGGAGACAAAAAAATCAAAATAACAGGCGAGAATGCATCCTCTACCTCCATTTGTCATCTAAGCCACCGGACTCACCCCCACCCCGGGCCTACCTGTCCAGGAGGCCCTTGGGCCAGGGTGGGCAGCATTTTCAGAGCCCTTGACCCCAGTCGGTCCATTAGGGAGGGGTGCCTGAGAGCCCGAGAGCTACCAGGGCAGCCGGATGTGCCTGCGGACAGGAAGCACTGTCATCCGAAACATCTGTCACAGAAAGCACTGTGCTAAGAATACAGCAGCTGACTTTAAGTAAAGGGCAAAAATTGGAAACACTGACAACATCAATGAATGTTATCAGAAAAGTGGGCAATCTTAAGTACTGTTAACAGAAGTATAATTTTGGAAAGTAATTTGGCAAAAATTATTAAAGTGTTAGATATTCATACCCTATGTCTTAGTATTCCCATCAATAAAAAGAATCAGATACACTTAAAAAATATGCTTAATGAAATGGTATTCACTATATCTGTGTGTGTTAATAGCAAAAAGAAAAAAAGAAAAATTGGCAACAACTGTAGTGTATGCTAATAAGGAAATAGTTAAAATATGTGCATTCTACGATGGAATAATGGCTGCTAAAGAGTAAACACCAGACATTTCAAGTAACTCAATCCAAGGGAAAATAATATAACAATACAGGCCGTATGATGCCATTTGTTACGTATGTAAGACGTCCATGCTCATAAAAATTATCTAAGGACTTATAGCAAACTGCTAATGTTAACTTGGGATACAGCAGAATTTGAAAAAGCAGAGAAATCCAAGAAAGTTTCACTTTAATTCTGTACTGTTTGAGCTTTCTTTGTAGTGAGCATGGATTTACATTATACCTGTACAATATTTTTGAAGAGCATGTCACAGAGCTGTAGGATCACATGTGAATCCAACTTGTGAGCCTCTTCTCGCCTTGAGGGACTAAGTGCTAGGACAACAGTTCACTAAGTGTGGTCCGCAGACACCCTTCTAGGCAGTCTTGTAACATCAAAACTATTTTCTGTTTCTTTTTTTTTTTTTTTCTCTGAGACGGACTCTGGCTCTGTCCCCCAGGCTGGAGTGCAGTGGCGCAATCTCGGCTCACTGCAAGCTCCACCTACCAGGTTCAAGTGATTCTCCTGCCTCAGCCTCCCCAGTAGCTGGGGATTACAGGCATGCGCCACCACGCCCAGCGAATTTTTGTATTTTTAGTAGAGACGAGGTTTCACCATGTTGGCCAGGCTGGTCTCGAACTCCCAACCTCAGGTGATCTGCCCACATTGGCCTCCCAAAGTGCTGGGACTACAGACGTGAGTCACTGGGCCTGGCCATCAAAACTATTTTCATAATAATACTAAGTGGATCACTTGAGGTCAGGAGTTCGAGACCAGCCTGGCCAACATGGCAAAACCTTGTCTCTACCAAAAAATACAAATATTAGCCGGGCATGGTGGCGCCTACCTGTGGTCCCAGCTACTGGGGAGGCTGAGGTGGGAGAATCACTTGAACCCAGAAGGCTGAGGTTGCAGTGAACCAAGATCATTCCAGTGTACTCAAGCCTGGGTGACAGAGCAAGACTCTGTCTCCAAAACAAAAGGAATAATAATAATAAGCTATTATTTGCCTTTTTTCTTCTAACTGTGCTGACATTTGAACTGAAGATACAAAAGCACTGATGGGTATAACATGTTAGTGAAACAAACCAGGGGCACCACATGGGGTCTCACTATACTGCCCAGGCTGGACTGCAATGGCCACTGACAGGCACAATCACAGCTCCCGACAGCCAGAAACTCCTGGGCCCAAGCCATCCTCCCACCTCAACTTTCCAAGCAGCTGGGACTACAGGAGTACTGGGCCCAGTTAAAATATTCACTTCGTTAAATCTCAACCCCTCGAGAAGATCTCAACATTCTGTGTGAAGAAATACAAAGTGCACGCAAGACATTTCTGGTGCACACTAAGGTGCGATGGTTGGTCTCCCATGTTTGAGCTGTGAACTGAACTAGCCCTTTTTATGTAAAATATTTTACTTAAAAAATAACTGACCAACAATAGCTACTCAGGCTTGAGCATCTGGTAGAAATTGTCTCAAAAATGAATTAAATAAGCGTTATCATTTGAAAGAATACAACCAAGAGTATTTGTTGACAATAATAAAACTCAAGCTGCCAAACACATATCTAAATTCTTAAAAATTTGTATCTGCCACCACAAGCTTGATGGATTCCTAACATTTAAAGACTTTTCAATAACTTGTGGTGATTAGCTCATAATTTCTTTAATAAGGTAAAATAAAAGACCTACATAATTCAGTGCGTCCATATTTTCAAATGAGCGACGTATGATGTTACATAACCATGCATGGATAAAGGTCCATTCAAAGTGCAAGACAGACCAATGAATTTTAGTACAACAATTTGAAAAGATTATTCCATACCACAACTAACCTTCCAGAAACCACTACGTGTGGAAGACTTGCTGTTAAGACGTCAACACCGCCCAAAGCCATCTAGACATTAAATGCAATCCCTATCAAGACCTAACTAAATATTTTGCAGACATAGGAAAATCTATCCTAAAATTCATATGGAATCTCAAGGGACCCCAAGGTCCCTCGCCAAAGCAATCTTGAAAAGTTAGAACAAAGTTGAAAGAGTCACACTTTAAGTCAAAACTTACTACAAAGCCACAGTAATCAAAACAGTGTGGTGCTGTTAGAATGACAGGCATACGGACCCATGAAATACAGTAGAGATCCCAGAAATAAACCCTTTCATATGCGCAAATGATTTTTGACAAAGGTGCCAAAACCATTCAACGAGGAATGGACAAGCTTTTCAACACATGGTGCGGGGAAACTGGTCTCCACATGCAAAAGAATGAAGTTGGGCCCTTACACCATACACAAAAAATTAACCCAAAACAAATCAAAGACCTAAATGTAAGACCTAAAACTATAAAACTCTTAGAAAAAAAACAGGGGAGAAGGTTTATGACATGGGATTTGGCACAGATTTCTTGGATATGACATCAAAGGCACAGATAACAACAAAAAAAATAGACAAATGAAATCTTGGTAAATTTTTAAATTTTGTGTATCAAAGGACGCTATCAGACTGAAAACACAACCTATAGAATGGGAGAAAATGTTTGGAAACCGTATCTATAAGAGAAAAATATTCAAAACATACAAGGGAACTCCTAAAACAACAATGAAAATAACGCGATTCAAGAACAGGCGAAGAACCTGCATAGACATTTTTCCAAAGAAGACACACAACTGGCCAATGAACACATGGAACGGTGCTCCACACCACTAATCATTAGGGAAATGCACATCAAAGCCAGAACAAGACACCACCTCACACTCATTAGGATGGCTACCACCAAAAGAAAATCACATCACATGGTGACGATGTGGAGAAACTGGAACTCCTGTGCACTGCTGATGAGAACGTAAAACGGTACAGCCACTGTGGAAAACAATGTAGTGGCTCCTAAAATAGTTAAAAGTTGAACCATAGGATCCAGCAGGTTGAAAGCAGGGTCTCTAAGAGATATCTGCACGCTCATGTTCATAGCAGCATTATTCACAGTAGCTACAATGTGGAAGCAACCTAAGTGTCCATCAACAGGTGACTGGATAAGAAGAACAGATCGTCTATCCATACAACAGAATATTACTCAGCCTTAGAAAGAAAGGACATTTTGGCACATGCCACACCATGGATGATCCCTGAGGACATTATGTTAAGTGAAATAAGCCAGTCACATAAGGACAAATATTTCATGATTCTTCTTCTATGAGGTCCCTACTGTAGTCAAATATCACAGAGGCAGGAAGCAGAATGGTGGGTCCCAGGGCCAACAGGCGGAGCACAGGGAGCGAGCGTTTAATGGGTACAGAGTTTGGGTTTGGGTAGATAAAGTTCTGGAGGTGGATGGTGGTGATGGTTGCACAGCAGTATGAATGTTCTTAAAGCTACTGAACTGTACACTTAAAAACAGTTAACAGTCAATTTTATTATATATGTATTTGACCCAATACAACAAACCGGGGAAAACAAAAGCATCCTCCTCAACCTGATGAACAGTATCTCGCAAGACCCTAAAACTAACCTCATGCTTCAGGAAAATCTAAACGCTTTCCCTCTACGGCTGACAAGGCCAAGACAGCCATTCTCACCATGCCCAGGTAAAACTGCACTGGAGGTCCCAGTGAGTGCACTAAGGCAAGAAAAAATAAATGAAATAAAAAGTAAATGGGGGGGAAGAAAACAAACTGAAAGCTAAATCTAAAATTTATCTGAAAATTAAAAAAAACTAAAATAGCCAAGACAGTTCTTACAAAGAAAAAGCTGGAGGGCTTACTATGTTCTTTCAAAGAGTATTAGGAAGTGACAGTAATTACGACCTTACCATACTGGAGAAAGGACAGACACATGATTCAGTGAAAGAAGACCTCGAGCAAAGGCCCATGAATGTACGGCCGACAGGCTTTCATCAGAGGTGCCAAGGCAATTCAAAGGGGAAACAGACATACGTATTGTGGGGCAGGAAAGCGACCCTCAACTGTGACCACACTACACACAAAAATTAACTCAAAATTAACAGTAAAGTTAAAGCTAGAAAGTTTCTAAAAGCTTGGGTTAGGCAGATACAAAAAGCACAAACCATAAAGAAAATGAATTGATAAATCAGACTTAGCAAAATTAACAGATTTTACCCTTCAAAAGACACTAAGAAAATGAAAAGGAAGCCACATACTGGGAGAAAATACTCACCATACATCTGACAAAAGACTCTGTCGTGAATATATATAGTACTCTGCCAACACAGAAGATGACGGTCCAATTAAAAAATGGGGAGAAGACTTTGAAAACACACTTCACAAAAGAAGATATATGGCCGTCAAGTTAAGTACATGAGTAGATGTTCAACATCATTAGTCTCCAGGGAAACAGGAACGAAGGCCACAAGGAAATACCGCACACGCCCACCAGGATGGCTAAAGTGAAGGCGGCCAATGAATGCAGTCGGGATGCGGGGCCAGCGGAATTCAATGAACGCTCTCGGGATGCGGGGCCAGCGGAATTCAATGAACGCGCTCGGGATGTGGGGCTGGCAGAATTCTCACACACGGGTGGCCAGGGGACAGAATTAGGCAGCCACTTTGGCTCATCAGATTTTTCTAAAGTTAAAACATACTCACCATATCGCCCAGAGGCCCCACTCCTAGGTATTATCCTGAGAGACAGGAAAACATACATACAGAGACTTGAATACAAATGTTCACAGAAGCTTTATCTGCAAGAGCCAAAAACTGGATTAAAAATTATGGTATATCCATTCGATATAACAAGGACAACTGACTGATACAAGCAACAAATGTGAATGAATGCTCTTCAGAAAACATTCTGCCAGTGAAATCACCAGACACAAACGACTACATGACGTATGATTCCATTCCCACATAATTACAGACGAAACAAAACCACGGTGACAGCCAGACTGAAGGCAAGTTCGCTGGAAGCCTGTTACCTCCACCTGCCGCTAGGAAGTCGCAACAGGCAGCATGAGTCCAGACACAATAGCAAACAGCCCTCCTGGAACAGTGGGATTTCTCAAAGAACAGGAACACGGCCCTTTGGAAATTTCTTGTTTATTTCACATAATGGTCATTTAGAGTTTGTTTTTACTTTTTTAATAATACAAATGTATCTAAAACTAGGGTGGAGGCTCACACCTGTAATCCCAGCATTTTGGGAGGCTGAGACAGGCAGATCACTTGAGCTCAGGAGTTCGAGACCAGTCTGGCCAACATGGTGAAACCCCATCTCTACTAAAAATACAAAAATTAGCTGGGCGTGGTGGCAAGTGTCTGTAGTCCCACCTGCTCCAGAGGCTCAGGTGGGAGAATGGCTTGAGCCCAGGAGGCAGAGACTGCAGTGAGCCATGATTGTGCCACTGCACTCCAGCCTGGGCCACAAAGCAAGACTCTGTCTCAAAAAAATAAAAAAAAATTAAGCCGGGCGTGGTGTCTCACGCCTGTAATCCCAGCACTTAGGGAGACCGAGACAGGCGGATCACGAGGTCAGGAGTTCGAGATCTGCCTGGCCAACATGGTGAAACCTCGTCTCTACTAAAAATACAAAAACTAGCCGGGCGCAGTGGCAGGCACCTGTAATCTCAGCTACTCGGGAGGCTGAGGCAGAAGAATTGCTTGAACCCGGGTGGCAGAAGTTGCAGTGAGCTGAGATCGCGTCACTGCACTCCAGCCTGGGTGACAGAGCGAGCCTCTGTCTCGAAAAAAAAAAAAAAATACATAAAATAAAACTTAAAATGAAAAATTAAAATTAAATCAGGGTGGAGGTAGCATGTTAAATATAAATCCATGGGGTTTTTTTGTTTTTTTGGTTTTTTTGAGATGGAGTTTTGCCCTGGTTGCCCAGGCTGGAGTGTAATGGCATGATCTCAGCTCACTGCAATCTCTACCTCCTGGGTTCAAGCGATTCTCCTGCCTCAGCCTCCCAAGTCATTGGGATTACAGGCATGCACCACCACGCCCAGCTAATTTTTGTTATTTTTAGTAGAGAAAGGGTTTCACCATGTTTGCCAGGCCGGTCTCGAACTCCTGACCTCAGGTGATCCACCCACCTTGGCCTCCCAAAGTGCTGGGATAACAGGTGTGAGCCACCGCACCCGGCCAAATCTGCATTTTAAGCTGACAGGGGAGACACACCAGCAGCTACGATCGTGCATGCCCCTCTTCCATCTTCCGAAAGACAAGAGCTTTGAGTATTGAAAAACAATTCAGGAAAACCATCAGCCACCTAAGCCAGTAGAGCAGCGAAGAGAAGAATGAAAATGCGGCTATGCTCAGGCTCCTTGGGAGCTGATTCTCCACAGGGTGAAGTGTTCTAAAAACTTCTAAGGAAGGGCGGAGAGAAGGGTGGTGTTTCTCCCCACCTCCCTCATGCTCCTAAACTAACGTCATGCCCCAAGGAAACGAGAGAAAAGGATGTCATTAATAAATTTATACCAAGTTTCTTTTCAATGGTGCTGAAAAGTATATGCAAATCCATCTGTAATTAGGTTTAAAATTCCATTTCATGGGATAATCAGACTTCAAAAAACTCAATTTTAGTTTTAATCAGATTTTAACAAGGATATTAAGTCCATTTCATTTAGAAAAGGAAAAAACTGTGAATTTAACACAAAATGTATTCAAGCTTAGCCCTGGGAGATAATTAAATAAAATTAATTTGGCAAGGGTTGTCAGTAAATGGAAGTGCTCCAAACAGTGGTTCATGTTTTTGATGGAGACAAAAGCAACTCCTCACAGTACAAACAGACCCGGAGCTCAGCACTCGTGGAGGAGGGTGGAGCCTCTTCCCAGGGGCAGGGAGGCTGGAAACCCTAACCCAACCCTCAGTCAGAACAGGGACTCACACGCCCCACAGGGAGCCCAAACTGAGGCTGACAGGTGCAGGCTCACACACCATCGGCCCAAGCCACGCCCCAGCATACTCACTTGCCCAAGGAACCGGGGTGAGACAAGGGCCACCCAGCTCCGACAGCCACCATGTCCTGGAGAGAAAGCGTCCCCGCCCAGAGGACGGTCCTTGTCCTAGAACAGCGAGGCCCTCCAACTCTTGGTTCTCAAAGCCCTTCCCCACCTCCGCACCCAGCACCATATTGCTCTGCTCAGTTTCAGCACAGGGACCATATGTCCTGCTCTCTGCTGCATCTCCCAGCCAGTATACGCCATGGAATGTCATAAGCTCTCAACAAATATTTGTTGAATGGAACAGACATGATCACAATATGTGCTCCTGGGAACCCTCAGCTACCAGAAAAAAAGGCGAGACAGAAATGAGCACTCCTCAACCCTGGGAGCAAATTTATAAGGGTTTTATCCCTTCAAAATTATCACCAAGGGGTAACACAGCCTCGGGTAACTCCAGATTCCTCCAGAAAACCTCATTGTGCACTGCCAAGATTCCAGCCAGAGCAGGTGCTGAGCTGGGATCCAGGAAACGCCAATCTCATCCTAGGCTCTCTTCTACAACCACCCTCAAGCAAGGTCACACCCTGTCTGTTGCCCAGCTGTCCCAAATCTGGAAAGAAGAAACCACCACGATGCTGTGTGGGCAGCAAAAGGCTCTGCATGGAAAAGAAAAGCTGCAGAGAAAAGGCAGCAAGGCTCTGCATGGATTTTTTTTTTTTTTTTTTTTTTTTTTTTTTTTGAGACAGGTTCTTGCTCTATCACCTAGGCTGGAGTGCAATAGCATGATCTCGGCTCACTGCAGCCTCGGCCTCCTGGGCTCAGGTGATCCTCCTGACTTGGCCTCTCAAGTTGTTGGGACCATGGGTGCATGCCACCACGCCTGGCTAATTTTTTTTTTTTGTATTTTTTTGTAGAGATGAGGTCTCACTATGTTGCCCATGCTGGTCCTGAACTCCTGAGGTCAAGCAATCTGCCTACCTCAGCCTCCCAAAGTGCTGGGATTACAGGCATGAGCCACTATGCCCAGCCTCTGCATGGATTTTTTTAAACCAAAATTAAATGGCTAGCCCTGTATCCTCAGGTAGGAGTTAGCAGGTATGGCCTTCAGACCAAACCTACTCCCACCCCAGCTGTCTTGAAAATAAAGTTTTACTGGAACACAGCCATATCCATTCATTTACACACTGTCTACAGCAGCTTTTGCGCCAAAATCAACGACAGTCCTGTTTCATCCTGGGTCATCTCAGTTTTAACATGAAAGGTCCCACCTCCCAAGCAAAACTCCTCAGTCCCAGACAAACCGTGAGGGCTAATCACCCTATTCTGGGCTAGAAAGGCAGAGCCAAGTAATTCTAACAGAGACCTTATGGCCCCCAAAGCTACAAAGTAAATATTTACTATTAATACCCAGCCCTTTAGAGAAAAAACTTACCAGACTCTGCCCTAAATCCATCCCAACCTATCATAGGTACCCACTGTTTAGTTACAGAAACTCAAAGAAAACCTAGCATACTAAATGATGAAACAAGAGAAAATACATTTTCTATTATTAAAAGTCTTTGGGCTGGACGCAGTGGCTCACGCTGATAATCCCAGCACTTTGGGAGGCCGAGGAAGGCAGATCACCTGAAGTTAGGAGTTCAAGACCATCCTGGCCAACATGTCAAAACCCCATCTCTACTAAAAAAAAAATATAATAATACAAAAATTAGCCAGGTGTGATGGTGCACACCTGTAGTCCCAGCTACTCGGGAGGCTGAGGCAGGAGAATCATTTGAACCTGGGAGGCCAAGGTTGCAGCAAGCAGAGATCATGCCACTGCACTCCAGCCTGGGCAACACAGCAAGACTGTCTCAAAAAAAAAAAAAAAAAAAAAAAAAAAAAAAGTATTTGAATCTAAAGCTCAAGTTTAGAAAACTTACAGATAACTTAACAGTGACCCCTACTGGGTTATCTATGACACTTCAGCTAAGCTCTAGTAAACAATAAAAACACCTAAACTAAAAGAAATGCTTGTAATAGCTACCAATGACACTCTTTTCAACTCAGTCTACTAAAAATATCTACTTTTCTCATCCGAGTAAATAAAAAGTGAGCTTTGATTTAAAGGAACCTAGTTGATACCTGCATTTTGTAATTACAATCGTAATAAAAGGCAAAATACTCCTGAGACCTAATTGCAGTAAACGCTAGCAATACAGAAAAAGTAAAAACTAGAAAGCAAATGGGAATACCAAGAATTGTGTGTCAAAATGTCCTCCACATAGACTCGTAAATAATTCCTATCAGCTCAAAAGCAGACAAACAGCAGTGCTCTGAAAAATTACATGGGGTGGAAGCCTGCCCCTCCCTTGCTGTGGGAGGACTGTTTGAGTCCATGAAACTGAAGAGTAGTTTGCACCTGATAAAAAATTAATTGCTAATCTTCTAACTCAACCGCCTCCACGAACAAGATAGTACTGTGTTGCAGCCTCAGAAGTTAAACGCTTCCTCTCCCAAGTAATTATTGCTCTTACTCTACCTTGCAGAGAGCCTCCTCCCACTGAAAACCAAATCCCAGAACTGCCAGGAGGTGCTTAGCTCCCAGCAAAGGCAGGCAGGTCAGCCCTCCGGCAGGCTGGTAGGTCCTTCTTGCCAAAGTTCGGCTGGGAGCCATCAGGTCTGAAAGAGAAGCTATCAGCTGATGGGCTTCATGCCCGCACATGTGCTGAGTTCTGCTCAGGCTAAATGGATGGCAGCTCCCAACAGAATCCTTTCAGTGCCAGCATCGGGCTGATCAGCTCACAAAAATGCAGGATCCAGCTGCACGGCACCATGTGGCCAGCCAGATGGATGGAGGTTATTGAGGGCACAGCCCACCATGCTCCAGGATCAGCCAAGCATTCCAGCAACAGGGCCACAAATTCACTGGATGCCCTTGGGCCAGTCAGCCCCTCCCAGAACCCAGCTTAGTCCACAGGGTTGTGAGGAAGAACGAATGAGACACTGATTATCAACAGGCTTTGTCAACTACACAGCAGCTCTCTAGAGTCAACCACCACCGTCAACACTGCCATCCTGCCAGCAAAGTGAAGACCCTCTTGAGAACAGGGTCTGTTTTTAAACAAATAAACTCTAGAGGCTCTTGTAAGCCACCTGTTTCCAAACCAGGAAAAACGTCTGGCCTTCATTCCCACCAGCGTCACTCATATCCAACAAGGCTGTCTCCAACTAAGATACTCCCGCAAAATGCTCCTGCAGCATCTTCCAACTGATCGCATCTGAGGAGGCACCCCTGTTGTTTTCATTGTTTAAAGCTGTCTGTGTGTGCACTACGTGGGCAGACTGTGCTGTGCGTGTCACGGCATTGCCAGAGCCAGCCCAAAGCCTGGCAAACGGCAGGTCTCCAAATAAATGTTCAGATGAACAAACAAACGAGCGTCTCCAAAATCACGGTGCTACCCACAGACACTGTGGTCACAAAGGAACAGGCATTCACCTGAAGAGGAAACAGAAAAACAGGGAAAGAGTCTGGCCTTCAACACGAACTCTCTTCAGAAGTCAGAAGGCCTCCGGCCGGGCTCCCTACTCACGGGAACAGCGCAGCTCAATTCTAACTCTCGCTGCAAGGCGCTGACTCCACGGCTCCTACGGCACGAGGCCCTCAACCGATCCACGGCTCCTACGGCACGAGGCCCTCAACCGATCCACGGCTCCTACGGCACGAGGCCCTCAACCGATCCACGGCTCCTACGGCACGAGGCCCTCAACCGATCCACGGCTCCTACGGCACGAGGCCCTCAACCGATCCACGGCTCCTACGGCACGAGGCCCTCAACCGATCCACGGCTCCTACGGCACGAGGCCCTCAACCGATCCACGGCTCCTACGGCACGAGGCCCTCAACCGATCCACGGCTCCTACGGCACGAGGCCCTCAACCGATCCACGGCTCCTACGGCACGAGGCCCTCAACCGATCCACGGCTCCTACGGCACGAGGCCCTCAACCGATCCACGGCTCCTACGGCACGAGGCCCTCAACCGATCCACGGCTCCTACGGCACGAGGCCCTCAACCGATCCACGGCTCCTACGGCACGAGGCCCTCAACCGATCCACGGCTCCTACGGCACGAGGCCCTCAACCGATCCACGGCTCCTACGGCACGAGGCCCTCAACTGATCCACGGCTCCTACCGCACGAGGCCCTCAACTGATCCACGGCTCCTACCGCACGAGGCCCTCAACTGATCCACGGCTCCTACCGCACGAGGCTCTCAACTGATCCACGGCTCCTACCGCACGAGGCTCTCAACTGATCCACGGCTCCTTCGGCACGAGGCTCTCAACTGATCCACGGCTCCTACGGCACGAGGCTCTCAACTGATCCACGGCTCCTACGGCACGAGGCTCTCAACTGATCCACGGCTCCTACGGCACGAGGCTCTCAACTGATCCACGGCTCCTACGGCACGAGGCTCTCAACTGATCCACGGCTCCTACGGCACGAGGCTCTCAACTGATCCACGGCTCCTACGGCACGAGGCTCTCAACTGATCCACGGCTCCTACCGCACGAGGCTCTCAACTGATCCACGGCTCCTACCGCACGAGGCTCTCAACTGATCCACGGCTCCTACCGCACGAGGCTCTCAACTGATCCACGGCTCCTACGGCACGAGGCTCTCAACTGATCCACGGCTCCTACGGCACGAGGCTCTCAACTGATCCACGGCTCCTACCGCACGAGGCTCTCAACTGATCCACGGCTCCTACCGCACGAGGCTCTCAACTGATCCACGGCTCCTACCGCACGAGGCTCTCAACTGATCCACGGCTCCTACGGCACGAGGCTCTCAACTGATCCACGGCTCCTACGGCACGAGGCTCTCAACTGATCCACGGCTCCTACGGCACGAGGCTCTCAACTGACAACAGGAAACACCGCCTGCCCTCCCCACACTTTGGGGCTGCTGAAACCTGTAGCGGGTCAGACAGCCCCAGGGACTTTCACCAGCAGGGTCCTGCCAAGGCGTCAGGTCCTCACCCTGTGAATTCAGTGAGGAAAGAGGCCCCTTCACAATGGGCGGATGTGTTCCTCCCTGATGAAGACCTTCTGCAGCTCCTGTGACCAGCAGGATGCGGTCCAAACTACCCTCAGGACAGATCCCTGTCAACCTGTCCAGCTTCTGCCACATCCCAGGAGAACTGTGGTTAGAACCAGCTGGAGCTACACAACACTGTCCGAACATGCAGCATCTGGCCAACCCATGTGCTGCCAGCACCCACCCTATCTGGAACATGCTGCCAGCCTCTCAAGTGTCATCTCTTCAGGAGCCACGCTTGACCCACCAGACATATGCCCAGCTGGATCTGAGAGGACTGGAAAACAGCCCCTGACTTATAGCTGTATCCCCAGCACCCAGCACCAGGCCTGCACACCATGTGCTCAAGAAGCACTCACTAGTGAAGAAGAGGAAGAAACCCCACTGCTCTGGAGGCTTCTAGCCTCTCCTCACTCCTCCTCTCATCTCCAGCCCCGACCCACGCATCACTCCGCCGACGCTTGGTACAGACGACGTGCACTGCACGGCCACCTTCTTCCTGCACACGGGGGCCCAAGCTCGGACACAGGCACGACCAGGACTAGCCGGCTGCAGAGCTCTCTGACCCCGCGGGGCACTGGCCCTCAGGCTCAAAGCCACCTGCAAACGCCAAAATCCCTCCAGACTCGGGCCAGCTGTCTGCTCCTCTGGCTCTGCCACTCCCCTAGGCCGGCTCATCCCCGCCCCTCACTGGGCAGGCCAGCCCTAGGGCTCCTCTAGGAGCCATGCAGGCCTGACATCGGCTGCTGTCTGACACCTCCTTCTGGCTACATCACTCACACTTCAAACACACATTCCCAAAACAGAGTTCACAACCCCTCCCTGCCTGAGAGATAAAACTGGTCCCAGCCCCCGGGTCCCAGCCCCCAGGTCCCAGCCCCCAGGCCCCAGACTGTGACTGACCCCATCTCCCTGCACCCACAGGGCCCATCAGCCCCTCCTCTAGGAGCAGGCCTGGGAACAGGCCCAGGACGGGGCAAGCACACCCAGTTCTGCCCCACAAGCGCCCCCGCCCATCCCAAGGTCCACCATGAGTTCGGGTTTTTTTTTTTTTTTGGAGGGAGGGTTATCTTTATATTTTTATTTTTCAAAATAGAGATAGAGTCTCACAATGTTGCCCAGGCTGGTCTTGAACTCCCAGGCTCAAGCGATCCTCCCACTTCAGGCTCCCAAAGTGCTGGGATTACAGGTGTGAGCCAAGGCACCCAGCCCAGCATGGATTTGTGCCAGGAAGAGCCAGCAGGAGCTGACCAGCCCCACGGAAGTCTCCAGGCCGGCTGCCTGCTCTCATCTCCCAAGAGCCCGCCTTGCCTTCTGCCAGCCATTCACGCTCTCCACAGGCTGCAGCCAGGTACACGCCCCCCTTCAAGCAACAAAACCACTGCTGGAGCACCTGGCCTGCTCTAAGCCCAGGGCTGAGACAAGGGGGAGCCGGCCACACACAACACCAGGAGCGCTGGCATCACTGGAGCAAGGAGCCCGTGACGGCCGTCCACCCGGGAGAGTAATCGCGCTCTGCGGCACGAGCCTTTCAACAGAGATTAGTGCTTCCTGGGGGTCAAGAGCGCGGAACACACACTTCAAGCCCCCTCTCCAGGCTGCAGGCCAACAGGCATCCATGAGACAGACACTCCCTGATGTGTCCCACTCAGCTCTCCTGCCGCTGAGTGACTCTCCCAGGGAGGCCCAGAGCCACATGCTCTTGGTGGCCCCTACTCCTCCAGGTGTTAAAGCAGGTGACCATGTACAGTCCACAAGCACAGGCCATCAGGCTGGGCAAGGATGGGCGAGGAACCAGGCCCCTGCCCTTTGGGGCTCACGAGCTCCAAGCTACAGAATGGGGTTCCAAAGCTCCAGCCACCCGGAGGACACACAGGCCACAGGAAGCCAGCGACCAGTCCACAGAGAGATGCGCTGTGGGGCTCGACAGGCTGAGGTCAGGCAGCGGGTTCCCCCCTTCACAGTCCTCCCAGCCTTGGGCGGGGCTATCCAGGAGGGGGCTGCCCATCCCTGCCAGAGTGCACTGGGGCCTGTATGATGCCAGCCTGAGAAAGATGCGCAACTCCAACTCCACCTGCACGGAGATGCCCCACAGCGGATCCCTGCCAAAATGGCATTTCCAAAGCAAGGAAACTGAGCCCCAGAAAGGCCACAATGATCAAAAACGGTCTCACTGCAACTTCCAGGTACATTCTCTAGGCCTCTGGTTTTGGCCTTTTTAAATGACGGCATATGGACTAAAGAATGGAATACCTAACTGCTTTCCAAGAAAGGAGTTTGTTACTTCTGGGTCAGATTCCACACGTTCACCTTTCTAGCCTTCACACCTCATATGTCACAGCCAAGACTCCTAGGAGGTCCCCTGCCTGCTGTCATGAAGGGCGCCTGCAGCCCGGTGCGCCACCCCCACATGTCCTGCATGCGGCAAACCGCTCAATAAGGACGGCAGTGAACACTTTAAATCGTTGATGGTTTTCTTAATCATCTTAGAATCACTCTGCTACACGGATGCCCCTGGAGTTTCGATTCCTGAATCAGCAGTCTTCCACTCCACATCCGCCCCCCCGCAGTGCCACGCCTTGCAAGGGCAGGGGTGCCTCCCAGACGACTGAAACCAGACAAGGGCCAGGCCAGGCAGACACACGGGCAGCCACTGAACTGCTGGGCCGAGACCGCCAGCCTCCCAAACCCAGAGTCCTGGTCCTAGGAGACGGCTTTCTCAGCTGCAGCCCAGACTCCGCGGTAAGGCCACAACCCAACCCACCACCCACCTAGGTGCTTCCCAACACCACGCTGGCAGGCAGGGCCCACACTCCGCACCATCCAGGTCAGCTGGACCAGTCCCCAGCTTAGGGCAGACAGTGAAGCCTAGATGAAAGGGACAGGAGAGCCCCCTGCAGTCACTGGTGACAAATCCCCCAGAGTTCCAGGAAGCCACACTCACAAAGGCCCAAGGGCAGGGGACGGGTAACTGCCCAACACTCTCCATGAGGCCAAGGGTCTCAGAGCTCTTCCCACGCATGCCCTCCATCCTCCATCCCCTCCCCGGGTGCACCCTCGACAGGTGGAGGGTGAAGAGCGGGAGCAAGGCCTGCCGGCCAGGTGTGCACCACCCTACACTAACATAGCACGCGCGGCGCCCACTCAACCACCCCACACCCGCCCCGGGCCGCCTGCCACGCTGGAATGCAGGGTGGACACTTGCGTTCACCTGGAACCTCTTCCCCACCTCATCCACGTCCTCCTCAGGACTCCCCACCAGATGAAAAGTCCGACAGCAACAGCCTGATCTTGTTCTCCACTGGGTCCCTGACACCAGGCACCAGGCCTGCACACAGGGGGTCTAAGGAAGGTTTGCTGGCCTGGCTTGGAGCCCTGCCCCTCAGCACCTGCCCGTGTAACAGAGCCCCAGGGTCCATGCACAGCTGCCGGTGAAGGTCTCTGCATTCTACCCAGGTAAGACACGCACACGGTACCTCTGACCGTGGGAGATCAGAGCTCTGCACCTGGATAACAGTGGAAACATCGTCAAACAAAAGCCAAGAAAGTCAGATCACTTAGTCCATATCAGCCGCCCCACAGGCTGGTGCTGACTGGCTTGTGATTAAGTGATCATCTCACAGCACTTCTGTTAACACAAGCCCGCTCTCCCCAACGTGGCTCTGCACAAACGGTGCTACCACGAGGACCGCCTGCTTCATGCACACGGCCCTCCTGCAGCCACTGAGCGTGCAAAGGCTGGTCCACCTCTCGGCCCAGCCTCCCCTCCCGCCTGTCCAGCAGAATCAGGACACCTGATTCCAGGCGACCACACCAGTGAGAAGCGTGCAGGAGCTGGGAGGAGCAGGATACGGGTGCCGAATGACCACGGGTTCCAGGAATTCAACAGCTCAGGATCTCCTGTTCCTCCCAAGAACCCGGGCCATGCAGTGTAGGTGGAGGGTGGGAAGGGTGGGTGGTGCAGGCAAGACCAGCAGCTCCTGACACAAATGACAGCTACAGCTGGCTGCAGGGAGTGACCCCAGGTGATCCTGTAGAGGTCACACCTCACAGCCCCAAAGCTGACGTTGAGGAATGTTGGGTGGGGAGCTGTGGAGCTCCCCGTAGCCTGCCTGAGATCCCAGCTCTCCGAAGGCCACGGCACTGCTGGGAAGTCCTCGGAGAGAAGGGCAGGTAGTGGCGGGCTGCCCAGGGGAGGCCTTCAGCTTCTCTGCCTCTGGCCCTCGGCTGGTGCTGGCTTCAAGCCGCCTGTCAAAATCCCCCTCCTACCAGCCCTGTCACAAAGCTGCCCAGACCCTTCCTCCATTCCACGCCAGGGCACCCCCTACTCTACCTGTAAAAGTAGGGACCTGGACACCCTGGGAGCTCCTAGCCCACAAGGAGGTGACAGCACGCAACAGGACCCCAGTAAGCACCCATGAGTAAAAACCAGCCCAGATACCACCAGGGATGCCACCGCCTCCTCTAAAATAAATCCTGGAACCTACGGCAGCCGGACTTGTCTAAAGCCTGTCACTATCTGGCCTTAGACTTTTTAAAATCAATTTAAAAAGAGACCTACAAGTAGAAGAGCCCTATCTACAAAGCTTGGAGAAAAGCCCCAAAAAGTGCTCCGAGACCAAGTGAGACCCAGAGCATTTCCACCCCGACACGGTGCGGAGCACTCAGCTGTCTGTGAAGCCAGGCACACGCAGAGGTGGAGCCCAACGGTCTCTTGTGGGAAGCCCTTCTCTCACCTCTCCCTACGGGGTTCCGACACCCACAGCACTGCCCCCAGACTCTGACAGTCTCCAGCCTGACCCGCGGTACCTGGAATGAAGCCCAAGGGCAGCATGAGCCTGTCAGCGCTGCTGGGAACACTCATCTGAAACTTCACAAGGGGGCAGAGAGGGGCACAGGCTGCACCCCAGCCAGGGCCATCGCCAAAGCGAGGCAACTGTCAGGAAGCTCTCTGCTGGCCTTGCTTTGGCGGTCTCGCTGGGATAGTGCAGGACCCCAGGGGGGCCCTGTCACAGCAGCCAAGAGCGCCGGAGGCTCCGCCCATACATCACCACCAACTGCAAGGCACAGAGACGCCCTCGCTCGGTCCTCCACTCTTCAAAGGCTCAGCACACGCCTACTGCACGTCCAGCTCAGGCACTAAAGGGAGACCCCCACTCTTAACTCACAATGCTCAGGATTGAGAGGATGAGTTTACGGAAAACCAACACAACCCCAAGGCAGAAAGCGGCCAGGACTCAGCCACAGGAGGAGCTGGGGTTGAGAGGAGGAGCGATGGCAGGCACCGTGCTCGGACGGAGCTGGGAACCTGGCTCATGCCCCACCCTGGCCTGCACCTCTGGAGGGAAGCACACTCACCACTCTCCAGCTCCAGGGTCCTGGGACCTGCACACCAGAGATGCACAGGCCTGAGGGATCCTTCTCCCTTCAGATTACGGGCTCCACAAGAGCAGCTCATGGTGAACAAATGAGTGAACGAATGAACAAACGAAAAGGGGAAACATGGCCCAGACCACGAGGCATCCGACATGCAGGCCCAGAAGAAAGGGCCGCACTCACACAAGTAGCCGGAAGGCCAAACGCTTCTCCCCCTCCTCCTCCCATGCCCCAAAGAAAACCAAACCGGCGCCAATTAAAATGGACCAACATACCTGACAGTCGCCCGCCTTCCCAAGCACCACCAGGGCGTCTGGTATTGACCAACTCAACAGCCGGGTAATTACAAATCACGCGCACGGTAACTAGGATGATAAAACTGTCCAGGCTGGTCAATTAGACCCTTCCTTAGAGGAAAGTCACACATCCCCTCACTGTCCTCCTAATTGGCCTCACACATCAGGGAAGCTGGGCCCTGAGACTTGTCATCTTGCCAGTCTACAAATGTTTTTGGGAAAATGTCCAGGTCAGCACTGACAGGTGCCCAGCTTTGACTACAGGGGATGGGTCAGCAGTTCCAGGTGGGCACAGCTGCCAGGCCTCTGAGCCGGCAATGCCCGCCTCCCACCTCCCCAGCCCAGCCTCCTCTGCAGCCCCTCCTCACCCCCTCAGGCCTGCCCCTGCTGACAGGTACAATGCCCACCCGGCGGGATGGGAAGCAAAGCCAGATTCAGGCATAACGGGACAGGCAAGGAGCCAAATAACAGCGGCATCTTGGCCACGAGCAAATGATTTCCTCCCTAAAGTGGGGGCTCGGCTACAGGACTTGACACCCACTCCCTTCCTATTTCATAGGGTCCCCCTCAGTGGGAGCTGCTAAATGACATTTCTGAAAAGCCAAGCCTTCGAAGATGCCTGCTCTCCTCACTGTACTGTGACTTCGAGCTGGATCTCTCTAGCAACGTTGAAAGCACACCACCCCAATTAGGTGACGGCAGTCACACGCCGTGACGGGAGCGCACAGCACTCATGCTTTTCGGGAGGGCCGTGTGGCACCAGCTAGGAGTCTCAAACGCACATCTCTTTTGAACTAAAAATTCTCCTTTTAAGAATTTACCTAACCAGCATAGCATGGCTAATTGGAGAAAGAAGCTGGAAACACCCTAAGCATCCATCAACAGGGGCTGCTGGAGTCTCAGTCCGTCTGCACTCCAGCACACCCCGCAGCTCTTTAAAGCAGTTCAGCAGACCAGCCTGTGCTGGGGCCAAAAAACTGTCAAAAACTGAGTGAAAACAGTTGCAGAATAAAACTGTGGAAGGAACCCCAATTTTAAAAGGTGACGGGAGTACATAAAGAGCTTCTATGTACACACATTTCCAGAACGACACACAGGAAACTCATCAGGCATTGCCTAGAAAGACGAACTGGGGCCAAGCACAGCACGCCCTGCTGCCCACCTCCAGGGCAATCAGTTCTATTCTGGAACAGCCCCCCAGGAATATGAGGACACAAGGTGACGATGGCCAGGAAGCTGTGACACGGGGCACCCGGCCCTTAGTGAGGCCACCAGGGGGGGCAGGAAAGGAAGACCACGTTCCACTTGTCCTTCCATTCGTTTGCATTTATGTAGCTTGTTCTGCTTTTCATCAAATGTGAAACTCCTTGACCCTCTGCAGCCTGCACCTGACCCCACATGCTGCCACTCCTCACAGCACTCCTGTGACGTGCCAAAGACCCAGGAGGTGCAGGCAGCCATGGCCGTAGGCCTTCCATAAACTCAGGGGATGGGTCCCTCCCCAAATGAAGGCTGGTTTAAACAGCACCCCCAGGCCACTCTCCAATTCAGTCCAAGTCGCCACTAAGGAATTTTCCTTCCCCTCACAGCTAATCTGAAGAGCTGACCGTCTGCTGTTGACAGGCCAGCTTGAGTGAGGTATGATCTGCATACGTGAACAGTGTGACAAGAGCAGTGTCATGAGCTTTGCTGCATGTACACCTGTGCGGCGATCACCTCTATTACGCCAAAGGGTATTTCTAGCACCCCATAAGACCCCAATCATATCCCAGCACGAGACTCCAGGGATCACTAACCTGCTTTCTGTCACTGTTGCTCAGTTTTACCTTTTTAAAAAGTTCAAATCAATGGGATGGTATAGTAAGTATAAACTCAGTAAGTCTGGCTTCCTTCACTCAGCAAGAGAGACCCGTTCATGTTTCCAAGCACCGCCACTGCTGCGCATTACACTGCATAGAGACGCCACGGTTCACCTGCTGACAGGCACCTGAGTTGTTCCTGCTCTCAGACTGTTAGAATAAGGCTCCTACAAACATTCCTGTACAAGTCTTCATGAGGCCACATTTCTCTTGGGTTTCTCTTAGGTTAAATACCGAGGAATAGAACCACAGGGTCACACCGTAACTGTGTACAAAGCTACCAAACCATTTCCAAAGTGGCCATACCACTTCCTACTCCCAGGGGCAACAGGCCTGGCTGCTCTGCATCTCTGCCAGCAGTCAGGATGGTCAGTCTGCTTAATTTTAGCCATTTTATTGGGTGCCTAGTAGTATTTCACTGTGGTCTTGAAACTGCCTTTACAGAATTTTAAGCAACGAGAGAAATCTACATTACTGACTCCATCTTACTTCTAACCTCACTGGATCTTTTTTTTTTTTTTTTTTTTTTTTTTTGCTTATTCTAATACAGAGGCCAAGATAACTATGAGAGGAAAGTAGTTTATAGTTAAACTTCAAGGCAAGGAAAAATGACACCCGTCCTTGTTTGGAGATTAAGACTGGCATTACTACAGGGGCCTGAACTTTGCTAAAGAACAGGCACGGGTAAACCATGACCTGTCACTGCTTACTTAGTTTGCTCTTCTACAGTACCTGCTGCCCGGAGTCATGTAACCAGACGATGTCAGATTCGGAACTTCCCTAACGGCTCCTACAGACATCACTGCTGTGAAACCTAAAAAACTGGTCTTTGGGATATTTTTCAGATTTAGCATTTCAGCAGATCAAGAGATGCCACCTGGACTTGTGACCCCATCTCCCAGGAACTGACTCAGCTGCACGGAGACAGTCCTGACACCCCTATGATTGCATCCCCAACACAACCAACCAGCATTCACCACTTCCTGGGCCACTGCCCGCCAAAACACCCTCAAGCCCTCGCCTCCGAATTCTGAGGGAGACAGATGTGAGAGTTATCTCCCGTCCACCTCCCTCGGCTGGCTCTGCAATCATTAAACTCCCTCTCTGCAGCCACACCTGACGTTCTCGGTGCGTTGGCTTTCTGGGCAGCAAGAAGAACCCTGTCGGGCGATTACAGTCTTAATTTGCATTCCCCTAATAACTAACAATGTTGACCATCTTTTCGTGTCCTTATTTACCATCTATATACCTTCTCTTGTAAAGTATCTGTTAAAAGCAGGCCGGGTGCAGTGGCTCACACCTGTAATCCCAGTGCTTTGGGAGGCCAAGGCAGGCAGATCACCTGAGGTCAGGAGTTTGAGACTAGCCTGGCCAATATGGTGAAACCTGTCTCTATTAAAATACAAAAATTAGCCAGGTGTGATGGTGCATGCCTGGAACCCCAGCTACTCAGGAGGCTGAGGCTGGAGGATTGCTTGAGCCTGGGAGGCGGAGGTTGCAGTGAGCCAAGATCGTGCCACTATACTCCAGCCTGGGCGACAGAGCGAGATTCCATCTCCAAAAAAAATAAATAAATAATAAAGTATCTGTTAAAAGTCTTTTGACCATTTTTTAAACTATGGTAATCTTACTAATTTGTAAGAGTTCCTTCTCTAACCTGGAGCACATCTTTGGTCAGATACACGTTAATATCTCGCAAATATTTTCCTAGTCTATGGTCTGCCTTTTTTTCACTTTGTGTCTTTTGAGAGCAGAAGTTTTCAATTTTGATGAAGTCTAATTTATCAATTTTTTCATTTACGGTTCATGCTCGTTGTATCGTAAGACCTCTTTGCCAAACCCTAGCTTCCAGATTTTGTGACTTTTACACACAGGTCTATGCGTCATTTAAGTTAAATCTTGTGTCCAGCATGAGGCAGGTGTTAAGGCTCATCCCCACCACAAACAGCCTACTGGTTTACCACGCACGGTGAAAAGATTCTTTCTCCCACTGAATTACCTGGACACTTTGACAACAATCAACACTGTATTATTCTTCAATCATTTCTGAACGTTCTACTCTGTTCTATTGATTTACATATGTCTATACTTAATACCACAGTCTCAATTTATGCAATTTACAATGTGTCTTGAAATTGGACAGTGTAAGCTGTATAACTTGTTCTTTTTCGAAACTGTTATGGCTATAACAATTTACAAGTGCTTTACATTCCCATAGAAATTTTAGAAATTGTCAGCCAGGCGCAGTGGCTCACGCCTGTAATCCCAGCACTTTGGGAGGCCAAGGCGGGTGGATCACTTGAGGTCAGGAGTTCAAGACCAGCCTGGCCAACATGACGAAACCCTGTCTCTACTAAAAATACAAAAATTAGCCAAGCATGGTGGTCCATGCCTGTAGTCCCAGCTACTGGGGAGGCTGAGGCAGGAGAATCGCTTGAACCCAGGAGGCAGAGGTTGCAGTAAGCCAAGATCGCACCACTGCACTCCAGCCTGGGCAACAGAGTAAGATTCCGTCTCAAAAAAAAAAAAAAAAAAAGAAATTTTAGAGATCAGTTCATCAATTTCTGCTGGGGCTTTGATTGGGACTATGTTAAATATTTGGGTCGATTTGAGCAAACTGCCATCCTAACAATAATGAATCTTCCAATACACGACCACAGTACCTTTATGATACTCTGAAATATATATTTGGTCTTTCTGTTCCCTGACATACATGCAGCTCCTTATCTGGAGTGAGAAGAGTATCTCTTGTGA
This sequence comes from Pongo abelii, assembly GCF_028885655.2. NCBI lineage: Eukaryota > Metazoa > Chordata > Mammalia > Primates > Hominidae > Pongo > Pongo abelii. The sequence continues at coordinate 2,229,492 of NC_071991.2, forward strand.
ACTAATGAGCTGAGTGCTGGTTGGCGGCCCCCAGGCAGCTTCAGATAGGGTGGTCATCTGAAACACCAATGTGGGATTAGAGAGTTGGGACTTTGAGTCCCACCCCTCAATCTCCTAGGAGGGGAGAGGGGCCAAAGGGTGAGTTGACTTCCAACGGCCAGTGGTGTAATCAATCATGCCTCTGTGATGAAGCCTCCAGAAAAACCCATAAATAAGGCCAGGGTTCAGAGCTGCACACACGGAGGCTCCTGGAGGGTGGTGTGCCCAGAGAGGGCATGGAAGCTCCGCGCCTCTCCCCATACCTCACTCTGCCAACCTGTTCACCTGTATTATTTGTAACATCCTTTATAACACATGACTAAACATAATAAAGCATCTTCCTGAGTTCTGTGAACCACACTAGCAAATTAATAAACCCAAGGAGTGGGTAGCAGGAGCCTCGTTTAACAGACTGTCAGTCAGAAGTACAGCTGACGTCAGTGAAAGAGGAAGAGAAGAAAACGGTAAAATGAAGCAGAGATGCCAGCCAACAACTTGCACCTGGAATCTGAAGGGGGCACAGACATGTGGGACTGGGCCCTGACCCGGTGGAAGCTGATGGAACTCCAGGTGGAGAGTGTGCAGATGAGGCTACAGGACACCCAGCTGGTGACCCCTGGAGAACTGCTTGGTGTGGGGGAAACCTTCCAGTATCTGGTGTCAGAGGCTGTGTGAGAGCAGAGGGGAAAAGAGTTCATTTTTCCTCTTACAATGTCTCCATTTTTCTACATTAGGTGATCTTTAATGTCTCAGTTGCGTCTTAAGCTTCTCAGTGTACAAATCTTACACAGATTTTCTTAAATGCATTCCTAATATTTCATGGACTTTGGTGCCATCATACGTGGTATGTATTTCGAGTGGCTCACCGCTAGTATACAGAAACATAACCTATTTTGGTACATTGTCCTTGTATCCCGTGACCCTGTAAACCTCACGGTTTAGACCTACTGGCTTGTCATTTATTCCCTGGGAATTTCTATAGATAATTATGTTGTCTCCAGGTACAGTTTTACTTCCTCCTTTCCAGTCTGTCCATCTTTTCTTTTTGCTTCCCTAATTATACTGGTGAAGATTTCCAGTACAGTGCGACCAGGGGTGATGGGAACAGACACCCTGCCTGGTCTCCGTGTCAAGGATGCAATCCGTCTCACCTTGTATTATATCAGCTGTGGTTTTCTGCAGGTGTCATTTACCTAGTTGAGGAAGTTCTCTTCTCTTCCTAGCTTACTGAGAATTTTCAATCAGAAACGAGTTTTGGATTGTTACAAATGGTTGTGCTATTCGCCTACGGAGGTGGCCTGCACCCCCTTTCATTCTACTGAAACAGGTGATTTTCCAAAGAGAAGCAAGCACCCTGCATTCCCAGATGGCCTCCAGCCTCACGCCATCTTTCCCACTGGCCTCTCTCTATTACTCCCCCTCCTCCTCCCGTCCCCCTGAGTTCTTGCCGAGGATGACATGTACCTCAAAGGGTGTGTGCTGGCATCCACTTTCCTCACCCGTAAGTCATTCCCCAAGACAGACCACGCTCCTGGGAGACCAAGCTGATGACATCGCTGCCTCCAGACACACGCCTCGCACTGCTGCTAACTCCCTCAGCCCAACTTCCAGCACCCTAAGGATGAGGGTGTCCACACCACACTCACGGCACTGGTATCCTGCCCTTCCCCACATGTGTGTTCATGCAGGCTCATCCACACACACCGTGTCCCTCCCTGTCTGTGACTTCAAAGTCGTAGAAACTAACATGCCCCCAGCCTGCATGACCCCGTGCACCGCACACGTCACATGTGCCCAGGCCTGTGTGACCCATAAGGACCTCGTTCCACAGGGTCTTCCCTGACTCACCGCAGCCAACCTGCCCAGCCTCCTCTCCTAAGACATAAGAAGCCCCACATGGAGAAGAGGGTCACCAGGCCACTCTCTCCTGGGGCTCAGCCAGGGTTCATCCAAGCCCGGGGCGAGGCCGAAGAGCCCTCTGAGGACTGCAGGACGTCAGCGCCCTGTCCTTAGGGAAGGGCCCACATAGAGGATGTCTGGCCTCAACGCCAGGAGCTCACAGCCCACAGCCCACAGGCCTGAGGGCCCCAGGACAGAACAGGTCAGAAACAAGGCAGGCATGGGACAGCCAGAAGCGCCCCCCTGAAGGCAGTCAGGAACAGTGGCCACAAGCCCCTCACATCCCCATCGACCAAAATCCCGATGTCAGCAAGCAAGTCCCACGGTGGGAGAGCAGCGATCCACCAGGCCAGAGAGACCCAAGGGAAGCCGCTGTGGGAAGGATCACCAAGGCGGGGGCACCACCTAGTGGCAGCAGCTCCTCCGCACCCACGGGGCCAGGGGGCCTTGGCAAGCCCCAAATCCCAGCAAAGCCTGGGCCCGAAGGCAAGCAGACGCCAGCCCACCCGGCACAGGCCCAGGGCACTCCCAGCCACAGAGCCCTCTGCTTCCAGGACATCTGATGTCACCTCAGGTCCCCATGGCTGAGAGGAGGGGATCCCCAAGCTCGCCCACAGAGGCACGCATGTCTCCACACATGAACAGCAAGTGCACTCAGCCCTCCCATAGGGACCACAAGCGGCCCAGAGCAGCGCAGTGACTTGACACAGGTCTTACTGTTGGTGGCGGAGGGCGGGGGGAGCCTTGAATCCAGCCTCCGAAGCACTATCTATGTTCCTCATCAAAGCTGCAGGGTGCCACACATGTGTGCCACTTGCCTCCCACCCACTTTAAGCTGGTGGTGGGCACAGGCAGCCCACCTCCACCAGCCCTGCAGACCAACCCCTCCTCTCCCTCATCCAGGGCCTGGCCACCAGGGAGGGCAGAGTGAACACGGAACACACAGGCAGGCAGAACCCCCGGGCCAGCTTGCCCTCATGCTGGCCACGCCCAGGCAGCAACCCTAGGCCAGCTCGCCCTCACACAAGCCATGCCCAGGCAGGGCGCTTAGATGCGGGAACAGGGCGGAAAGGAGCCACGGTACTTTGAAACCAGCCAGAGACAGCAGCCAGCTGTGCTAGGTCTGGTGCCCGACTGACACCCAGTGCTCCAGGGCAAACCGCACACTGGACCCTCCAGCAGAGCCGGGCCCATCAGGAACGTGGGGGCCTCTGATGTCCCTTCACAGGAAAGAAGTCACAGAGGTTTCTCATCTGGCCAGAGTATGCCTGGGAGCAGAAGGGTCGCCTTCCAAGCAATTAATAAGCTCAGAGAACAGACAGAAGCACAAAGCATTTAGGCTCCACTGAGGCCGGCCCTACAGAAGTCTGTGTTCTACAGGGGGAGCTCAAGAGGAGACAGCAGCCCAGGCCGTGCTCTGACTTAGCAAAGCTCAAAGAAAATGAAGAGGCACTTTCAGGTGACAGAGAACTGAAGCCAGTAATGCTGATGAGAAGGTAGTGGATTCCAGAACCAGCAGTAGGACAGTATGGTCAAAGGACAGCTCTTTCAGAGAGTCTCAGTCTCAGCCCAGTTTCCAAGAACAGCAGGAAAGACAGGCAAGAAGCGGGAAGCCTTGAAATCTCACAAGCAAACACAGCAAGAGGCCGCCTCGGCACCAGCACCACAGGCCCTGAGCCCCAGGCTCCGATGACTCCTTCAAAAGCATCGCTCCTGCACCTCCTCGAGACCTGGCGCACACAGGGCAACCAGGAAGAGGGGTCCAGACCAGAGCTGCCAGGAGGTGGTCACCTGCAAGGGCACAGCAGCTGAAGGGCAGGGGCCAACTGAGCAGCTGCTGGAGAAAGATGAGTGCAGGGCCCTAGGATGGATGGGACAGGAGGACAGACAGGACCAGACCTGGGAACGGTCCAGCTACCTGTCTATAAGAATACCATCCCCAGCACCCAGGGTGGTCCCCCGGCAGCTCCACCCCACGTCCCTCCACCCAAGCGCTGGCACTCAGCTTGGCACAGACTGCGTGAAGAGGCTGCTACAAGCACCAGACAATCGTCTTCCACTATGGTGGGTGAGAACCGTTTGGATCTGTGTCTCTGCCCCATACCTCATGTTGAATTGTAATCCCCAGTGCTGGAAATGGGGCCCGGTGGGAAGTGTTTGGATCCTGGGGCGGATCCCTCACAGCTTGGGTCTGTCTTCATGATAGTGAGTTCTCATGAGATCTGGTCATTTAGAAGTGCATGGCACCTCCCTCCCAACACTACTCATGCTTGCTCACTCTCTCGCGCTCTCATTCCTGCTTTTGCCATGTGGCGTGCCTGTTCCCCCTTCACCTTCCGCCATGACTGAAAGCTCCCTGCGGCTTCACCAGAAGCCGAGCAGATGCCAGCACCATGCTTCCTGTACAGCTGCAGAAGCCGAGCCAATTCCACCTCTTCTCTTCATAATTACCCAGTCTCTGGTATTTCTTTAGAGCAATGCAAGAACAGACTAATACAGTGGGTTTTTCTTAATTCTAAAAACTCAGTTCATCTCCACTGGTTACAGTTCCCTAAAATGAATGATTTCCCCCACAAGCAATTACTTCCTCAGTATACACCAAAAAGAGTCCTTTCACAAAGCCCCGCAACGCAGGGCAATCAGACGCCTGCCACTGGTTCGCTGTGGATATTCTGCTTCTCAATGAAGATGTTACCAAGGCTTCAGCAGGATGAGTCGCTCGGTTCCACTGTCCCACCCGCTGGGAAAGGCCTCATTAAACCTGAGCAGCCCGGGACAAATGCCCCCCACCAGCCACAGAGATGCCTCGCTGGAGACAGCGCCGGTGAGCCGGAAGCAGGCTCTGCTCTTCCCCCACGACCCTTCAAAGAAGGCGGGACCCTGGAGGCACCTGCCCCTCCCTACCTGATGCTCAGGCCCGTGGTCTGGTCCAGTCTCTCCCAGCTTTGCAGCTTGGCCAGCAGCCTCTGAAAAGGCAACAAAAGCACAGACCCCATCATCACCTGCCACAGGATTATCACATAAGACTGACAATAATGATCACGGCGCTAAGTCCCTGCCCTCTCAGGAGAGCCTGCCCTCATCTCTGAGCTGGGCGCTACATGCTCCAAGTCAGCTTGGAAGCGGCCGGGTTATCATTCCCCAACTGCAGAAGCCACACTGGCGCTTCCTGCCTCACTCCTTCCTGGCCCCATAAATTCAAGTATGAATCCCAGCAAGCTAAAGGCAACGTGTGGCTGTGGAGGGAGAAGGCAGACAGCCTCAGAAAGGATCCTGGGGTTGACTGTGCCCCAGGGAGCAGCCTCGAGTCCTTGAGCCGTGAGGACTCATCCCTCCCCCATCTTCCAGGAGCTCCTCAGGGAGCCAAGCCCTGGAGCAGACAGACTCAGTCCTGGAGCCAAACTTCCCGCCATCACACAGCAGACCAGGACCAGCAGGCCCTAGGAGAGGAGGGCAGCCACCCTGGAGCATGAGGGAGGGTGACATCACTGCCTACAGGCCAGCCCACCCCTCTGTGTCACACGCCTGTCCCACACTGAGCCGCATCCCAAAGAGGTGAGTCTCACGGCCCTTCTAGGATGGAAGCAATCTGAGGGCAGGGACTCTGAGCCTTTGTTCTGGCCTCGCTTCACCTCCACCCAGTGCCAAGCATCATGCTGTTATCAACGCTCCACTTGGCAAGTCAGTTAGGTATTCTCAGAGCCCCTCCTATGCGCAGGCACGCACTTGACTAGTAATTATATAACAGCCAACGCTACAGAACATTCGCTACGCGCCAGGCACTGCTCTGAGCACTTTGCTTAGACTCATGTGAGCCTCACAGTCCCGACAAGGCAGCCAGCACCACTCCTCCCTGTGCAGACGGGGAGACGGACAGAGAGGTGAAGGAGCTGGCCCAGGGACATGGAGCAGCAAGCACCCAACTACGGAGTGTGGCTTGAGAGCCCCAACTCTTCAACCATCAAACAATAAATTACACCGCGGGAGAGAGAAAAGATGTCGCATGGGAGCTGTCTTTTCAGGCTAAGCTCCTACAGAACCCAGCACCTGAGAGAAGAGTCCCTGCCGGATACCCCCGCTGGCAGGGAGCCACCTCACCGTGGGTCACAGGGCCAACACCCCAAAAGGACCTTGGCTGTATCACAGCTCTGAAGAGGACAGAGACGCCATGCCACCCAAGGGGGACTCTGGAAGTGGCCAGCCGGACAGGTAGGCAGCTGCAGTGCACTGCAGATGGAGTCTGCTCTCCTGCCAGGCCCCACAACCACTGGAGAAAGGCGGCACAGGTGTGCCAGGCACAGAGGGGAGTGATTGTGGCCACAGGGAAGTGGCGTGAAGGACAGAGGACCCAGGCAGGAGCCAGAAGGCCTAAATTCTGGTCCAAATTTGCTGTGCACCGGGCAAGAGAGGGAGCTTCTCTGAACCTCAGTTTCCTCCTCTGCCCACAACACGACTGCAGGATGTTTTCCAGCACTGACATCTTCCTACCAACTGCCGCGGTGAAGGCAGAAGACCCCCAGCACAGGGCCCTGCCAGCCCTGGTCCTCACAGTGCCACACGCATTCTGACTCACCCTCTGTACCAGTTTCCTGCTACAACCGAAAAAGATCACCACAAACTAAGTGGCTTCAAACAACACAAATTGGTGCGGCACAGAGGCTCACGCCTGTCATCTCAGCACTTTGGGAGGCAAAGGCGGGAGGATCACTTGAGCCCAGGAGTTCAGGACCAGCCTGGGCAACACAGGGAGATCCCATCTCTACAAAAAAAAATTTAATATTTAAAAAGCCCGGCCGGGCGCGGTGGCTCACGTCTATAATCCCAGCACTTTGGGAGGCTGAGGCGGGTGGATCACGAGTTCCAAGAGATCAAGACCATCCTGGCCAACACGGTGAAACCCCATCTCTACTAAAAATACAAAATTTAGCTGGGTGTGGTGGCGCACGCCTGTAGTCCCAGCTACTCAGGAAGCTGAGGCAGGAGAATCGCTTGTACCCGGGAGGCGGAGGTTGCAGCAAGCCGGGATCACACCATTGCATTCCAGCCTGGGTACAGAGCGAGGCTCCATCTCAAAAAAAAATTTTAAAAAGCCCACAAATATAATATTTTATAGTACTTTAGTTCAGAAATCCAAAACGGGTCTCCCCGAGCTGGAATCCTGGTGTTGGCGGGATTGTGTTCCTTCTGCAGATGCCAGGGGAGAGTCCACTTCCCTGCTCTTTCCAGCTTCCAGAGGACCCACATTCCTTGGCTTGTGGCCCGTCCTCCATCTCCACATCCAGCAAGAGCTGCCAAGTCCCTCTCACGTCACTCTGAGCCCCCAGGATGGCCCAGGAGCCCCTCCCCGCCATGGGCCAGCTGACCAGTCACCTCATTCGCCCTGCCAGGGAAGGTGCTGTGTTCACAGGCTCGGGGGATGAGGCATGGACCACTCTGGGGACCACGATTCTGCCCCCCACCCCATCACAGCAACCTCCATCTTGTAGGTGAGCAGCTGGTTGGCGTGACCACAATACCAAGGCTCCTCCAGGCAGGGCAGAGGACACCCACAGGAACCGCACACCACACAGGCCCTCACCTCGTTCTCCAGCTCCAAGCCAACCAGCGTCTCCTGCATCTTCTCCTGGCGCCCCAGCTTCCTCTGCAGCCCTTCCAGCTCTTCCTGGAGCAGCCCGTTGGTCTCTCTCATCTCCCTGGCAGTGCCACAAAGAGTCGCTCAAATAGCCACACACCCTAGGGATAAGGCCAAGAGCCCAGGAGCCCTGCCCCTACAGGGTCTGCACGGTGGGCTCCATGCACACAAACCCAGACTCACTCGAGGCGGCTGCCCCATCCCCCACAACCCCTCACCGCAGGCGCGCACTCTCCTCCCGCAGCTGCTTCAGCTCCCGTTCCAGCCTAGGGAGCCGCACCAGCTCAGACTTCATGTTCTTCACAATTGCTGCATCCTGCTCTTGCAGGGACAGCTTCTGCTCCAGATCCTGATGGAGGCCAGGGACAGAGAAGAGGGGAAACATGAGCCACGAAGAGACCTGGAGAAAATCACACGCACACGGCTAAGAGAAGGAAGCCGGTCTGCAACAGCTACACGCGCTGCAGGGTCCAACCACAGGACGTTCTGGGAAAGGCGGGGGTTGTCAAGGGCTCAGGAGAGAGGCAGGGATTGACTGGGGCAGCAGAGAGGATTTTTAGGCAGTAAAACTTTTCTGTGCGACACTCTAACGGCAAATATAGAACATTTTACATCTGCCCGAACCATACACTGTCCCACTCCAAGAGTGACCCTCGCGTGACCCGTGGACTGTGCGTGACACTGATGTGTCCAGGCGGGTTCATCACCGTCCCACGTGCTCCACTCCACCAGGAGAGGCTGTCGGTGTTGGAGGGGGGCAGAGGGTACACAGGAGCTTTACCTTCTGCTCATTTTGCTGTGAACCTCAAATTGCTCTAGAAAATACCATCCATTAAAAATTAAAGTCACTGAGGTCACAAAGTTCCTCCGCTAAACTGCCCCAGGTTCTCAGCAGCCTCCATGCCTCAGGACTCTCCTGTGGGAGGCCTTCCTGGGCTGCACCAGGGCCCTCGAAACTGCTTCCAATACTGAGCCTCAGCATCCACTCCAGGGCAGCTCTTCCCAGCGCCGTCCTCCCAGCACCCCGCGTACTGGGAGCTGGCATTCACACTGCACACCGCCGGGCTGCTGTGTTCACCACCTGCCCTTGGGGAGCTCTCCAGGAGCAAAAGTCTGTCTCAAGTCTGGTCCAGGATGGCACTCCATGGTAAAACATCCCACCCCCTCCCGTGTCAAGCCCACTTCTGCCACTCTAGCACCAAGTGTGACAGCTCAGTCTTTCCAATAGTGAGGACAGGCTTTTCCCTACAGTACCCAGTCCCCTTGGGACACAGACAGCTGGCATCTGTGAGCAGCAAGTCACTGAACAGGCAGAGTATGAAACCACGACCAAACCAGACGGTCATTCAACAAACACTAACAGAGTCCATCGCCCTGCCAGCCAGAAAATCCTGAGAGGTGGGCTGAGGGCTGCGAGGGGCCAGGGACCACCACGAGGAGGGGACATGGCAGAGGCTAGGTTGGGGGTGCCGGTCAGCTCTGCAGCCAGGAAGAGCTGGTGTGAAGTGTGGAGGTGAGGGTGCATAGGGGCTGAGAGGGCACGGCCAGAGCACAGGGTCTGGAGGCTGCTCTCCAGGCAACAGGAGGCAGGAGAGGGATCTGGAGTCAACATCTCCCTGACATGTCCTCCGCAGGGAAAAGGCACAGCCTGAGCTTGAGTCAGATGCCCTGACTGAGATCCAGCTCCAGCTGTGCAACTGTGGGCAGCTTTCTCAACTTCCCTATGCCTGTAGCATCTTCTCACACTCATCAGTACTTGACGTCATCACACACACGGACATTTTCTCTCGGTGTTTGTGGTCAGTCTCCCTCCTGTAGAATACACGCTCCCGAGAGCGGAAGCATCTGCCTCATTCACCACGGCATCCCTGGTGCCCATCACAATGCCCAGCACACAGGGCAGCAGCTAACCTCACAGAAGGACCACAGAGCTCGGCACCAGCGCAGAAAGGCCAACAGGGGCAGGAGAGTCAACGCCACCACAGGGATGTCCACAAGGCACTGACACGGAGTGACTCACCTTAATCTGCTGCTCGTGGTCTGCTCTTGCTTCTTGGCTGGCCTGGAGTTCCTGGATTTTCTGATTGGCTTCCTGGCATTTTCTATTGAAATAAAAATACATCACACACAGAAACAGGCATGTGGCAAGGCCAACAATTCTCTTCAGCCTGAAACCCACCCCAGCACAGACCCACGCACGTTCACTCCCACCCCAAGGTTCAGGACCCCCCAGCGGCACAGACCCCCCACAACACACACTCCACTGCATGGGTACCCCAAGGTCCCAGGCCCCAGCCCCTGTGGGCTGGCTCTCAGGCCTCAGTCTGCTCATCCAGACAGGGTGCGCGGTGAGCCCAGGCCACCTGCAAGGTCCTCTCCAACAGTGGAACCCACAGCTCTCACGTGCCTGCGGCAACCCCCAGCCCTGGTGCAGCTGCGGCAGGGCCCCACCCAGGAATGACCTCTCCTCTCTACTACAGAACTAGAACTCTCCTAAAACCACATCTGTTGATGGAAGGGTCCAAGTCTGCAGGAGACGCCCACAGTCTCCTGACCGCACCTCCAGACAAGGCTCTCACGTCTGTGCCTCGGCTCAGCCCTGTGCCTGGACATCCCTTCCCAGCCACGCCCCCTCCACCTCCAAGGCATGATGCTGCCCTTTCAACCTAGCCCTCAGCAGGGTACGGCGGCTCAGCCTGGGATCCCAGCACTCTAGGAGGCTGAGGCAGGAGGATCACTCGAGGCCAGGAGCTCAAGACCAGCCTGGGTGACAAAGCGAGTCCGCCATCTCTACAAAACGTTTTTTAAAATTAGCCAGGTGCAAAACTAATCCCAGTTACTCAGGAGGCTGAGGCAGGAGAATCACTGAACCCAGGAGGCGGAGGCTGCAGTGAGCCGAGATGGTGCCACTGCACTCCAGCCTGGGTGACAGAGCGAGACTCAATCTCAAAAAAAAAAAAAAAATTAGCCAGGTGTACTGCACATGCTTGCAGACTCAGTTACTTGGGAGGCTAAGGCAGGAGGATCACTTGAGCCCAGGAGGTTGAGGCTACAGTGAGCCATGATTACACCATGATTACACCATTGCACTCCAGGCTGGACGACAGAGTGAGACCCTGTCTCAAAAAATAAAGTAAAATCTGGCTCTGCAGGAGCCCTCTCTAAGAAGGAGGGGGAGGAAGTTGTTGCCCCCACTCTGCTCCAGGAACATCAGGACACTTTCTGGGCTCATGGTCCTGGCTCCAGAGGCCTCAGCGTCTGCCCCTCTTGACTGTCTGTGAATTAGGACAGCATCTGGGAGTGTATCCACATCCCACCCAGCCACCAAGAGAGAGGCGGGACGCATGCCCCCACACATGACCCGACCCCCGACCCCACCCGGGCCCCGCCCACTTGTGTTGCAGGTCCAGCTGTTCCTGCAGCTCCTGCTTCTCCGACTGCAGGCGCTTCATCCGCATCTCCTGGTCCATCACGCTCCACTGCAGTTCCGAGACCCTCCCCTTCAGTGCGTTGATGGTCTAAAAGGAGAGGGGACCAGAGAGCTGCTCAGCGAGTGGAGCCCATGCGTGGAAGGAGCCTGCACATGGAGATGAGAAGAGCGGAGAGGTGACACCACCCACGTGCTATAATCAGGGCAGGAGGCAGAGGAATAAGGGGGCAGAGGGGCATCGGGCAGAGGCGTAGGGGGGCAGATGGCAAGGGGGCAAGGGGAGCAGGGGAGCAGAGGGCCAGGGGGCAGAGCCACCTCCTTCTGGAGGACACAGATCAGGCAGACGCTCACACGCAGGGCCCACACTCCTCCTGGTGCTCCAGAGCAGCACAGCCCAGAGCCTGCCACGAGCCACCCAGGAGCTGACGGAGGAGACCCAGGCCTCAGCCAGGGCCCCTGGAAAGGAGGCTCGGTGAGGCGGCTTCAGAAGCAAAAGCCCCCACCAACCAAGATGGGCCTGGACTCTCAGGCCTGGCACCTGGCAGTCTCTGTGCCAGTGCCCCACGCTCCCAAAGTCCCACCAGACATCCACATACCCACCACACCATCACGTCGGTCTTCCCACCAACCATGGCTCCTGTCATCCCTCCCTAGCCACCCCAATGCTACTATGCTGGCTGTTTGCTAATGACATCGCCCTCGAACAACAGCAAGGCACTGGCCAACCAACAGGACAAAGACAGAGGCTGTGCAAGGGGCAGGGCGGTACCTGCTGGGGAGGCCGTGCGCTTGGAAGGGGAGCGCGTGGCACGGGCAGGAGTGCCCCTGGGGAGGCGGCCCCGGAGCAAAGCCAGCTGCCCCTCTGGCAGCCTCCAGGACAGCAGGTCCGCCTGACACCACGGCACCCGCACACGACAGAACCCCACGCTTCATCCTGACCACCCCCACCAGGCAACCTTCGGAGGACCCTAATCCTCTGGAAAAGCTCAGAAAACCCCAGGTGTCCTCAGAGAAAGAAAGAGCACGTGGGTCGAGCCAATGTGAAAAGCCAGACAGACCCTGAGAAGCATCACTGTAAGTTAACACACGGAAACACATGGGCGTGATGTCAGCTCTAGGGACCATGCACCCAGGGCAGGACAAAGGCAAACTCACACAGACCTGGGTGGGCCTGGCTGGGCGGCACCCTCCGCAAACAAGGAGGCCTCGGCACTCATTTCCCTGTCCCTGAGAACCCATGCCCAGCTCAGGGCCTGCTGAAGCCTATCACCGCTGTCCACCCCACGCCACTCTGGGAAGGCCCGCATGGGGGCTGTGTGCTCCCCACACGCCCACAATATATACGGTTTACTTCACCACAACAGTGAAGCATCAACCTGGGAGTCAAAAAAGAAGAAAGGTATTAAAATCATACTAACAGTAAACACATCCTCCCAGAGGTCTTCTGAACTCAATTAATACACCCCGTGTGCCAGGGGCAAGGCCAGATGCAGGGCCGAGCCCACCTGCCCACAGGGGCACCCGTGTTGTAGGGGACACCGGACAGCTGGCAAGGAAGAGGCACATAAGATAATTCCAGAGTAAGGAGCGTGACAATCAGGGCCCTGTGACAGAAGAAGGCAGTCAAGGCCTAGTGAGCAGGGAGGGCTTCCCTGAGAGCTGCCACCTCGGCTTAGACATGACAGGCCAAAGCAGCAGCACCTGCAGCGCCACCATCTTCCCCTCGCCGCGCCCCACCCCACTGGGCACCGCCCTGCGGCTCCTGCAGTCTCCTGCTCCTCTGCCCCTCATGAAGTGCTGGGCACAACTCACCCTCCCCCATGGAACCACAGGCGCCCGCAGGCAGCAGGGACAGCCCCCGGCCCGCCTCCAGCACAGCCCAGCACATGGGAACAGGAACCCAGAGCACGGGTAAGGCAAGAGCAGCTTCTCAGGAGCCAATCATACCTCCTCTCCTGCCAACGTTCCCTCCAGAAGCAGATGGGTGAACAACCTGAACACACTTCCCCAGCATGGCCACAGAAAGGACCCACGGCACAACCTGAACACGCTTCCCCAGCACGGCCACAGAAAGGACCCACGGCACAACCTGAACACGCTTCCCCAGCACGGCCACAGAAAGGACCCACGGCCAGTTTCTGGACCCCTCCAGGACCCCCGCTGCACGCCCACCCCACCCCCACCACGCCTCCACCCCCAGGCCAGCAGATTTTCATGTTTCCTCTTGGCACCAGCGATCTTGATCGCCGCAGAAAAAGGACAGGAGAGGTCAGAAGATTCCAATTTCCACCAGCGACCACGTCTGGGCTGCTTCTAAAATGCAAGCAACCTTCACCAGGACTGCGGTTCACACAGGCTCCGGTTCAGAGGCAATTCTCCGACGCCATCAGATGCCTGTAATCCTTGCGGATAGTCAAAGAAATGCAAATCCAGATGTGCCTACTTAAGCCTCCTGACAAAACAACAGCTATTTCCAGAAAAGACCACCATCCACGACAGGGAAGGCTACGGGGAAATTGGAGCCCCCAGCCAGGGCTCTGAGAACAACCGCTGCAGAGACCACCATCGCTGGGGACCTTATAACCCAGTCCTAGGGGTCTGTCCAAAGTCAACAGAAGCGAGGGCTGAGGGAAGACTACCTGTTGCATATATACACGAGCGAACGCAAACACACTAAACGTCCACAAACAACAAAAAACGGATTCATCAGCCATTAAAATCATAATTACAAAGGCAAAAAAGTGCTTAACTTTTTTTTTTTTTTTTTTTTGAGACAGAGTCTCGCCGTGTTGCCCAGGCTGGAGTGCAATGGTGTGATCTCAGCTCACTGCAACCTCCACCTCCCAGGTTCAAGCGATTCTCCTGCCTCAGCCTCCCGAGTCCCACAGGCTGGGACTACAGGCATGCACCACCACGCCTGGCTAATTTTTGTATTTTTAGTAGAGACGAGGTTTCACCATGTTGGTCAGGCTGCTCTCCAACTCCCGACTCAGATGATCCAGCCACCTCGGCCTCCCAAAGTGCTGGCATTACAGGCGTGAGCCACTGCGCCCGGCCCAAGGTCTCAACTTTTTAACTGAAAACTACAGAATGGAAAATTAATACGTCTACTGATGACAACTATGCACAAAACACAGCTTCCTGTGTGGGAAGCACAATTGAAAACACAAGCAGGCGCTGCAGTGGCAAACGAGAGCATGCACTCCCTCTCCTCGGGAAAACAGCTCCGGGAGGGTGGGCCCTGCGCAGCAGAGGCCCTGCTCACCTCGCCGGCCTGGGCCAGGCTGTCCTCTTTCTCACGCAGCCTCTTGCTGGCAGCATCCAGGTTCTGCTGACACTGCCTGTTGCGCTCCAGCTGCTCCTGCATCTTCTCCTCCGCCCCGGCCTCCCGCTCCTGAAGCTGCCGGATGCGCGTCAGTAGCTCCTGGTTGCGGTCGACCTCGCGCTGTCAAGAGAGCAAGAGTCAGATACCACGTGCCACCCACGGGAGGGTCAGTGAGGAGCCCTCACCCCCACACCTCTCTCAGAACATGCCGAGGCGCAAAAAAGAGCCAAGCAGGACCCGTCAGCCAAGTCAGCGGCAGAACCAGGACGGGACCTGGGACCCAGCTCCAGCATTGGCGCCCCTGCTGAGGCACCACGACGGTAAGCACTGTGCGAGGCCAGGGCTCCCAGAAGGGCACTTGGCACAGATCACACACACGTTTATCACACCGTCTGCTCAGCAGTTGCCTCTGCAGGGAGAGGGGCACAGGAAATCTAAAATTCAGCATTGACCTTGGGGAGAAGCTGAGCTTTCATAGCACCAGCAAATCCTGTCTACGCTCTGGCCAGCACTGAAATGAGCTGGCACTCCCCCAGCGAGCAGACAACAGGGGCAGAGACGGGCGGCGTGGACAGGAGGCTGCAGACAGAAGCAGTTTACACTGGGCTCAAATCTGCCACACATGCACCCCATCTCACAAAAACCTCCAGAGCCACCCCCCACGACTGGCCTTAGGGAGGCCGCGTGGCTCTCACTGGTTGGGATGGGACATAACCAAGAGCCACACTCAGACCTCCTGACTCTAATGACCCGCAGGCCCTCCAGAGTTCACTGCCAGGTACCGGAGTCCCAGGAAGTGAAGGCGGTGAGTCCTGGTGGAGCCCGGCAGTCTGGGACCCTCTCGCCCTGCCTTCCTCAGGAAGCACCAAGCACTCCCGGAGCCCCAGGTGGAGTATGAGCTTGTGCTGTCCTCATCCCGGGTACTCCAGCCCAAAACCCAGGAGAGCTGTGACAGAGGCGGCCGCCTTCTGAGAGAGGCTAACCCGCCACCTCGGAGGGACTCCAGCCCTTGTGAGCTGCAAGGGCTGCCTCACAACAACCAAGAGACCCTTCTGTGATGCAGAACAAGAGATGGGGTTGGCACAGGGCTCCGCTCAGCACCACCACAGCCAGATGTGGCACCAGGCCTGGTACTGCCAGTCCCAGTGCAGAGAGGGCAGCCAGCAGGTCCTTGGACTTCAGACACTTAAGTCTCGCCCCCAATAGGTATTTCCAGGTGGAACTACAAGGAACAATTGGAAAACTACTGGTTCTGACTGCTCCTGGGGTCCCGTGCAGCTGTGTCTGTGGGCAAGGAAGGACAGGCCTGTTAGAAGGTGGCTGGAGCTCAGCAGGGAGCCCCAGGTGTAAGCCCAGTCACCTGCATCCTTGGATTTCCCCAAGAAAGGGTTCCCGGAGACCCTACAATGACCCCTCCCTCAATCCAACATTTGTGAGCACCCATAAAATGCCATAAGCTGTGCCACACAATGGAGATCCTGGGCAGAGTCGGGTGGGCCCTGCCCTCAGGGACTCTCGGCCCAGAGGAACTCCAACAGCTGCACACTGTCCCTCCTGCCTGACAGCCACAGCCATGCCATGAGCACGGTGCCTCCAGACTAATGACCTGGTGCCTCCTCTCCACCCCTAACAAGGGAATCTCAATAGTCAGGGAGATTCCTGTGGCCTTGCCCTCCGCTTCCCACCAACTCCTCTAGGACTGTCCCTCCTAGGACCCACCAAGGCCATGAGCAAAAGCCCCACCTCTCAGGGAAAAAGGGAAAACAGCTCTCAAAGCAGCAACGGAGCCAACCCTGAGGCAGTGGCCCCCACCCCAGCGGTGCCTCAGGCTCACTGAGCCCACACAGCGCACACCGCAGCCAGGATCTGCAGGCCAGGGGCAAGGAATCCAACCAGCATCACACCCCGGAAGACGTGAGCTATTTTTCTAGGGCCCAGGAGAGTGTGTGAATAAACCGCATGATGTCAGGGCGGGGCTGGACATCCACCCGCCAAGAGAGGGCATGGAGGCCAGGGAGACTTTCCGCCTAATACTCTGCCTGAACCTTGGCAGCATTTCCACAAGTGATCAGCACTGACTGAAACCCTGGCAAAGTGCTGTTCATCAGAGCAGAGGGGATCTGCACACTCAGTGGAAACCTAATTCCCTCCCCAAGGACAGGGTGTTTTCCCTGCTGCCCTGGGTGAGCCAGGAGCAACACAGAGCCGCCATTGAGGCCAGCACCCTTTGCTAGGGCCCTCCAACCCCAAGACCCAGCATGGACCCGAGACCCTGATCCACCCCGTGACCTCCTAAGCCTGTCACTCCTACACACTTGGCATTTCTGCCAGACCTGCATTCCAATTCTTCCAGAGGGAAGAGGAAACCAGGAGACCCAGCAAAAGAATCTGTGCCAGCACCGCAGCCTCAACGAACAGACACAGCAAGTGTTCCCATTTCATGCCACCCTCCTCTAGGACATCAAGCATAACTGATACCTGCCCCACAGCATGAGTGGCCTCAGAAGGAATGTCCTGGAAACCATGACACAGGGCATGTCAGGCTTCCAGCCAGCTGGGTTCTGATTTCCTACGGCCTGGCAGGTACCGTGCACAGCCCTCTTGCTCCCAGGGACTGGGATCTGATTTCTTACAACCTGGCAGGTACCGTGCACAGCCCCCTTGCTTCCTGGGTTCGCCCCGCCTGAACCCACCTCATAGTTCCTGGCACTGGTGCTGGCCGCTCTCTCCAGCTCCACTCGAGCCCTCTTGTGACTTAGCTCCATCTGCATCTTCTCCCGCTCCACCTGGATGAGGTGGGACTTCGAACGGATCTGCTCTGCTCTTTCCTCCAGCTGAGCAGGTCGTACCCAAAGAAAAACAGAATCCTCAGTGACTGCATCAAACAAGGTGAGTGACTCAGTGCAGCAGACACACTCCCTGAGCACCCAT
Source organism: Pongo abelii (assembly GCF_028885655.2). Classification (NCBI taxonomy): domain Eukaryota; kingdom Metazoa; phylum Chordata; class Mammalia; order Primates; family Hominidae; genus Pongo; species Pongo abelii. The sequence goes on from NC_071991.2 coordinate 2,246,748, forward strand.
TCCCGCAGATCCCGTGCTAAGTCTCAATGTGGCCCAGCCACTGGGCCCCAGGCTGGGGAACAGGGGAGGGGCAGGAAACGAGAAGGTGAAAAAGCCTGGGAGGAGGAAGACGTCTTTTGACATGACATTAAGCATATTAGTGAACGCAACGGCCTCGAATGCCACCCATTTATTTACCAGCCAATGGCTCTGTGGGTCAGAAGTCCAGACGTAGGTGGCTGCATTCTCTGACCAGGGTCTCCCAGACTAAAAATCAATGCAGTCGGCCAGGACATGTTCTCACGTGGAGCTCAGCATCTTCTCACAAGCTCACAGAGATGGAGAATGAGCTCTCCTTCCCGACCAGCTGCCAGCCCAGTGCAGCCATCAACTCCTAGGTGCTGCCCACATCCCTTGCCACACGGCCCTCTCCATCTCCAAAGTCAACCACGTCCAATCTCCCTCATCAAATTCCTCTCCTGCCATGTCTCTGACTGCTCTGCCTCGGACGTCTGGACTCAGACTTAAAAGGCTCAGGTGAGTACATCAAGCCCACCCAGGAAGTGGATCAAGCCACTTCCTGTCAAGGAATCTTGATTCCTATCAAGGATTCCTATCCAGGTAATCTCCCTATCTCAAGGTCAACAGATCTTAGACCTTAATTACATCTGCGCAATCCCACAGCAATGATACCTACTCAGTAATGGACTAAAACCTGGGAGGCAGCAGGAAGGTGAGTGTGCACAAGGAGCCTGGAATCTGGGGGCCCTCTCAGAAGTGTGCGTAACACACAGGGCTAGTGATTACAGGTGAGCTGAGCCTCAAAGAGCCCCAGAAGACTTGTCAAATAGTTCCAGAGCCGGCCTTTGGGTACAACCTGCTCAGCTGAAGGAAAAGGCAGAGTCACTGACTCTTCACATGGCCCAGAGCCTTGCAGTGTGGCATCTCCCGGCACTTAACGAATGCAGAGTCGCAGACTACAGCCCAGACCTACTCAGTCAGAACCTTCTCTTTAGGTTGGGTGCGGTGGCTCATGCCCGTAATCCCAGGACTTTGGGAGGCCAAGGCGGGTGGATCACTTGAGGCCAGGAGTTCAAGACCAGCCTGGCCAACATGGGGAAACCCCGTCTCTACTAAAAATACAAAAATTAGCTGGGCGTGGTGATGCGCACCTGTAATCCCAGCTACTCAGGCTGAGGCAGGAGAATTGCTTGAACCCCGGAGGCGGAGGTTGCAGTGAGCCAAGATCACACCACTGCACTCCAGCCTGGATGACAGGGCAACAATTTGTCTCAAAAACAACAAAAGAATCTAGGCCGGGTGTGGTGGCTCACGCCTGTAATCCCAGCAGTTCGGGGGGCCAAGGTGGGTACATAACTTGGGGTCAGGGTTTGAGACCAGCCTGGCCAAGATGGTGAAACCCTGTCTCTACTCAAAACTAGAAAAATTAGCCGGATGTGGTGGTACGCACCTGTAATCTCAGCTACTCGGGAGGCTGAGGAGGGAGAATCGCTTGAACCCAGGAGACGGAGGCTGCAGTGAGCCAACACTGTACCACTGCACTCCAGCCTGGGTGACAGAGTAAGACCCTATCTCCAAAAGAAAAAAAGAAACTTCTTTTTAAACACATTCTCAGGGCGTTCACATGCACATGAAAGTTTGAGAAGCACCAGAGTAGAGTGGTGGTTCCCAGTGGGGTCCGGTTTTGCCCCTGGGAACATCTGGCCCTGTCTGGAGATACCTGATTGTCACAGGGGGGTGGCCACATGTGTGTGCTGCTGGCTGGCATCCAGGGGGTAGAGGCCAGGGAAGTCGTTAAACAGCCCACAATGCACAAGAAAGTCCTGAGAAAAAAGAATTACCCAGCCCAAATGCCAAGCGTGCCAAGGCCAGGAAAGCCCACGACGGGGGAGGGAAGTTTCTCTGTCCTCCCACCTGTGTTTCTGGTGGCCCAAGCCCACACTTCCTTTACTCCTATGTTCCCAGCTGCTGCTGTTTGGGGGTTCCTAAGACTGCCCTTCAAACTCAGCAGCCTTCCTCCTCTCACCTCTGTGTCTACAGTCAAGCCTGAGCCTCTCGAGAAGGGTGGGCACCCCACCTGCAGGAGGCACGACTGGCAGGGACCAGAAGTCCCAGACACACCTGATTGGTGTGCCACCTCTGCCTGGAGCTGACTACAACTGAAAGAAAGGAACCCTGAAAGCTTGCCCTTACATTAAATCAACACGGATGTGTGAGAAACCAGACAGCACACATTCCCCCGGCCTGCCATGTTCTCCAGGCCCTCCCTGCCACGCCGGGGGCTCAGCAGGACAGAAAGAACCACGATGAAGTCCAGGAACGGGATGTGACAGGGGCCAGGGACCAAGGCTGGGCTTGCTGCCATCACTCTGCTCACCACCTTGCTCTGACTACCGCACTCCATCACTGATCCCCTCACCGAGAGGCCTTTACCAGTGAGCACTGGGGGCCTCCGAGCTCCAAGACGGACTCTAGAATCCCACAGCTTTGACAGATAGGCCAAGAGGTCCCAGACATTTGCATCACTGAAATTACAGCATTTCAGACCAGAGTTGCCAACTCTTGTCACCCAGGCTGGAGTGCAGTGGCACTAGAGCTCACTGCAACCTCCGCCTCCCGGGTTCAAGTGATTCTCCTGCCTCAGCCTCCCGAGTAGGTGGGATTACAGGTGCCCGCACCCGCCTAATTTTTGTATTTTTAGTAGAGATGAGGTTTTACCATGTTGGTCAGGCTGGTCTCAAATTCCTGACCTCAAGTGATCCGCCCACCTCAGCCTCCCAAAGTGCTGGGGTTATAGGCGTGAGCCACTGCAACCAGCTCAGAGTTGGCAACTTCTAATTTTGCCAGTGATAAAAAACAACTACTATCTATTACCTTCGTAATTTCACAAAAGAGCAGTTACATATGTATTATATATACACACACACGTATATATATACATGACCTAATCTCAGAATAAAAAACAGTCCTCATCAAGAAAGGGCAGTGAGCAAGCTAGCAACTAGCATTCTTTTTTTTTTTGAGACAGGGTCTCACTCTGTTACCCAGGCTGGAGTGCGGTGGCACGATCTCAGCTCACTGGAAGCTCCGCCTCCCGGGTTCACACCATTCTCCTGCCTCAGCCTCCCGAGTAGCTGGGACCACAGGTGCCACGCTCAGCTAATTTTTTGTATTTTTAGTAGAGACAGGGTTTCACCGTGTTAGCCAGGATGGTCTTGATCTCCTGACCTCATGATCCGCCCGCCTCAGCCTCCCAAAGTGCTGGGATTACAGGCGTGAGCCACCATGTCCGGCCACAAGCTAGCATTCTAACACACATTAATTTAATTATGCAACAAAACAAATATACACACAGTTTCACCAAATGCAGCAGGGTCTCATCTGGGCTCTGAGAGCGCAGGAAGCCAGAGCCTCCTCTAATGGGGACTGAACTACAGAATGGCTCTGGGGACCGCAGCAGGGACTGGGAAAGAGGGTCCAGGCAGAGGAGCCTAGAGGAGCCTGTGCAGCCACAGGGCCTAGGCAAGGCTGGAGACACTACTCGCCAGCACTCCACACCCCACCACTCCCCACCACTTGGCAGCCCCATTATCCCAGCCCCAACTGGGACTGGGCTCATCACTCTTTGGAGCCTGAAGTCCTTCAGGAGGCCTGAGTCCTCTCAGTTTTGTCTACAGTGAGCAATCCCAAGAACTTGTAATGAAACAAAATACAACTATTTTATAGAAGAAAACTGTAAAAATCACCCCAAAATCTGCAAATGGCCCTCCACAGTCTGAGACCACAAAACACCCAGTCCTTCTGTTCACTGCTGTGGCTTTGTCTCTGGGCTGCCCGGGCACTCTGGGCACTGTGTTTCCAACACAGCCTTCCCGACAGTCCAGGTGCTCACTCCCCCAGGCAGTTTGGGTACTGTCCTCAATTAGATGAATGAACTGGCTTTCCGATCCTGTCACCAGGGTCTGTGGGTGCACTTGTGTGAATGCAATGCTGAGCAGCAGGCCCACTCAGGGTGCTAACAAGTCAGGCCTTTAAGCCAGGATGGCTCAGGGCCCCAACTAGCCTCCAGCTATGACCCCAAAATGAGGAGTGCCCACAGTGAGACCTGGAAGACGAGTAGCTGTCCCTAGGCCCCGCTAATACTGACCCACCTCAGCTACAGAAGACTTGAACAGGTCCTGCCTGGGCCCAGGGTCTCCCCAGAGACCCCCATCCCAGCACATGCTGCTCACCTGAACTATGTGGGACTTGAACAGGCCTGCCTGGGCCCAGGGTCTCCCCAGAGACCCCCATCCCAGCACATGCTGCTCACCTGAACTAAACTATGTGGGACCTGAACAGGCCTGCCTGGGCCCAGGGTCTCCCCAGAGACCCCCATCCCAGCACATGCTGCTCACCTGAACTATGTGGGACTTGAACAGGCCTGCCTGGGCCCAGGGTCTCCCCAGAGACCCCCATCCCAGCACATGCTGCTCACCTGAACTATGTGGGACTTGAACAGGCCTGCCTGGGCCTAGGGTCTCTCCAGAGAAGACTCCCACCAGGCGCTCACCTGCATGCTCTGCTGGTACTGCATCTGCAGAGAACCTGGGGCCGAGGTGGAAACATCCAGTCCAGATCCTCCCTCCACACGCTGAGAGATGAAGTTGTTCAAAGATCTCAGGGTGGATAAAACCGTGGTGTTTTCCCCCAGGTCTTCCATGGTTGCTTTCCTTCCGGGGACAGAAAAAGGACAGGTCAGGGCCAGCTTTTCCACGTGCCATCATCAGCTGTGCAGTCAGCAGAGCCTCTGGACAGCCCCACTCCCCTAACACTCACTGGAGCCCATAATACACCCATGCCTGTAACCACATTCTTCAATGGCAACTGGGAGCCATGCTGCCAATTTACCAGACAAAAAATGGAAGCAAGAAAGCATGCCACCAAATCCCCACCAGCAAGCCACCAATTCAGTCTCAGTTGCACATGGACAGATGGACAGCTGGCGCCCAGGAGGCGGGGCTCAGCACTCAGGTGGCACGTTCCCCCACTGCACTGTAAGAGGGTTCTCCAGAGAGACAGAGCCAACCGGACACAGAGACAGACACACGAGAAGGGCTTTATTAGGGAAACTGACTCACGCGATTAGAGAGACTGTCCCACAACAGGCCGTCTGCAAGCCGGAGCCCTAGAAGCCTGGCAGTGTGACACAGTCCAAGTCTGAAGGCCTCAGAGCCAGGAGGGCCAATGGTGTAATTCTCAGTTCGAGGGACTGCTGGGACAAGTCCTAGAGACGAAAGGCCGGCGAGCTTGGAGTGCTGCTGTTGAGGAGAGGAGAGGAAGAGTGTATCCCAGCTCCCGCAGGCAGATGGACACATTCGCCTTTTCTGTGTTTTTGTCCTCTCCAGGCCCCCAGGCTCTTGGATGGTGCCCCCGACACTGAGGATGGATCTTCAGCACCTGGTCCACTCAGATTCCCAAGCTCATCTCCTCTGGAAACACCCTCAACAGGCACACCCAAAAACAAAAATGATGCTTTCCCAGGTTTCTAGGAATTCCTGAATCCAGTCAGTTGATGCCTGAAACTACCTACCAGGAACACTCACAAAAAAGTCTGGCCTCTTGCCCAGGCGGGGTGGTTCACGCCTCTAATCCCAGCACTTTGGGAGGCGGAGGCAGGCAGATCACTTGAGGTCCGGAGTTCAAGACCAGATTGGCCAACGTGGCAAAACCCCATCTCTAATAAAATACAAAAACTAGCTGGGTGTGGTGGTGTGCGCCTGTAATCCCAGCTACTCAGGAGGCTGTGGCACAAGAATCGCTTGAAACTGAGAGGCAGAGGTTGCAGTGAGCTGAGACCGCATCACTGTACTCCAGCCTGGGTAACACAGTGAGACTGTGCCTCAAAATAAATAAATAAATATAAATTAAGGCCAGGCACTGTGGCTCATGCCTGTAATCCCAGCACTTTGCGAGGTCAAGACGGGCAGATCACCAGAGGTCAGGAGTTCGAGACCAGCCTGGCCAACATGGTGAAACCCCGTCTCTGCTAAAGCTGGATGTGGTGGCGTGCACCTGTAATCCCAGCTTTAGTAGAGACTGGGAGGCTGGGACAGGAGAAATTCTTGAACCCAGGAGGCGGAGGGTGCAGTGAACTGAGATCGCGCCACTGCATTCCAGCTTGAGCCACAGAGCAAGACTCCGTTTCAAAAAAAATAATAATTAAAAAAAAAAAATCTGGCCTCTGGGAATCAGAAACGAGGTATGCAATAGTGACAGTAAAGATGATGATCATCACAGCTGTGCTAATTTTCACTGTTTATTTCCAGTGACATTAATAAGTACTACTACTATTTTCAACTAGGTACCGGAAAGAAAGGTATCTGACATTTCCGAGCACCGAGACTTCTTGAACTTCAGTTTTCTCATCTGTAAACTCATGACAATGAAATCTACTTGCAAAGTTGTGGGGAACGGGATCAATATCCCTCAAGTCTTCCACTGCTACATGATGGGAATGCAGCTGCAGGTTGACCAGCACTATATTTGTAAGCTCAGTCTTAACCGGATGATGAATTAGGTCTTTTTACACAGATTCTAGAGATGATGAAACCGAAGCTTCAAAAAGTTACAGAACAGAGATTGGAACTTGGGTCTGTCTGGCTTTGGAAGACTGAAGACAAGCCGCAGAAAAGAACTTTGCACCCCTAACACCGGCGCTTACTATGGGCTCATGGCAGGCCGGCCCACCAGCCACAACTAGGGAACAGCCAAGCACGTTTAACAGCAAAGGTAGAACTTCTGCAGCTGCACAGTTTCTGAGTTTCCATTTAACAAGAACCTTGGCCTGGTGCAAGCAGAGGCCTGAGCTCCCCAGGCTGCCAGCCCCGCAGAGGCAGGCCCGCCTGGAAGGAGGCTCCACAGCCCAATTCCTCCATTGCCCAGACGAGATCAGGGTGGCCCTTGCCATCCCCGAGGGGAAACCGGGCCCACACGCCCCCTTCCTGAGAGCGGACCCGCGCGAGCCACCAGGATGCCAAGAGTCCCTGCAGCCCCCACTTCTCCACCAGGCGCCAGCTCAGGCCCCTTCCTCGGCGCGCCGGCATCCCAGCCCGGGGACCCCCACGGCAGGCACTGGGACCCCGGTGCTGGGGCCACGAGCACGCGCCCCTCGGCCGCCCGCCCTGGCACAAGGGACGGCTGCGGAGATCCAGGCGAGGGGCCCGCGGTCCCCAGCACAGCCCGAAGTGGGGAGTGGGGACAGGTGAGTGGGGAGAAGGGGAGAGCACAGAGAGGAGAGAGCGCCCATGGGAGACGGGGCGGGCGTGGGGTCCTGAGGCGGGGTCCGGGTCGTTGTGCCCCACCCTGGCGAGCACACCCGGTCCGGGCCCTCGGCCCCGCCCTTGCCACTCCCGGGACCCCCGGGACCCCGGGACCCTGGGACCCAGCCGCCAGCGCGAGCCCAGTCGCTCACCTCAGACGACCGCAGCCAGCTTGCCGCCGCCGCTCGGATCTCCCTCCGCTCCGCCCGCGCCCACTTATCGCGACACTTGCCCCTGCGCTCTCGCGAGACCTGGGTGGCAATCGGGCCGTAAAGAACCGAGTCTGCGCACCGGCTGGTCCTGGGGACTCTGCTTCCGCACCCGGAGCCGCCACCCCCGGGAGACTCCTCACGGAAAGGACTCGAAACCGAAGGCTGAGCCAGGGCGCAGTCGGGGACCCCCGGCCCCGCGCAGGACGCGCTTCCACTAAGGCTTTCGCCTCGCGCCGTAATGTATGGAATAGCCGCGCCCACGGCAGCCTCCTCGGACAAACTTGCACTGTTGACTCCTCCCAAAATTTTGCTACTCAGTATCAGCTTGAATCAACCCGTTATTTTGCTTTTTTCTGGGCCCACTAGAAATGCAATTTATGCTACTAGGCTACCTTCCCAGTGCTCTGCAAGCCAGGGCACAGCATCCAACGGAGTGAAGTCAGGCCCCACCATTATTATGGTAACCTTTGTCTATCCTTCAAATTGGAGTCTTCCTGAGAAGAGCGTGCCTTTTACTCGTTTCCAAATTCTCTTCCTCTCCTCCTCCCGTCTCTGCCCAGCCCCTGGCTTCCCTCTAAGAAGATGCTGTTCCTAAGGGTCTGCAATGAATTTTCCTTCTTTCAGAGAAAAAGACTTCCAAGTTGTGTGCCCGGGGAATGAAATGGAATGAGAAGAGAACGAGGTGGAGTAGGGCAAGAGTCCCTGGACCTAACAACCTGACTGCAACCAGAAATAAAAAGTCAAAACATCTGGCGACCTGGCGCGGTGGCTCACACCTGTAATCCCAGCACTTTGGGAGGCTGAGGCAGGCGGATCACGAGGTCAGGAGATCGAGACCATCCTGGCTAACACGGTGAATCCCCGTCTCTACTAAAAATACAAAAAAAAAAAAAAAAAAAAAAAAAATTAGCCGGGCGTGGTGGTGGGCGCCTGTAGTTCCAGCTACTCGGGAGGCTGAGGCCGAATGGCATGAACCCAGGAGGTGGAGCTTACAGTGAGCCAAGCTCACTTCACTGCACTCCAGCCTGGGTGAGAGAGTGAGATTCCGTTTCAAAGAAAAAAAAAATCAAAGCATCTGACCTGCAGTTTCCTTCGGGGAGCTGGACAGAGCCCCAGATCCCTGATGGAGATTCCTGGGTTTCCAGACTTCCCCCACTGGTCCTTGGAATTTAATCACAGTTACAGTCAACAAACTCTTCTTGAGGGATAAGTACACCTCCAGGAAATGGCTGTGAGGAAGCCAGTTTAAAAAAAAAAAACTAAACTTCAAAGCATGAAAGTCCCTTAAAATAATGCAATCTCTTATTTTATTAAATATAAAGCTGCGTCAAGTTCCTAGAAGAGTAAAAGAAAATAAACACACCACATCACTGCTTGCTTTGGCAATTACCTTTATGTTCTTGGGAGCCCAGACACTGATATAAATTTCCAGCAAAGAACAAAGCAGACCCACTGCATGGATAAATTCAGACCATACGTCTTCCCTAATTGCTCCGGGAACTTTTGCTGCTTGAAGAATGCGCGAATTGCTATATTATTCACCAGAAAGGCAGAAGTTAATCCCCAGATGGAAATTTCAGATTTTTCTTTTGGTTTGCTTTTTGGTTTTTCATTTTTGTAGACATGGGGAGGAGGTGTTGCTATGTTGCCCAGGTTGGTCTTGAACTCCTGACTTCAAGCAATCCCTCAGCCTCAGCCTTCTAAAGCCCTGGGATTACAAGCATGAGTGGCCTCAGCCAGCCCCCAGATTTTCTACTTTAAACAGCCACACTAAGAACTGGAAACCTGTGCGTGGTGCTCTCAGAGCAGGGGTGGAAGGCCTGTTTCTGTGTGACAGTTTAACAGTCTGTAAGATGAAGTCTCGTCAAGGCACACATGGGCACACCCATCCCTGCCTTGGCGGATTCCTTCTGATCCTTCCCACAGTCTGTTTTTCTCCATCCTTCCATCCTCACCTCTTTCTCTTGATAACTTTCTCTTCACAAATCACAATATAGCGGACTTTTTCATTTTCCATGGCCCCTGAACTTAGTTTTGTCATTTCTTTTTGGTTAAAAAAAGAGAGAGGAGAGAAAGAGAGAGAGAGACTCCCCACTCGTCCTGCTCCATCTCCAAAATCAGCTCAAATCTCCCAGGAACTCTTCAGGAAGGAGCTCAGGCTACGTTTCTAGCTTAAAAGGAGCTAATGACCATTATGAAAATGGCACAAGAAATCCTCACTGCCTCACAGCGCCCTTCCTTCCGTGGTACTGTGTGGCCAAGAAGTACACTTCTGATGACTCTCTCCTGCTGGCTTCAGGTTTGATGATCCTTACATTCTGGAATTCCTCTGTCAGTCTCCTCTGTAACCGACGGCTTTGACTTCCAGCCCAGGTTTTACAAAGGAATGTCCCCCCAGGTTGCAGGATGTCTGGGGTCACGCTGAGAAGGGTCAGGCACAGGCTGATGAGCCTGTCATGATCGAGGTCCCGGAACCCTGTGGCATTGGGCGCCATGTCGCTCAGAATCACATCTGCTCTCCCACCAGGAAGCACCTCGAGGATTCTCTGTGAGGTTCTCGGGTCAGTCACATCAGCAGGGCACAGAAAAGTTGCTCCTTCCAGGGGGAATATGTGAAGAAGATCTACCCCAAGCACGAAGCCAACAGGAGAGCTGGGATCTATGGAAGAAATGGTGAATGTGTTACTTATTTACACCCTGAATCTTTTAACAAAAATACAGTACATGCAACAAAGTGATGAAATAAAAATAAAATGTCAAGACCAAGGCAAAGAGCTAATGTGCAAAAAGGTAAACACAGGCCTTCTCTATCTATACATCCTATAAAGACACATGGTGGGGGAGGTGGCGGACCTTAACATCTGAGAAGCTGAGGCCCAGACAGGAAGTGACTGTCCTAGAGTCAACCTCAGCCATGGGCAGACCTGTGCCAGGCACCAGGACTTCTGATTCCAAATCTGATATCATTTCACTACCCAAGGCTCACTCTCTGTGAAAGGGTTCTTATCTCTCAGTGCTCTTTTGGATAAACTAAAATAGAAAATAGGCCAGTCCCAGTGACTCACACCTATAATCCCAGCACTTTGGGAGGCTGACACGGGTGGATCACCTGAGGTCAGGAGTTCAAGACCAGCCTGCCCAACATGGGGAAACCCCGTCTCTACTAAAAATACAAAAATTAGGCAGGCGTGGTGGCATGTGCCTGTAATCCCAGCTACTCGGGAGGCTGAAACAGGAGAATCGCTTGAACCCAGAAGGCAGAGGTTGCAGTGAGCCAAGATCGCACCACTGCACTCCAGCCTCAGCGACAAAGCGAGACTCCATCTCAAACAAAAAAAAAAGAAAAAGAAAATAATATACTAGTACATAAAGTGCCTCTGGATTAAATCAATAAATCCATTCTCCAGCTTAATCCAATTGCTTTCAATGTAGAAACTACTGGAAACAAGTCAAGAGATGAGGAAAATGAACAGATACAAAATAATATACAAAAACTGTTATCGGCTAGGTGCGGTGGCTCACACCTAAAATCCCAGCACTTTGGGAGGCTGAAGCAAGAGGATTGCTTGAGGCCAGGAGTTCTAGTCCAGCCTGGGCAACATAGCAAGATCCTGTCTCTACAAAAAAATGTAAAAATTAGCTGTAGTCTCAGCTACTCAGGAGACCCAGCTAAAATGAGCCGTGAGGTGTCCCATTTTCCTGGGCTGAAGATTGAGGGGTTTTGCCTTTGAAAAATGAGGTAATCTTCAAAATACCTGGACTTCCAATGTTTAAACTAGGAATGAAACACGGTCCCTTCCTCTCCCCCTACCGTTGGAACAGCCTTTCTGTTAAGCAGATTGAACAAGAAAATCTGTAACTATACCCTTAGCTTATCAACTCTGACAATTTCTCAACAGAACCAAGGCCCTCCTCGGTGGAGGGTACTGTTGGGGAGATGAGGGCATTGGGCTTGTGAAGGGGGGGCTTTGAATGTAGGTACAGTGAGAAGAGGGGGAGGCAGATTCTGAGATCAGTTATAGGCAACAAGTCTTGTTTTAGGTAAGGTGACACAAAGGCATCTTTTTAGTTTTATAACTGGTGTTACTCAAATACCAGCAAGTTATCTTTGTGTGTGTGTATGTGTGTGTGTGTGTATGTGTGTGTGACAGGGCCTCACTCCATTGCATGGCCTCAACTCACTGCAGCCTCGACTTCCCCCAGGCTCAAGCGACCCCTCCCACCTCAGCTTCCCAAGGAGCTGGGACCACAGACACATGCCACCACGCCTAGCTAATTTTTTGTAGAGACGGGGGTTTCACCATATTGCCCAGGCTGGTCTCGAACTCCTGACCTCAGGTGATCCTCCCCTTGGCCTCCCAAAATGCTGGGATTAGAGGTGTGAGCCACTGCGCTCGGCCTCATGCCTCACTTTATGCTCCTGAGCTTTCGCTCCTATAATATCCAGTATGTTACAACCTTGGGAAATTTCCACCGAAGGCAAACAGCTTTGGCTGCATGCTTGTGACTTCCGGGAGGACAAGCCCAGGCAGATCACACTCACGCTCTCTCCTTCTGTCACTTCCTCCTACAAGGCACACTGGGCCACTCTCCTGCTTCATCTCAAGAGCACTTAGGGGAACAGAAACCACTGAAATCAGTAACTAGGAGGACTCCACAGTGAAAAGCTCAGCAATGAGAAAAGGAACTGACATTTCCAACACCAATTCACTTATTTAGTCAATAAATGTTGAGCTGAAAAACAAAAAAAAGGCTTTCAGGCCGACCATGATGGAAGCACCAGGAAGCACCTCGGGGATGCTGGGAGGCAAAGGCGGGCAGATCACCTGAGGTCTGGAGTTCGAGACCAGCCTGGCCAACATGGCAAAACCTCATCTCTACTAAAAATACAAAAATTAGCCGGAATTCACTTAAACACAGGAGGCAAAGATTACAGTGAGCCGAGATGGCACCATTGCACTCCAGCCTGAGCAACAGAGTGAGACTCTATCTCAAAAAAAATAAAAATAAATAAAAATTTTTTAAAATGCTGTTGAAAAGCCCGAAGAGGCATATCCTGGCCTAGGTATGGGCAGGGGCCACCCAAGGGGATGCAGGTAGACACCAAGAGTTCATGGCAAACCTACCACAAACCAGCAGTGAGGCGGATATGCAGATCCAGGGGGCCAGCATTCCAGGTCTGCACTTTCAACAAGTCATGAAACCCTGAGCCTCAGTTTCCTCACCAATAAATGGGGACCAGTGTCCCTACTCTAAGGTATTTGGGAGAGACTTAGGAGAGCTCTGGGTGGACTGTCTCACCCTGTTCAAATGCCAGCGCATGCAGCTACCCTGGCTTTACAGCAGGAAACATAAATGGCAAGGATATTCACCACAGCACACGCATCCCAGCCAAAAGCCAAAAGCAACCTTGATGCCCACAGTGAAGGAGCTGGTTAAAGAACCTACGGTGCAAGCACTACATGGAATAGGATGAAACTTTCCCAATGACAACAGTGTCTTCAGTTGTATGGGCGGTTGGCTGATCTCATTATTCAGGGGAACCTTTTTATATAGAAAATCTTACTCAAAACCCTAAGATATAAAACAGATGAAAACTGCGTCTCAGCTTCACCCAGAGCGGAGAATCCATAGCCCTGGCCATGAAGCCTCTTCTAGGTTCCAGAGGGAGCAGCCCCAGTGGGGCCACCAGGAAGCCCCGGGGCTTACGGGACTTGGAAATTTAGCTGTGCTGTTGGGGAGAGATGTCAATACATCATTAAGAGTAGCCGGGCGCCATGGCTCACATCTGTAATCCCAGCACTTTGGGAGGCCGAGGTGGGCGGATCACCTGAGGTCAAGAGTTCGAGATCAGCCTGGTCAACATAGTGAAACCCTGTCTCTACTTAAAAAAACAAAAAGAAAAAATTAGCTGGGTGCGGTGGCGGGTGCCTGTAATCCCAGCTACTTGGGAGGCTGAGGCAGAAGAATCCCAGCTACCCAGGAGGCAGAGGTTGCAGTGAGCCAAGATCATACCATTGCACTCCAGGCTGGGCAAGAGTGAGACTCCGTCTGGGCGGGGGGGTAAAGAACAAAAATAATAATAATTATTATTATTATATATATATAAAATACATATATGTATGTATTATTAAGCAAAAATAGCTCCAATAAGGCTGCAAATTAGCAAGAAAAGTATGGCACAACATCGCTTTTGAAAATGTGAGGGATCTATGCAAGCACAAGCCTGGAAGGATGCACACCACCGTGCTGGTGCTGGTACCTGCGGGTGGTCTCATGCGAGGTGATTTCCATGTTCACTGCACCTTTCTACCTTGTCTTTCATTTTAAAAATGGCAGCATCCTATTTTTATCATCACCATTGCTAAACCACCCACCCGGAAGCGCACGCCTTCAAAGAAGGGCTCCACTGTCCCACATCCACTGGCAGCGGCAGCTTGCCCACGCCCACTCAGCCTCAGCGTAGCCAGAACGTGCCAACGGCAGTGCAGAGGCCCACCTGTGCCTGCAGCGTTGACCTTCTGCACCGCCACCTGACTCCAGGCCCCAGGAGCTGCCCCACAGTCTAACACCCGGAGGCCGGGCCGCAGAATCTGGTGCCTCTCGTTCACCTCCAGGAGCTTGAAGGCGCTTCGACACCGGTAACTCTCCACCTTCGCAGCCTTCACAAATGGGTCCCTGAGATGCCGGGTCAGCCACAGGTGCTCAGCGCCTGTCCGATTCTTACAGCGACTCCCAACAGTGTGGAACCCTTGACGCTGAAAGGAAGCACACACCAGCTTCAAGTACCTGGTGGGAGAGAAGAGGAGCAGGCAGGTTGACATCACACAGAACGGCAGGTCATGAGCTGGGAGGGCCCTCGGATCAACTCATTCATTTCTAGAGACGGGGCACCAAGGCCCAGGAGGAGGTGTGAACTGACAAGGCTACACAGCCGGAAAGCAGGCATCACAGACCAAACTGTGTCCTCGCAAAATTCATGTGTTGATCTCCTAACCCTTGGTACCTCAGGATATGGGGGTATTCGGAGACAGGGCCCAAATACACCCATGTGCCCGAAAGAGGTGACCAAGTTAAAACAAGGTCATCTGGGTAGGCCCTATTCCAATAGGACTGATGTCCTTATAAAAAGAAATTAGGGGGCCGGGTATGGTGGCTCACACCTGTAATTCCAGCACTTTTGGAGGCCAAGACAGGTGGATCCCCTGAGGTCAGGAGTTCACCAACATGGTGAAACCCCGCCTCTACTAAAATGCAAAAATTAGCCGGGCGTGGTGGCATGTGCCTATAAACCCAGCTATTCGGGAGGCTGAGGCAGGAGAATCGCCTGAACCCGGGAGGCAGAGGTTGCAGTGAGCCGAGATTGCGCCACTACACTCCAGCCTGGGCGACAGAGCGAGACTCCATCTCAAACAATAAGTAAATACGTAAATTAATTAATTAAAGTAATATTCTTTTTTCATCTGGCAAAAATGTTCATTGGGCTGACAGGCTGCAAGAAAACCTCATAAGGACAGATCCTTGCCTTAGTGACCTAGTTCCAGGGCTTTGACAGCTAGTACAGAGGGTCCGGCCAGTCACATTTCTTTTTTTCTTTTTTTCGAGACAGGGTCTCGCTCTATAGCCCAGGCTGGAGTGCAGTGGCACGATCACAGCTGACTGCAGCCACAACCTCTGGGGCTCAAGTGAACCTCCCACCTCAGCCTCCTGAGTAGCTGGGACTACAGGTGTGTGCCACCACCTCCAGCTAATTTTTCTATTTTCAGTAGAGATGGGATTTCACCATGTTGGCCAAGCTGGTCTCGAACTCCTGACCTCTGGCGATTAGCCCACCTTGGCCTCCCAAAGTGCTGGGATTACAGGCGTGAACCACCTCACCCGGCCATTTTTGTTTTGCTATCATCCAGGCTGGAGTGCAGTGGCACAATCACAGCTGATTGCTGCCATAACCTCTGGGTCTCAAGTGAACCTCCCACCTCAGCCTCCTGAGTAGCTGGGACTACAGGTGTGCACCACCATGCCTGGGCTAATTCTTTTTTTTTTAATTCTTAAAAACCTTCTGTAGAGATGGCATCTCACTATATTGCCTAGGCTGGTCTCGAACTCCTAGGCTCAAACGATCCTGCTGCCTCAGACTTCCAAAGTGCTGGGATGACAGGTGTGGGCCACCAAGCCCGGTCTCTATGTCCATCTTTCTGATTTAAATAAATAAATAAAAGTTACTACCCCCAAGGCTCCAAGGCCAAAGCTTCTAGCTTCTGCAACACCAAACCGTGCTGACCAGCCAGGAGGCACTGACTGCTGACCGTGAGTCGCTGTCTTCCCCTCGCTTATGGGGTCTCCCGGGAAAATGGCACAGGCCGGTCCCGGGGGCCAGAGCCCACTCGACAGCCCAGGAAGCGTGGGCAATGGAGCTACCCGGCCCACGAAGCGAAATCCCGCCCCGGGCTCGCCCCCGGCGCCTTGGATCTGGGCCCCTGCGCTGCCCCCCGCACCTGGACTCCGCCCCCGGCCCCTGCCTCCCCACGGCCCAGCCGCGCCTGCCGGCCCTGTCGGCCCTGCCCCTGGAGACCTGAGGGCGCCCTCCTCCCGGGGAACTGCGACCCGGAATCCTGGCCTCGCCCCTGTCGCGCTCGCTGAGTGCGGCGACGGTGCCCAGCGCTCGGCACCCAGCCCCGAGGCCAGGACCGAGGAAGGCGACGGGGCGGACCCTCAACCACTCCCGCCGTCTGCACGCACAGCAGTAGAGCCCAGCTCACCCCGCCATGGGTGTTCCCCGCGCCTGCAGCGCGCCGCCGGAACTGCCTGGCCTCACTTCTGGTCATAGGCCCCGCCCCCGGAAGTGGCGGTGCAGGTACGAAAAGCGCGCGCGGGGATTCCAGGAGTCGTGGTGACCAGGGAGGGGAGCCGGGCCTGCGGGCGGCAGGAGAACAGGGGAGCCGAGCCATGGGCTTGGGGGAGAGCGGGGCCGGGAGCTCGAGAGAGACCAGAAGAGCAGGGTTGGGGGCTCGCGGGAGACCAGAAGAGCAAGGCCGGGGGCTCCAGGGAGACGAGGAGAGCGGGGCCGGGGGTTTGGGAGAGAGACAAGGAGAGCGGGGCCGGGGGCTTGGGGGAGACCAGGAGAGCGGGGCCGGGGGCTTCGGGGAGACCGGGAGAGCGGGGCGGAGGCTGGGGGGAGACCAGGAGTAAATCACAAAAATTTACTTTGCAAACTGTGGCTTCTGGCAGGAACAGATCAGTGTCGGGACAAAGTACACGGGCCTCGTGTGAAACTCAGCCACAAACCCACTTACCCTGTCTGACCTGCCTCCGCCACCAGGACCTAGTCTCAGTGAAATGGGAAAGGTTCCCTTGTCCTCCTCGAAGGGCGTGCGATGGGGATGTGGCTCACTTCTTCAGTGCCCCGCTGCGCAAGCCTCTAGGGGAGCATACAGACAGGCAGGCTGAGGGGCTCCCACCCCACGGCAGTGTCTAGGGGTGAATGTTTGCAGCTCCTGAAGCCCCAGTAGGCATGTGTTAGAGGGTGCTCTTTCAGTTTAGCCTTGTAGGTGACTTGTGTTAGCTATTAGACTCGCTTCCTTATCGCAAGGACAGAGGGCTTTCTGTATCCCCGGGTTTCTTGCCTTGATGTACCGGAGCAATCAGATCACACGGCGGCTTGGACAGTGAGTGCAAGGTTTTATGAGTGGAATCTGCCCTCAGCAGATGGGGGAGCTAGAAGGGAGTTGGACTGGGAAGGTGATTTTCCCCTGGAGTCGGGCTGCTGAGCAGCCTGGGCTCTCCTCTGACTGCCCCTGCCAAACTCGGTTCCGCCAGTTGATGGCCTGCTGGTGCCTGTTGGTGTGCTTTCCACGTCCTCTTGACGTCCAGCGGCTTGTGTCTCTGCCCACTAGGATCTGGGTTTTTTTATAGGCACAGGACGGGGACGTGGCGGGCTTGGGAAATGCAACATTTGGGCAAAAAAAACAGAAATGCCTGTCCTCACCTAGGTCCCTGGGCACAGGCCTGGGGGTGGAGCCCTAGCCAGAGACTTCCTCTACCCAGCGCTTCCCTGCCCCCGTCCTTATCATCTGGTCCCTTTTCTCAGACACCGCAACTTCCAAGAAGGATCACTGGTCCTGAACCCTGTGTCTTGTCCAGGTGTGGACCCCAGAAAAGTTGGTCCTGGCTGGGCGCAGTGGCTCTCGCCTGTAATCTCAGCACTTTGGGAGGCTGAGGTGGGTGGATTGCTTGAGCTCAGGAGTTCATGACCAGCCTGGGCAACATGACAAAACCCCATCTCTACTAAAAATACAGAAATTAGCTGGGTGTGGTGGCTCATGCCTGTGGTCCCAGCTATGTGGGATGCTGAGGCAGGAGGATGGCTTCGGCCAGGGAGGCCGAGGTTACAGTGAACTGCGATCACGGCACTCTCCTCCAGCCTGGGCAACAGAGCAGGATCTTGTCTCAAAATTAGTAAAGGGAAGTTGGTCCTGGCCCTCCAGCATTTCTCCAGGGTCCTTTTTTCAGCAGGGACCTGGCGGAGGCATCGCCCTCAGAGTCCTCTGGACCTGGACCTGGACCTGCACACCTATGGGAGCAGGAAGGACTCTTGTGACTTCCAGTGGCCCCCCTGGGTGCCAGGTCCCACAGTAGGAGCAGAGTGAATGGGGTATAAACTCCTATCACAGGAGGGAGGACTAGCCAGGCCTGGCTGGGTGGACCTGTGTCTACAGCCACACATTTCCTGGGAATCTGGAAGCCTGCTACAGAGAGGCCAGGTCCCACTAGACTGAAAGAAGCTCCTGTTAATCCAAAGGCCAGAGTTGAAGCCTGACCTGAGGACCACAGGATAAACTGCGTGGTTATTTTGGTGCCAATCAGGCACGGGGACTGTTGTTCCCCACTGTGTGCCTATGCGCAGGGGGTTCCTGGGGGTAGACGCAGGAGCAAGAGCGCGCTCTGGAAAGGTGATGTTGTCCTCTGCACCTGAGTACTGAGTTGTGGAGAAGGAAGGTAGCGCCGGCCTCTGTTCTGCTTGATCAGCCCTGCTGACCACTGGGTTCTGTTTCTACCCTAGAAAATCATTGGTTCAATGGCAGGTTTCCACCTGCCACAAGGGAAGCCACATGTGGCAGGGCTGGGGAATTACAGCATACCCCCCGCCCCCCACTGCCTCCCAGAGCACGTCCCCTTCCTCCTGGCCCCTGGCACGTGCTTCCTCCAAGCACGTCATGGCTGACTGCCCTCTCACCTTCCTTTCAGAATCCAGGGACCATGGGCGCCTCCAGGCTCTATACCCTGGTGCTGGTCCTGCAGCCTCAGCGAGTTCTCCTGGGCATGAAAAAGCGAGGCTTCGGGGCCGGCCGGTGGAATGGCTTCGGGGGCAAAGTGCAAGAAGGAGAGACCATCGAGGATGGGGCCAGGAGGTAAGGACGGGGCAGGTCTGGCTGTGGAACCGGCTTTCCCAGGGCACAGGGGCTCGGGCTGTAGGGCCACACCCTTGGTTTCACCACTTAGAGCTAAGTGACCTGGAGCAGGGGGTTAAGCTGTGAGCCTCAGTGTCTTCATCTCAGAATGAAGAACAGTCCACAGCCCTTAGGACTCTTGTGAAGATAAAATGAGGAAATGAACTCGAAGGACTTAGAATAGTGCGTGGTGTGTGGTGCGTGCTGTGTGTGTTAGCTGTTGTGCGGTGGTGCATGGTGTGCAGTGAGTGCTGAGTGTGTGTTAGCTGTTGTGGCGTGGTGGTGCGTGGTGTGTGGTGCGTGCTGTGTGTGTTAGCTGATGTGGTGCGGTGGTGCATGGTGTGCAGTGAGTGCTGAGTGTGTGTTAGCTGTTGTGGCGTGGTGGTGCGTGGTGTGTGGTGCGTGCTGTGTGTGTGTTAGCTGTTGTGCGGTGGTGCGTGGTGTGTGGTGCGTGCTGTGTGTGTGTTAGCTGTTGTGCGGTGGTGCATGGTGTGCAGTGAGTGCTGAGTGTGTGTTAGCTGTTGTGGCGTGGTGGTGTGTGGTGTGTGGTGCGTGCTGAGTGTGTGTTAGCTGTTGTGGTGCGGTGGTGCTGGGGGCTGCAGGGCGTATCTGGAAGCCTCTGTGCAGCAGCTTGAATTGAACCCTCCCAGCACCCTCACTGTCACCGAAGGGCTCGTCAGTCACTTGGTTCCTCTGTTTGTTCAGTGGAGCTGATGATCGCTTTTATCTCACACCCACTGTACACAAAGTCTCACTGCATCCTCAACATAGCCAGCTTCACCTAGGAAGGAACTGAAGCCCAGAGAGGTTGAGCCATTTACCCAAGATCACACAGTCCTCCAGACGCCCCTCACCCCTCACAGGGTAAATGAGATCATCTGTGTAAACATCGCTGCACAGACGTTAGCCCCCGTTTATGTTTTTGTTCTGAGAAAGGTAGGCCAGCTTGCCTGGAGAGGAGAACTACAGAGTAAAGAGGGCCCTGGCACGGAGGAAAGCCAGGACGCTGCAGCCTAGTGGCTTTCCAATTTTTTCATCACAACCTGCAGTAAGAAATATGTTTTATACTCTGATAGAGTATACACACTCAGGTGTGCAGGTACAGCTAAAATAAGTTGCAGTAGCCGCCCTTATTACATAAAAGGGGGCTCTACTTTTCCGATTCATTTCTCTGTTTTTCTCCAAAGATGGGATCTCACCCATGGCACGCTCTTGGCTCACTGCAGCCTCAAACTCTTGGGCTCAAACGATCCTCCTGCCTCAGCCTCACGAACAGCTGAGACCACAGGCACATGCCACCACGCTCGGTTCGTTTTTTAATTCTTTGTAGAGATGGTGTCTCATTAACTCCCAGGCTCAAGCGATCCTCCCTCCCGGGCCTCCCAGAGTGCTGCGATTGCAGGCGTGGGCCACTGGCTTGACCCTTTTTTCAATTGCAATCCACTACGCCGATTTCCCGGGGTACGTGGGTCCCAACCCTCAGTTTGGAGAGCCCTGTGTGTGCTTCCCCTCCAAGGCTTGGGACCCCGGGCCACAGCCACGCAGACACATTTGATCAGTCACTGTGGCAGATGCCAGTGCGACAGGCTCTGTGCTGGGGGCTGCAGCTGGGGAGGAGGACCACTGGGTGTGAGTCGGGCATCCAGTGTGTCCCTGCCAGGAGT
This sequence comes from Pongo abelii, assembly GCF_028885655.2. Lineage (NCBI taxonomy): Eukaryota > Metazoa > Chordata > Mammalia > Primates > Hominidae > Pongo > Pongo abelii. The sequence goes on from NC_071991.2 coordinate 2,267,372, forward strand.
GTGTGCAGAGCGACCACAGCACAGGAAACAGGAAAGGTGGCCCCGGGGGTTCTCTGCCCAGCCCTTTGTCTTTGATCTGCTAAGACCGCCCATCAGCTCATGGATTTCTGGAGCGCTGCTCTGTGTGGGGCCTGGGGACATGAGGAGGAACAGGTCAGTCCCTGCCTCTGTGGAGCTCTCGTGTCGTCTGGCTGCCGGGTTCAGGAGACCTGCAGAAGGAAGTCTGGTCCACACCTGGTGGCCAGGGGCCTCCAGGAGAAAGGAAGGGAGAATAACTGGGCACCAGGAAAACGCTCTGAGGGCCTGACGTTGGCTGGGAGGGCGTGGAAGGAGGGAGGAAGGAGACATTTGCAGAAGCACAGAGGGCTGGAGGAGCGCCAGCTGTGCAGAGAAGTGGGGGGTGTGAGTGGAGCAGGCAGCGGGGGCCGAGGAGGCTGGATGGAGGAGCTCCAGGTGGCTGGATTTCCGCTTCTTGTCCTGCCGGTGACAAGCAAAGCACAGGCCCCCTCGGCAGCCCTGCTTTATTTTCTTCTGAACTTTGTCACGGTCGAAGGAATTTTCCTCCTACCCTCTGTAAATATTACACAAACAGAGGGACCATCACTCCAGACCCTCAATGCTGAATACAGCGGTGGCTTGCTGTCAGACCAGGGTTTGAGGGGGGGAACTGAGGCACAGAGCCGGAAGCCTGTGACTTTCATCCTCGGGTGTAACCTGGAGACGGGGGTTTCACCATGTTGGCCAGGCTGGTCTTGAACACCTGACCTCACGGGATCCACCCGCCTCGGCTTCCCAAAGTGCTGTGATTACAGGCGTGAGCCACCGTGCCCAGCCGAGACCCTGTCTTAAAGAAAAAAAAAAAAAAATCCTTCATTGGGGAGCATCTGCAAACATGAGGAATGGGGGACACTGGAGCCAGACAGGCTGGTGCTTATGGGGTCCCAGGGCCCCGGGAACCCTGCGCAAACAGCCTCGCCCTCAGGGGATGACGTACCATCAGCCACAGGCCACCAGCACGGCCCTGGGCTTCAGTACCTGCGAGTCTGAATGGATTTGCTCCTGGGGCCACCCCAGGCCCTTGCTGCTCAGGAGGGGGCGGCAGGGAGGAGCCTCGGCAGCCCGGTCTCCGGGGAGGCTGGTCCCTGCTTTATCCATGCAATACCCAGTCCTATTCTGTCAGGAGGACCCCAGGATGGGCCCTAACTCCCAGGCCAAGAGCCAGTTTAGGCGCCCTCCCCGCTCGCCTGCAGGGGGCAGGCCTGAGCGCCTAGCCCCAGTCCAGAGGGCTGGACTCAGACCTTCCTCTGCCGGGCAGGGGACAGGCACGTGGGGAGTACTGAATTGTGGGGGTGTGCAGATTTGGGCTTCAGGCGCACAGTGTGAGCCAACCTTTCTAGACAGCATCCCTGATCCCCAAACACTAGCGAGGCCAGGGACACAGGAGCAGCAATGGGAAGCGCCGGAACCTCCGACTCCCACCTCCCCACGCCACGGAGGCCTCACCACCCTGTGTTTTTGTTTCACGTATTTCTCATCCTGTTCCTCGTGTTCTGCCTGGGGAACTGAGTGCCATGGATAGAGCAGACACTTGGGCAGAACTGAAGCAGCGTCATCTTCGCCTGCCTGGCGCTCCCAGCCTGGGAAATGGAGCTTCAGCTCTGTCTCCCGGCAGATTCTTGATGCTTCCTACGCTGCCGTGTGCTAGGGAAGATTAACTAAAATCAGTCACAACATTCCATTGGGAGGTGACGCTTTTTAAGACGAGCAACAGCCGGCCACCAAGAGGCGGGTGAGGCCCCACTGAGCACTTCTGTTGCATCTAATTGGGGAGCCATTTGTACCCAAGTAGAAGCACACGTTAACTTTTTAGCTCAAGTCCAACTTTAATTAGCCATCTGTATGAATAAATGCTGATTCCAGGTCCGTTTCCTCTGCAGTCCCTGCAGTTTAAGCTGAGGAGGCATCGCTTCAATCAGACCATTTAGACCAGGCACGGTGGCTCACACCTGAAATCCCAGCACTTTGGGAGGCCAAAGCAGAAGGATCGCTTGAGCCCAGGAGTTCAGGACCAGCCTGGGCAACATAGCAAGACCCTGTCTCTACAGAAAAACACACACACACACACACACACACACACACACACACAAAAATTAGCCGGGCATGGTAAGAGGAGGAGACTGAGGTGCCCAGCGGCTGTGGCCCGTGCATCCCCAGGGTCCCAGCATGGAGTGGGTCTTCGGGAAGTGTCTGCTGAGGGACTGAGCAAGAACCCGACTGAGCACAGCAAGCAAACGCTCAGATCAGGAGGTCAGCAGCACCACTGTGCCCAACACAGGTTTCCACCATAACCCGAAGTTGGAACATTTTATTCTTCCATACCAAACAGGAGTTGAGAAGCCAGCTGGGTTCCTTGAGGTGTGGAATGTCACACACTCCTCCTTTCTTGCGTGGAAAGCCCAAGGTATAAAGTGTGTATAATGTTTGCTTTTTTTTTTTTTTTTTTTAAGACAGGGTCTAGCTCGGTTGCCCAGGCTGGAGTGCAGTGGAGTAATCACAGCTCACTGCAGCCTCCATCTCCCGGGCTCAAGCATTCCTCCCACCTCAGTCTCCTGAGTAGCTGGGACTACAGGCGAGTGCCACCATGCCCAGCTAATTTTGTCCTTTTTGTAGAAACAGGGTTTTGCCATGTTGCCCAAGCTGGTCTCAAACTCCTGAGCTCAAGCGATCGATCCTCCCATCTTGGCCTCCGAAAATGCTGGCATTACAGGCATGAGCCACCCTGCACCCAACCTGTTTGCATTTTTATTTTTTAACTTAAGCTATTAAGGGTTAATGTTTGCATTTCTTAAGGGATGTACAGAGGAGAAAGAGGAAAGGAAAAACACTGAAATGGTAGCATTCCTGGGTGATGAGTTCATGGCGTTTCGTTTCCTGGTTGTCTACAACAAATATGTAATGTTTAAATTAGCAACAGCGTTAGACTACTTCGGGGAAGCCTTCTGGCTCTGTGTGCCGCGAAGCAGGGAAGGGCTTGTTCCCAGGTGCAGCAGCACTTGGGCACCCTGTGGTGAGGTCAGCCCCTTACACCTCCTCCAGGCACAGCTGTGGGGAGCATGTCCCGAGAAGGCGTAGGAAGAGGCCCAGGCCACGTGTCCATGTGGTCAGCCTGGGGACCAGAGTTAAAACCAGAGCTCCTCCTTCAGGAAAGAGATCATAGAAGCCTGTGGTTTCATCCTGTGTTCTCAGAGAAGAGGCACCAGGCTGGAAAGACATTTCTTTGGGCAGACAGGCCCAGAGTATAGGGCCCAGGTTCCCGGAGCAAGCGTCCCAGGGCCCCGGCGGTCATAACTACCGCTGCGTGGGCTCTGATGCTCAGCCACGGAAAAGCAAGTAACCGGGAATGAAGGAATTGGGGTCAGTCCCAACCCTGCCACGTTCGGGTCTGGAGATGGTGGACAAGTGGCTGGACTCCACTGGGCCTGGGCTGTCACTGGTACACAGAGGGCACTAGAATAGAACTGCGTCCCTCCCACCAGCAGCTCCACACCATCTCCAGGCCCCTCCCCAGAGCCTCTCAACCAAAATCAGTGTCTTCAAAGTTCAAGTTGATTCTGAAGCTCAGCCAGGTCAGGACCAGCTAATGCATTCTGGGGGACATCCTCCTGGGTCTCCCATCCACTCTGGTGGCTCCCTGGGCTATGTGTAGATGCCCAGCTCCTCCTCCCTGCCATCGTGTGGGCATGGCGCCATGCCCTGACGGCCTCCCTCCCCTGCCCCCCTCTGCCCACAGGGAGCTGCAGGAGGAGAGCGGTCTGACAGTGGACGCCCTGCACAAGGTGGGCCAGATTGTGTTTGAGTTCGTGGGCGAGCCTGAGCTCATGGACGTGCATGTCTTCTGCACAGACAGCATCCAGGGGACCCCTGTGGAGAGCGACGGTGAGTCTCACCAGGCCTGCTCCCCCTCCCCACTGTGCGGGTCCCATCTCCTGGCTGGGAGAAAGGCCATCCGCCTAAACCATCTCTGAGTGCCAGGCACCGGGCAGCCTGCGTCCCCCTCCACCCCACAGTGCCAGCGTGGGGCCCATGAGCCGTGGTCTCTGCACTGAGGCTCCAGTAGTGTACCTGCCCCTGCTCTGCACCCACCCTAAAATGAGAACCACGGTCATGAGGATGAAACATAAACAATCGTCAGGTTCCTCACGATCACCCAGTGAACTCCTCAGAGAGTCCGTGTAAGTTTGGGCTGGCCAGACGCAGTGGCTCACACCTGTAATCCCAGCACTGTGGACTGTGGGAGGCCGAGGCAGGAGGATCATTGAGCCCAGGAGTTCAAGACCGGTCTGGGCAACATAGTGAGACGCCATCTCTACAAAAAAACATGGTTTTGTTGTTGTTGTTGTTTTGTTTTGAGACGGAGTCTCGCTCTGTCGCCCAGGCTGGAGTGCAGTGGCACAATCTGGGCTCACTGCAAGCTCCGCCTCCTGGGTTCAGGCCATTCTCCTGCCTCAGCCTCCCGAGTAGCTGGGACTACAGGCGTCCGCCACCACGCCCGGCTAATTTTTTGTATTTTTAGTAGAGACGGGGTTTCACCGTGTTAGCCAGGATGGTCTCGATCTCCTGACCTCGTAATCCACCCGCCTCGGCCTCCCAAAGTGCTGGGATTACAGGCATGAGCCACCGCGCCCGGCCAAAAAAAAAACATGTTTTTAAACATGAAGTTTGGGTTGCACCTCAGTGCTTCCTCTAACCCCCTCGGTACAGAAATGCGCCCATGCTGGTTCCAGCTGGACCAGATCCCCTTCAAGGACATGTGGCCTGATGACAGCTACTGGTTTCCACTCCTGCTTCAGAAGAAGAAATTCCACGGCTACTTCAAGTTCCAGGGTCAGGACACCATCCTGGACTACACGCTCCGCGAGGTGGACACGGTCTAGCGGGAGCCCAGGGCAGCCCCTGGGCAGGAGATGTGACTGCCGAACAGCCGCAAACCGTCTTCACCTGGGGGCATTGAGTGGCGCAGAGCTGGGTTTTGTCTGGAATTAACTGGACGGAAAGGAAAATAAAGGTCTCTAGCAGTGGCTTTTTTGTTTTTTTTTTTTTTTTTTTTTTTTTGGAGATGGAGTCTCACTTTGTTGCCCAGGCTGGAGTGCAGTGGCACAATCTCGGCTCACATCAACCTCCACCTCCCAGTTTCAAGCGATCCTCCCATCTCAGCCTCCCGAAGAGGTGGGATTACAGGCGCACATTGCCACACCCAACTAATATTTGTCTGTTTAGTGGAGATGGGGTTTCACCATGTTGACCAGGCTGGTCTTGAACTCCTGACCTGGGGTGATCCGCCTGCCTCAGCCTCCCAAAGTGCTGGGATTACAGGCATGAGCCACCGCGCCCGGCTGGTCTCTAACCTTTCAAACATCCTTCTCCGGACACCAGCACAGCCTGCCAGGTCCCGTCCACAGGAAGCTGCCAGATGTGCTGGGCTTCAGCCCACGCTGCTGCACAGAGGTGAGAGAGGATGGAGACTCTGTCCCTGAGGTGGGCAGCTGGCCGAGGGCGGGGGCACAGGTGCTCAGTGCCGCAAGCTGGGGATGTGTCCTCTCAAAACCCCCCTGCACAGTGTGGGAAGCTGAGGCTCGGCCAAGGGCTCTGGGCTAAAACCCAGGGTGAATGCCTCAGAGGCTAGTCCCCTCCCTGCCTAACTTTCATACACATGTTTAATAACAGTTGTTCACACGTGTTTATTGATAAACCGTCCAAAATGTAGGTCATGTGTAAACTATTCCAGTTTATTGGGTGTATTGGGTATTGATCCCTGCGGCCTCCTAAAGTGCTTTGGACTTGAACTGACACGCAAAGCAAGGGCAAAGGCCTCAGATGCACAGAGCCGCCCTGACATCCCTCGGCTCGGAGTCCCCGTGCCCCACTTCAGAGCCCTAAACCTGTCTCCCTGCCTGCACGGTCTCTGGCAGACAAATGGCAGCTGTCTGCACAGTGACCCCGAGTACACAGGACACGGACCACGAGGACCCAATGAAAATGTCCCCTTTCACCATGATTGGCAGCCCCCCTCCCACGGCCCCACCAGCCATCCTCACAGGGCAGGCGGCATCTGGCATCTCCACCAGCGTCACATGCAGCTGTCCCTGCCAGCTGGGCAAGGCCACAATGACCGGCACAGGCTTGGGCTTGGGCCATGGGCAGCAGGAGGGCTGGAGAGGCATGTGGGGAACCCCGCTCTCCCTCCAGCACGGGGCCTCCACCTGCAGCAGTAAGCAGCCTCTCAGCGCCTGAGCCTGGGAACCTGCCCGGGCAGCACAGGGCCAGGGCAAGAAGTATTTGTGAGAAGGAAAGTGGCCTCTGCCACCCCTGCATAGCAGGCCTTTTTCTGCTACCCTTTAGAAGGCACTGGGTGGCAGAGGAGGGAGGGGAGGGAAGTGTTCCAAAGCCAGTGCCCACCCCTCCACGGAGCCAACGCCAGGGCACACAGGAAGTGGCCACCACACGTGGGAGACAGGCTGCCCTCCTCACCGCTGCCCTCCAGCCCCCCCTTCACCCTGCCCTCCTGCCCCCCCCTCACCCCTACTGTCCTCACCCCTGCCCTCTTGCTCTCCTCACCCCTGCCCTCTTGCTCTCCTCACCCCTGCCCTCCTGCTCCCTCCTCACCCCTGCCCTCCTGCTCCCTCCTCACCCCTGCCCTCCTGCTCCCTCCTCACCCCTGCCCTCCTGCACCCCTGTTCTGCTCCCTCCTCACCCCTGCCCCCCTGTTCCCCATCACCCCTACTCTCCTCACCCCTGCCCTCTTGCTCTCTCACCCCTGCCTTCCTGTCCCCTCAACGCCTGCCCTCCTGCTCCCCCTCATCCCTCTTCTGCTCCCCCTCATCCCTCTTCTGCTCCCCCTCACCCCTGCCCTCCTGCTCCCTCCTCACCCCTGCCCTCCTCCCTTCCACCTCCATCCTTAGCCTCTGGACACGAGGACCCTGAGACCCTGCTCTTGAAGTTTCCACCACAGGGAGATGCCGCCAGGCATGTGGCCTCTCATACACTCACCGACCCCGGAGTCCCTGCCAGGAAAGCTCCTTCAGAAAAGCTCATTCTCAAGTCTTGCTCTCTCCTTGGAGGGCTGTGTCAGGAGCGCGTCCTTTGCCTACTCTGGAGACACAGAGGCCCCAGCGCCTGATACCCTCCACGACTCCCCACAGCCTCTATGGTCCTGCAGCTGGACAGGCCCCAGGAAGGTGCGGGGTGGACGGAGAGGCCTTGCAGGCTTCTGCCCACACGGGGTCACGCTTCATGGCTCAGGTGTCATGGTGCCACTCATGGCAACTGAGAACCTGTCTCTGCAGTGGGGGGTCAGAAGGCAGCGCAGCCCAAGACTCGGGTGGACTAGGGACTCCCGGGACAGCCCACCTGTCGGGTTCCAAAGGGAACGCTGCCCTCTGCTCATCTGGCCAGAAGGAAGCAGCCCACCTCACAGCAGGAAGGCACCGGCAGAACCCGCAGGGCAGGGCTGGGCCCGAGCCCCACAGCCACCAAGTCAGCACAGCCCACAGAGCCAGAAGGCACAGCCGTTCCCTCTGGCCGACTCGCAGTGGACGATGGATCACCTGCCTGCGGGGCACACACAGGAGTCCCCTCTCCATCCCAGGGCCATGAGCTGCCCGTAGGTACAGGCGGAAGGGAAGCACTCTCTGTCAGAGGAGGGAACGCCCCGGAGGCCAGCGAGCATCTGCGGAATGGAGGGACCTCGGAAACCCTGGAGCCCAGCGGGCCTCTTCCAGCACCTCTCCCCGGCCAGGGAGGGGCGTCAGGCTCCGGAGAAGTGCAGGGGTCCACTGGGCTCCCGTGTGCCTTCCACAAAAGGGGTTCGGGGCAGAAGCAGACCCAGGCCTGAGGCGGACATTCCAGCCCCACAGAGCTCAGGAGAATGACCTTCTTCATCCAGAGAAGGGAAGGGGCCTGGAAGACCACTGGTTCCCTCTGTGAGCAGGTGGCTGGGCCGGCAAGTGCGTGACGGGAGCCTGGGAGGAGGGCTCTAGGCGCCTCAGAGAAGGAAATCCACTTAAAAGGGGGCTATCCCTCCTCTAAAGCCCCAGCTGGAATGGAACACGCCCCCCACGCCCCCACCTGTCCTCTGCCAGCCCATCCAGCCTCAGTGCCACACAGCGCAGACCCCAACACTGGCCACCAGAAATCAAGGGAGTCCAGGGGATGAGAACAGAGCTGCTGTAGCGCCGACTCTCAGAGCCCCAGCTCTCCGTCACGCCTTTGTATTCCAGGCCGGAGACCGCGGGCACACACAGGGTCATGGTGTGGACACGGGCACACATGGGGTCATCATATGGGCACAGGGCATGAGGCCACTGGATCCCACAGGCCACTCCCAGACCAGGGCTCCAGGTGTTGACTGCAGCAAGTCCCTAGAAAATTCACCGTGCGTGCCCCACGCCCGACGGCCCTCCCTCCCGGCCTTGGCACCACTGGCTGGCCCCTCGCTGTCCATGGTCAGTCCCATGCCTGGGCTGCAGGGTGGCCCTGCCCTCTCTCCTCAGCTGACCCAGCACCATGATGCTGGCCCTCCCGACTGTTCCAGCACCTGGAGGCCCTGCCTCCACGCTCCCCCAGGCACAATCTCTGTGAGATGAGAGATCCCTGCCTCCACGCTCCCCCAGGCACAATCTCTGTGAGATGAGAGATCCCTGCCTCCACGCTCCCCCAGGCACAATCTCTGTGAGATGAGAGATCCCTGCCTCCACGCTCCCCCAGGCACAATCTCTGTGAGATGAGAGATCCCTGCCTCCACGCACAGCTCTGGGTGTCAGGAGGAAACCATTCCAGAGAACCCCACCACCCCTCTCGACCAGACTAGCAGGCCACAGGGCGAAGGACAGTGTGGCCCAGCTGCCCCCGTGGTCCATGGATGTCCCTCCCGACCCGCAGGCGTGAGCTCCTCTGCTCCGGCTGCAGCACATGGCGTGGTGGGGAGGGGAGCTGCCGTCCAAAGGGAATTACACCGGGACACACCGTTTGGAAAGAGGTTTTAGTGCGGCAGCAGGGAGCACCACCTCAGCCTCAGGCGCTAGTGAGGACACAGGCCGTCCTCCGGCGGGGAACACGGTGGGGTCAGGGCGCTGTGTGGTCCCGCAAAGAGGCAGCTGAGCTTGGGCCTCAGGTCATTCCACACCTTGCTCATCTGAAAGGGAACCGAAGAGAACAAGATCAGCAGGCGGGGCCGGGGGTCCTCCTCACGCTCTGATCCCAATTCCTTCCCCTGCCAATGACAGGGAGGGAGGGGCCCTCGGGTGCGTCAGCTCCTCAAACCTCTGGCAGAACCAGTGCTGCCCATCCTGCACAGAGGAAGCCCAAAATAGGAGTGCACCAGCGACATGTGACCTGTGGTCACAGACACCCACGCTTCGATCCCTGCACCCAGGACCAAAGGGCCGCAAATCTGCCTGCCGTGGAATCGTGAGAAACGTCACTATCGCGTCATTGCCAGTACATGCTCTAGCTGCCGTGCGGGCACTGGCCTCATGGAAGCCTTGGCATGTCAAACACCAAGGCCAGCCTGGGCAACACAGGGACACCCTGTCTCCATATAAAATCAGAAATATTAGTCGGGTGTGGTGGCGCCTGCCTGTGGTCCCAGCTACTCAGGAGGTTGGGGCTGCAGTGAGCTGTGATTGCACCACTGCACTCCGGCTTGGGCGACAGAGCAAGACTCCATCTCAAAACCAAAAAGCAAACCAAAAACACAAAGACCACATCCACCAAATCAATAATACCCAAACCAGAATGCAAACGGTGGCCCCACTCACCAAGCACTTTTGGAACCAGGGCAAGGAACGGATGCTGTGGATGTGAGGAGGGGAGCGTGGCAGTGAGGCAGGGGTCAGGCCGAGACCTGCCGTGCAGGGCCTCAGGTGGCCAGAGAAGGGCAGGGCGCACCCTGGGGGCCTGCAGGGGAGGCCGAGTCACTGGACCACAGCACACTCAGCATCACAGGACTGGAAATTCCTCATCACCACAGTAAAAAACCTGGTAGGACTGGGGTTATGGCATCATGCCCTGGGTGCCTGTTGGTCCCATTCCTTCACCGAGGACACACCCGGCCACTCACATGTCCAAGCCCAACCTGGTCCCTAAGACCCTGGCCATCTCCCAGTGACGCTCCTAACACGGCGGCCGTCTCCGCCTCTCCAGCCCCACCACGGCCGCCTCTGGCCTGCCATTCCCAAACTGCTGGACGGCACCCACGGCAACAAGCACCTCCCGGGGACAGTGTGGAATCTCGTGACCACCCCGGACACTCGGTGCCATTCCACACCCACCACAGACCACGGCTTCAAAGCTACTTGCAGCTACTTAATAAAGTTAATTTCAGCCGGGCACGGGGCTCACGCCTGTCATCCCAGCGGTGCTGCAGTGAGCTGGCCACCAGAAATCAGGGGAGGCCTGTCCCAGGACCTTGGGAGCGTTTCTTCTCACAGGCTGAAGGAACCGCCATCTGGGGGAAGCCGGCCACGGCTCTTCGGAAGAACAGCCACCTGCGGCGCTCCGAAGCGCTAGAACCCTTCTCTCAGCCTCAGGGTGCGGGAGCTCTGCAGGCTTTACCTTGGACTTCTCAAATCCCTCCAGGAGGCAAACTCTCCCTGTCTGCTCCTCCCTCCGCCCCCCAGGAATCACAGGGACACCCTCACGATTCTGATTTTGGCTACACAGGAGACTAGAAGATCCAGGCGAGCACCGTGTTCCAAGGCCCATGCGGACCCCAACTCCACTAAAGAACCTCTCTAGGGCGGCCGGCCACCGCGCTACCGGGCTTGAAGGAAGGGCGGCGGGACAAAGAAAGGCCGTGGCCGAGACGGCGGCCGGGGCAGGGCGGACTCACCTCCTTGTGCCCTTGGATCTGAGAGTTGACGAAGGCGCGGAGGATGTGGGAGGTGAGCGGCAGGTACACGTGGATGAGCTGCGTCTCCTGGTGCAGGCAGTACAGGGAGAAGTAGTTCCGCAGCTCCATTGTCTGAATCGCGTTCTCCTGCTGCGGAGCAAACAGACGCCTTTCGCACCCGGCCCAGCCGGCGACGGGAGCACCAAGGCCCGAACACCAGCGTGCTCCCTGAGCCAGGGCGGCCCCTTCTCCTTCAGCCTTCACCAGGCATTTGGAAGGTGGTAAGAGAGGGCCGGGGAGGGAACACCGTGCAGGGAGCCGCTTCACTCTGGGCACGCGGGCCAGCTCCCTGCCTCCACTGCACCCCCAGCTCTGTTCCAGAGACAAGGAGGCAACTCAGGGGAGCCCACCAGAACGGCTCCGGGTCCCACCATGGCCGGGAGGGGAAAGGCTCCCACGGGGCTCGGCCGCCCCGCCACCCACCTCCACGATGCGGGACTCCAGCTGCTCCACGGACTCCGGCTCGCGGTTCTGCGCGGTGGCGCTCATCATCTGCCTCTTCATCAGGCTGTACTTGTGCAGGGCCCGCTGGTGCTTGTGCAGCACGCCCTTCTCATGCCGCTCGCACAGGTCCTGCGGGGCCAGGGGAGGCATTCGCCCGCTGCTCTCGATGCCCGCGCCAGGGCCCTGCGGAGCCGGCTGAGGGAAGCACCCCCGCGAGACGGAAGGCCCCGTCTTCCCCTGCAGCCCTGGCTTCTCAGCTCCTTTTCCGTCCCCCAGGAGTTAGACCCTAGAAGGATCCTAAGATCATTCCTGAAAGTTCTGCCCCCAACCAAGGAGCAGCCAAGACTCACCTTATAGGACTGCAGCAGATCCAAGAAGAGGTTCAGCTTCTCCACCACGTCGTTCTCTTCCTGCTTACCCTGGAAGGCGAGGGGGAGCTCACCCATGCGGACGCACATAGGACCCGGTCCCTGCCCGGGAACTCAGACCCAAGCCTGGCCTGGGCCGGTTCCTTCCTCCCAGAGTCAGAGGGGCTCCCCAGGACCACAGCCAGGTCTGCAGGGGGCCCCCTTCCCCACCAGCCCACCCATTACCAGGCGGAGACGCCTTCGAGCCCAGCAGTCTTTTTTTTTTTTGGAGTCGGAGCCGCTTTCTGTCGCCCAGGCTGGAGTGCAGTGGCGCAATCTCGGCTCACTGCAAGGTCCGCCTCCCGGGTTCACGCCATTCTCCTGCCTCAGCCTCCTGAGTAGCTGGGACTACAGACACCCGCCACCACGCCCGGCTAATTATTTGTATTTTCTTTTTTTAGCAGAGACGGTGTTTCACCGTGTTAGCCAGGATGGTCTTGATCTCCAGACCTCGTGATCCGCCCGCCTCGGCCTCCCAAAGTGCTGGGATTACAGGCGTGAGCCACTGCGCTCGGCCTAGCCCAGTAGTCTTGATGGGAACAAGACTACTTGATGAGCACCTCGGGGAGACCACGCTCCCTCCACGATTCCTCGGGCTCCACTGTTGGCAGGGGGTAAAAAGCTCACCCCACGCACTGCCCGTCAAGCTCAGCAGGAGACGGTGCAGGCACAAGAAATGAATGGAAGGAGTTTTATGGGACACAGCCCTGGACTGGGAACCGGGGGTGCTGCCCAGGCTCTGCTGCACCCCAGGGGACCCTAAGATGCCCCTTCCACCCTCCAAACCTCAGGCTGACTGAACACGGAGGCTCCCCGGCCACCAACCCCACACCCAAAGCAGCTGGGATTCCAGCCAGTAAAATGTGCCAGGAGAAGAGGTGTGCTAAGAGTTTCTAAAACTCAAGAGGGAAAACGCCAGCTGACCGCAGGTGCCCAGCTCCCACCTGACCAGGCAGGGGCTCAGGAGAATGGAGGCTTATTCCCTGGCCCAGCAGAAGAGGGGGAGCTCAGGGGTCCCTCTGTTTGTGTCATTTGTCACCAAGTCCCATCTGTGGTTCGGTGCTGCACAAGGCCCTAAACCAGGGGTGTCCAGTATTTTGGCTTCCCCGGGCCACGTTGGAAGAAGAATTGTCTTGAGCCACACATAAAATACGCTAACACTGTGATAGCTGATGAGCTAAAAAAAAAAAAAAAAAAAAGAGAGAGAGAAAGAGAAAGAAAGAAAGAGGAAGGAAGGATGGTAGGTAGGTCTGTGTATAAATCTCATAATGTTTTCAGAAAGTTTACAGATTGGGTTTTTTTTTTTTGAAACAGAGTCTTGCTCTGTTATCCAGGCTGGAGTGCAGTGGTGTGATCTCAGCTCACTGCAACCTCCGCCTCCCAGGTTCAAGCGATTCTCTCCTGCCTCAGTATCCCGAGTAGCTGGGATTACAGGTGCCCGCCACCACACCTGGCTAATTTTTGTATTTTTAGTAGAGATGGGCTTTCACCATGTTGGCCAGGCTGGTCTCGAACTCCTGACCTCAGGTGATCTGCCCATCTCAGCCTCCCAAAGTGCTAAGATTACAGGCGTGAGCCACTGCACCCAGCCAAGTTTACGGATTTGTGTTAGGCCACATTCAAAGCCGTCCTGGGCCGCACGCAGCCTGTGGGCCACAGGTTGGACAAATGTGCCCTAAACCATCAATGCATGCGCCTTTAACCAAGGCGAAGGTCCCGTCACCATGGAAAACACAGACCCTACTCCGAGTCTCACGTGTCTTGCTGGGATATGGCTATCTTCAGTTCCTAATAGGTCTGGGGAGAGTAAAACTGGTGTAAGTACAAGCAAAATTAGGAAAAACGGTCCTTGCTGCCTCCGACTGAACAGCAAGGGTGAGATGGAACTTCTGCTGCATCAAATGAAAGGCCTCGAGGTTTGTTTCATGTAAAAGCTCAATTTCACTACAACCAAGGACAGTGAGAGAGATTCAGGAAACAGCACTTCTCCAGACATCACAGTCCCAAAACACAACTCATGAGATGTCCAAGAGTCACAGAGCTGGGCAGAACCTCAAGCCACAAACTCCTACTGCACCAGAAGCCTCAACCTTCTCTCCCTCTTCAAGGTGGAAATGCGGAACCCAGGGCTGAATCAGAAAAAACCTTGGAAATCACCTCATGAGTGATGCTCAGCCTGAGCTCTGCTGAGCCCCGGGGCACTCTGGGCACCCCGCTGGCAGCCACCTGCTGAAGAGGGAGTGGAATGTGGCAAGGGTCCGGGTCCCTGTGACAGGAACGGCTTTTATGCTTTGCACACCGAGCTTGGGGGAAAGGGTCAGCAGGTTATAGAAACAGCTCTTTTGGCCGGGCACAGAGGCTCATGCCTGTAATCCCAGCACTTTGGGAGGCCGAGGCAGGCGGATCACTTGAGGTCAGGAGTTTGAGACCAGCCCGGCCAACATGGTGAAACCCCATCTCTACTAAAAATACAAAAATTAGCCAGGCATGGTGGTGCACACCTGTAATCCCAGCTACTAAGGAGGCTGAGGCAGGAGAATCGCTTGAACCCGGGAGGCAGAGGTTGCAGTGAGCCGAGATCACACCACTGCATTCCAGCCTGGGCGACAGAGCAAGACTTTGTCTCAAAAAAAAAAAAAAGAAAGAAATAGCTCTTTTAATAATCTAGTCCAACCCCCTTGTACTTAATTGATGGGGAAACTGAGACCTGGAGACCAAAGTAGCTTGAACATGGTCACAGCACAGACACACAATGCATAGGGCAGGCAGCCCTGAGGTCCTCTATCTCTATCCTGACAAGCCCCCAGCCCCACGTTCTCGGTCCCCTCCACCTGGGGGGAGTGGGCACACAGATCTGAAGACAGAATAGATTCAGCCCCGATCTACAGAAACCAACAGTGCCCTCCCTCCGTTTCTAAAGGGAACACAGAAGCACGGGGGCGGAAGAGGAAGAAAACTCAAGACTTTCCACACCAGCAAAGACATCAAATTTCCTCTTCAGCACGAAAAACGTCACGGGCACCTGAGCGCCCTGTTTCCAGCTTGAAAAGCCCCGACTCCACAGCAGGTGGGTTCACCATTCACCAAGCCACTCAGGAGCTCCGGGGCTCAGGGGGAAGCACAGCCCTCATGGGCACGCTCTGATCACTCACTTCAAACTAATATGAGCAGCCTGGAGGCCACTTTCCCAAGAAATAGGAACTAGGCAGCTAGCTCCCACCTTCACAACTATGTCCGCTTTTTTTTGTTTTTGAGACAGGTTCTCGCTCTGTCACCCAGGCTGGAGTGCAGTGGCACCATCGTGGCTCACTGAAGCCTCTACCTCTTGGGTTCAGGTGATCCTCCCACCTCAGCCTCTTGAGTAGCTGGGACTACAGACACGCACCACCACCCCTGGCTAATTTTTTTTATTTTTTATAGAGATGAGATCTTGCTCTGTTGCCCAGGTTGGTCCCGAACTCTTGGGCTCAAGCAGTCCTCCTGCCTCGGCCTCCCAAAGCGCTGGGATGATAGGTGTGAGCTGCCGTGGCCAGCCACGTAACACTTTTTTAACATAAAAGCACCCAGATGAGCCTTTCAGTGTGATAGTAAACACCATATCTTCAAACTGATCCCAAATGATTCCAAGATCTTGGCGGATTTCTGAAATCACCTTCTGTCCATGCAGCAGGAGCACTTCCTGAAGTTGAGTGTGGAGCGGGAGGTGAGAGCCGCTCAGGTGCTGGGGCTTCGTTATTATTCTGATGAGTTAAGTCTCCAGTGCCAAATCCTAGTGGACTCAGACAGCAAAGTGGGAACTATCTGGTCCACTCAGGAGTATGCCTGGAAGCCCAAGATCGTCTTTTCAAAGACAGAGTCTATCTTCCAACCTCAGCAAAATCAACACTCAAGACTAGAGCCCAATCTGTTTTGTCGCTGGCAACCCCCTCTCGAAAGCATAAACGCTCCTAGGGAGCCACCAGGAACAGATGTGGACGGGCAGCTCCCACCCAGGGCACAGCTGTCATTCACTCGGCTCAGAACTGGGAAGCCAGCCGGTCACAGTGGCTCATGCCTGTAATCCCAGCACTTTGGGAGGCCGAGGCGGGCAGGTCACCTAAGGTCAGGAGTTCGAGACCAGCCCGACGAACATGGTGAAACCTCATCTCTACTAAAAATACAAAAAACTAGCCAGGCGTGGTGGTGCATGCCTGTAATCCCAGCTACTCGGGAGGCTGAGGCAGGAGAATTACTTGAACCCAGGAGGCAGAGGTTGCAGTGAGCCAAGATCGTACCATTGCGCTCCAGCCTGGCGACAGAGCAAGACTCTGTCTCAAAACAACAAAACAAAAACGAACTGTGAGGCCCATCTAAGCAGGAGGTGCTCCCCATGCCAAGGCATAGCGTGTTCTCTGGAACAGGCGCCTGGGAGAACCGATCCACTCACCTGTTGTGCGGCCTTGTCGGCGAGCAGCGCGAATTCCACAGACAGGCCTTTCAGAGCCTGCTTCAGGGACCCCCACGTGCTGCTGTTCAGAGCGGCCCAGGAGGGCAGCGGGGTCGTGTCAGACCCTATTGCACTGAGGGAGCAAGCACACAGGAGAGGAGACACTCAAGGCCTGGAGCTCACCTGGCAGTCGAGTCTGGCATCCCACACCACAGACGTCCTCCACGGCAACCTGTGTGACCCCGTCCTAGGCCCCTGCTGCTCAAAGAGTGGCCTGTGGGGACCCTGGGAGCCCGGAAGAAAGGGTGGTCCTGGGGCTGCACCCCAGGCCCTGCTGCATCTGTTCTTCCCGACCAGCCCCCAAGTGACACGTATGCACAGTTGACAGACACTGCTGGGGCGAGCAGAGTCCCGGGTGGGGTCTCCCCTCCCCTCAGGCAAACGAAGTGTTGCCAGCCCATGGTCTGTTCTTCCCCAAGTCAAAGGGATCTTTTTTTTTTTTTTTTTTTTTTTTGACACGGAGTCTCACTCTGTCACCCAGGCTGGAGTTCAGTGGCGCGATCTCGGCTCACTGCAACCTCCGCCTCCCGGGTTCAAGCAATTCTCTGCCTCAGCCTCCCGAGCAGCTGAGATTACAGGCACCTGCCACCATGCCCGGAGAACTTTTTTTTGTATTTTTAGTAGAGACGGGGTTTCACCATCTTGGCCAGGCTGATCTTGAACTCCTGACCTCGTGATCCACCCACCTCAGCCTCCCAAAGTACTGGGATTACAGGTGTGAGCCACCACGACTGGCCTGGGATCTTTTTTTAAAGTCTCATCCTGACAGTGGAAAAATTACCAGACTAGAAACTGGTGAGCATTTACTCGTGCTCAGAAATCCGTGTTTCAGGGCCGAAATTCTCCTGTGTTTCTTCTAAATATAACCCCCCCATGTGCCCGACCCACTTTCTGCCCCTTCTGGGGTGAAACGGGTCAGGATGCTGGTTATTACGGTAAATGCACTTTCTGCCTAAGCCCTTCACCAGCGAGGATTCCCGTCCCACCGCGCGTGCCCCTGCAGAAGCTGAAAGGTCACCTACCTTAGCTCCTTCCCGAATATGAGAAGATCTGCCGCGTTGTCGATGGCCCGCGACGCGATCCGCTCGGCCCTGTCGCGAAGCTTGTGAAAGCTGTTGTAGATGTTCCGGATCAGCTCCCGGCTGATGGCAAACTGAGCCTGGATGTCAGCTGGGAGGAAGTCCTGACATGATGATGCGGAGAGAGACAGTGTGTTAGTCACTGGGGAGCACCTGTCAGACGGCAGCAGCCAGTCCCCCAAAAGCTGAACCACGGGAGACCCAGCAGGTCCATGAGCCACCCCGGGAGCCCCATTCCTCCAGGCCTGCAGGGATCACTCTGTGTGTCCAAAAAAGAAACGAAGACCGCCATCACCTGCATGCCACAAACACCAAGACAAATGACCCCATGGGATGAGGACCACAGAGGCCACTGAAATCCATCACACTGGAGGCCTATCCAGACACACTCACACCTGTAATCCCAGCACTTTGGAGGCTGAGGCAGGTGGATCACCTGAGGTCAGGAGTTCGAGACCAGCCTGACCAATATGGTGAAACCCCATCTCTACTAAAAATACAAAAATTAGCCAGGCATGGCGGCATGCACCTGTAATCCCAGCTACTCCGGAGGCTGAGACAGGAGAATTGCTTGAACCCGGGAGGCAGAGGTTGCAGTGAGCTGAGATCGCGCGACCACACTCCAGTCTGGGCGACAGAACAAGACTCTGTCTCAAAACAAACAAACCAACAAAACACTCAAATAATAAACTTGCTGGGCGCAGTGGCTCACGCCTGTAATCCCAGCACTTTGGGAGGCTGAGGTGGGCGAATCACGAGGTCAGGAGATCGAGACCATCCTGGCTTACATGGTGAAACCCCGTCTCTACTAAAAATACAAAAAATTAGCCGGGCCTGGTGGCGGGCGCCTAGTCCCAGCTACTTGGGAGGCTGAGGCAGGAGAATGGCGTGAACCCCGGAGGCGGAGCTTGCAGTGAGCCGCGATCACACCACTGCACTCCAGCCTGGGCGACAGAGCCAGACTGTCTCAAAAAATAATAATAATAATCTTTAGCTGGATACAGTGCCTCACACCTGTACCCCAGCACTCTCGGAGACTGAGGCAAGAGGATTGCTAGAGCCTGGGAGTTTAAGAACAGCCTAGGCAACATAGTGAGACCCCATCTCTCCCAAAAAATCAAAAAATTAGCCAGGCATGGTGGAGCGCCTGTGGTCCCAGGCGCTTACAGAGGGCTGAGGCAGGAGGATCACTTGAGCCCAGAAGTTCCATGCTGCAAGGAGCCGTGATCACAACACTGCACTCCAGCCTGGGGACCCTGTCTCCAGAAAACAACAAAAATAAAAACAAACAAACCATCTTCAAGTTAAACACAATGAACATAAATTCCTGAAAGACTCTCCACATGGGGGGAAGGCCTCTTCTATGCCGCATTTATTCCCAAAGACTTTTTATAAGATTTGATACTATCAGTGTTCAGAAAACAGAAAGCTCAGAGAGTAAAATGAAGGTAAAAGATTTGGCCAGGCACGGTGGCTCATGCCTTTAATCCCAGTACTTTGGGGGGCCAAGCCAGGAGGATTGCTGGGGGCCAAGCCAGGAGGGTTGCTTGAGGCCAAGAGTTCAAGACCAGCCTGGGCAACACAGTGAGACTTCATCTATACCAAAAACAAACAAACAAATCAGCCAAGTATTGTGGCACACGCCTGTAGTCCCAGCAATTCTGGGAGGCTGAAGTGGGAGAATTGCTTGAACCCAGGAGGTCGAGGCTGCAATGACCTACGATTGCACCACTGCACCATAGCCTAGGGGGCAGAGCAAGACCTTGTCTCAAAAAATAAAATAAAATAGATTTCTTATTTTTGTATGAAGAAGCAGGTTTTTTTTCTGTTTTGTTGTTGTTTTGTTGTTGTTGTCTTTGACACAAAGTCTCACTCTGTTACCCAGGCTGGAGTGCAGTGGCACGACCTGGGCTCACTGCAGCCTCCGCCTCCTGGGTTCAAGGAATCCTCCTGCCTCAGCCTCCCAAATAGCTGGGATTACAGGTGCCTGCCACCATGCCTGGCTCATTTTTTTTCTTTTTTTTGATGGCGTCTCTGTCGCCCAGGCTGGAGTGCAGTGGCGTGATCTCGGCTCACTCCAACCTCTGCCTCCTGGGTTCAAGCAATTCTCCTGCCTCAGCCTCCTGAGTAGCTGGAATTACAGGTGCACACCACCGCACCCGGCTAATTTTTGTATTTTTAGTAGAGACAGGGTTTCACCATATTAGTCAGGCTAGTCTTGAACTCCTGACCTCATGATCCACCCGCCTCGGCCTCCCAAAGTGCTGGGATTACAGGCGTGAGCCACCATGCCCAGCCGGTTTTTTGGAGTTTGTTTTGGTGTTTTTTTGTTTTTTTTTTTTTTTGTATTTTTATTAGAGATGGGGTTTTGCTATGTTGGCCAGGCTGGTCTCAAACTCCTGACCTCAAGTGATCCGACAGCCTTGGCCTCCCAAAGTGCTGGGATTACAGGCGTGAGCCACCGCGCCAGCCTGAAGAAGAGGTTTAAAAAGAAAAAACCAAAAACAAAAAAACTACCAAGTAGCTACCTTAGTCCTTTTTGGAAAAAGACCAAACTTTAAACATTTAATAATAAACAAATGCAACAATGAATCCCCGGAAAGCTGAAAAGGTGGTGACACAAGCGTCCGTCTGTCTGAGTCACAGAAAAGGGCAGAAGGCACGAGGTGCCTGGAGGGCCTGAGGTCAGAGCTCAGCTGCAACCCGGCCCTGCTGCTTAGAGGCTCGGGGCCTTGGCAAACGACAGCCTCACCGAGCCTGTTTCTCTCCAAGCCTGTTTCTCCATCCGTAAAACAGGCCTCCCAGCCCTGTGTCGGAGCAGCTGAAACGAGGGTTAAATGAGGAAACCATGCGACAGATGTCAGCATAATCCCTGCCACGCAGAGGAGGCAAAATCACTGTGAAGGGTTAAAACTGTTGTTTCTCTGGTTAAAAAGGGAAGTACTCTTCAAAGTTAGAAAAATACCTTGGCCCTGGTAGCCAGCTTACAGTTCATGAATTCGTCCCCGACGCACTGTGCTGACTCCTTTAACTTGTTCTGCACATCCTGCAAAAGGAAAAGAGACAGCTTCACCCTCTTCTACTAGCAGCAAGAAAGCTACTGTGGGGTATGGGTCATTGTGGAGCGGGAGGTCGTCCTTCCTCAGGAGAAACATATTTCCATATGTTGGCTTTGACATTAGGATTCCGCAATCTCTTGACTCTCCCTTAGATGTTTTTCTCACCAAACAGGATGGCCTGGCTTCACAGCAGGAGCACCACAAACCTGCATCCTCTCTCCAGAGGCACAGCCACTCCATCCGCAGATGGGGGGGCGGCTCTGCAGAGAAACGGCCCCTCCATCCACAGACGGGGGGTGGCTCTCCAGAGAAACACCCACTCCATCCACAGACCAGGGGGCCTTCCTGGGAATGCATCCGTGGCGCCAGGGACACCACAGCCCAGGGAGCTGCTGGGCAGAGGGAGGACAGGCCCAGCCCCTGGCACCGGAGCCCCCTCATCTGAATGAGGCCTCCTGGGCAAAGCCATGCCTTAAAATCAGGAGCCACCGAGGAGTTACAAGGGGAAACCCTAATATGCAGCTGTTTACGTGTCCAGGAATTCTCAGGTTTCAGAGATGCCTTAAAGATCATCTGACTCAACTCTCATTTTACAAAAAAAAAAAAAGACCTGAGGCCCAGCTTGGTGCGTGCCTGTAGTCCCAGCTACTCAGAGCCTGAGGCGGGAGGATCGCTTGAGCCCAGGGGTTCAGGGCCAGCCTGGGTAACATAGTGAGACCCCATCTCTAAAAACAGAAAGCAAGCAAGAAAACTGCGGCCGGGAAGTGACAGAGAATGATACCTGTGGGAAGGCCACAGGGAGCGTCCTGCCCCCAGAACAGGGGTATCGCCCACCTGTGACCCACCGCACCCCTCCCCACCGCCCCCCTCCCAGGTCCTGCCACATTCCTCTTCTGACAATCCAGATCGCCTTCCAAAGGAAGGTTTCCAACCCCAGGACGCAAAAGATCCCACTGCCTGCTCCAGACATCCCCAGGGGCATCCCAGGGACATCCCAGGCACAGGGGGAAGGCCCCTCTGCCTCCGAAAGGAATGAAGACAAAAGGAACCAAGGCTTGTGTGAAGTCAGCCTGGGAGTGGGGGTGTCTTCCTGCAGCAGGGACAAGGACAGAGGCCCTCAGGTCCCCACTCAAGAAGGGGTTTCCCTAAAATAGAGGAGAGCCTGGAAACCTCTATTCCAGTGGAGCCCCTGCCCCTCCCCGCACAGGGAGAGGGTCCTGCAGGCACAGGTGGAGGAGAAGCACAGGACCCACCTTCCCTGGAGGGGCTGGCAGCTGCTTCCTCCTCCAGGAAACAGGAGCTGGGCTGCAGGGTTGTTTTTTGTTTTGTTTTGTTTTGTTTTGTTTTTTTGAGACAGGGTCTCACTCTGTCGTCCAGGCTGGAGTGCAGTGGCACAATCACAGCTCACTGCAAGCTCCACCTCCTGGGTTCAAGCGATTCTCATGCCTCAGCCTCCCAAGTGACTGGGATTACAGGTATGCACCGCCATGCCTGGCCTCAGTTTTGTTTTGTTTTGTTTTGGTAGAGATGAATCCCGCTATGTTCTCCAGGCTGGTCTCAAACGCCTGGGCTTAAGGGACCATCCGGCCTCGGCCTCTCAAAGAGCTGGGATTAGAGGCATGGGCCACCGTGCCGGCGAGCTATAGCTTCTTCACACACACTAAGGCTGTGCTGCAGCAGCTGGGAGGAAGGAAGCCCCACTCAGACCTCTGACGGAGCGCATGTACAAGAAGTTAATTCCCAGATGCAGGTCTGTGCTGTGGCTCTGACAAGGAGGCTCAGCCTGTGTTCCAGTGGTCCTTAGTCAGACAGGGCTTTGTTTTAAGTAAACACTTCTTCCCATCTGGAGTCTCTGGCACCTCCCTAAACCCTCCAAACCATCCAGCCTAAATCCTCAAAGTGAACAGAGACCCATGATCTCCACACGGATTTACAAAATCCTGCAAAGTCAACACCAGGGACACCTCTGAAAATCACATTCAGACTGTTATCTGGAAAGGAAAGAAGTCCTGTCCATGTCATTCCTGCTGGGCGTCCAAACAAGGGACCAGGAGGATAGGAAACCAAACCTGAGAGAAGAAAGGGCAGGTCCCGAGGCTCGGGGACTCCCCGGGGCCGGGACACGGGCAGGGCAGACACACTCACCGAGCCGCTGAAGGACAGGAAGAGCTTGAGGACCACATCCTCGGAGAACAGGGGGTGCCGCGCCACCAGGTTGACGAAGCGCTTCAGGGCTCTCCGCCTGGCCTCGATGAACTCCCTGTCGGCTGGAGGAGCACACGGGGTCACTGGACAGAGTCCAGGGTGCCGGCCCTCATCTTCTGCTCTGGGCGAGTTCTCAAAACTCTCCCTGGAGGCAGCAGAGAGCCCAGTGGCTAGCAGAGGGCACTGGCCGGGCCCCCAGTGCTGCTCGGACAATGGGTCTGAAAAGGCCGCCCAGAGCAAGAGCCCCACCCCCAGAGGCCCCCTCGGGCCACACACACTTGGGTCCAGGAGCTGCCAGGGGAAACCACAGATCTGCTTGTTTCCTTCAGGAGTCCCGGGAACCACGTGAGTGGTCACTTTAATCACCTCCATTAAAGACATCTTCCATAATCCCCTCCTGGCACTTCTCTCCACGAACAAATGGGTTTTGCTACGCTGTAACACTAACGCAACCCAGGTTTTCTTTTCCTTTTATTTTTTGAGACAGAGTTTCGCTCCTGTTGCCCAGGCTGGAGTGCAGTGGCATGATCTCGGCTCACTGCAACCTCTCTGCCTTCCGGGTTCAAGCGATTCTCCTGTCTCAGCCTCTGGAATTAGCTGGGATTACAGGCACCCGCCACCATGCCTGGCTAATTTTTGTATTTTTAGTAGAGACGGGGTTTCACCATGTTGGTCAGGCTGGTCTCCAACTCCTGACCTCAGGTGATCCACCCGCCTCGGCCTCCCAAAGTGCTGATATCACAGGCATGAGCCACCGTGCCCGGCCGAGTTTTTCTATTCACTGTGCTTATATTACTCTGCAAAGGATCCAATTACTCATTGCTTTCATTCGGGTTAAATATTTTCACTTCAAGGGGAAAAAAAGTAAAAGTATATACTGATGCATTCAGGACATTTCAATCTGAACACAAACAAAAATGGTATTTAAATACTTTTTTTTTTTTGAGACGGAGTTTCACTCTTGTCGCCCAGGCTGGAGTGCAGTGGTGTCATCACTGCAACCTCTGCCTCCCAGGTTCAAGTGATTCTCCTGCCTCAGCCTCCCACGTAGCTGGGATTACAGGCACCCACCACCATGCCTGGCTATTGTTTGTACGTTTACTAGAGATGAGGTTTCACCATGTTGGTCAGGCTGGTCTCAAACTCCTGACCTCAGGTGATCCGCCCCCCTCAGCCTGCCAAAGTGCTGGGATTACAGGTGTGAGCCACCAGCGCCCAGCCTTTAAATACTATTTTTAATGTATTAAGAAATACAGCCAGGAGTGGTGGCTCACGCCTGTAATCCCAGCATCTTGGGAGGCTGAGGAGGGAAGATCACTTGAAGCCAAGGAGTTCTACATCAGCCTGGCCAGCATAGCAAAACCCTGTCTCTGAAAAACACCATAAAAGAGGCCGGGCACGGTGGCTCACGCCTGTAATCCCAGCACTTTGGGAGGCCGAGGCAGGTGGATCACGAGGTCAGGAGATTGAGACCATCCTAACACGGGGAAACCCCGTCTCCACTAAAAATACAAAAAAATTAGCCGGGCGTGGTGGTGGGCGCCTGTAGTCCCAGCGATTCAGGAGGCTGAGGCAGGAGAATGGGGTGAACCCGGGAGGCGGAGCTTGCAGTGAGCCGAGACCGCGCCACTGCACTCCAGCCTGGGTGACAGAGCGAGACTCCGTCTCAAAAACAAAAACAAAAAACACCATAAAAGAGGCCAGGCGCAGTGGCTCACGCCTGTAATCCTAGCACTTTGGGAGGCGGAGGCGGGCGGATCACGAGGTCAGGAGATGGAGACCATCCTGGCTAACACGGTGAAACCCCGTCTCTACTAAAAATACAAAAAATTAGCCGGCCGTGTTGGCCAGCATCTGTAGTCCCAGCTACGCGGGAGGCTGAGGCAGGAGAATGGCGTGAATCCGGGAGGCGGAGGCGGAGCTTGCAGTGAGCCGAGAAAAAAGAAAAAAAAGAAAGAAAGAAAACAAATAATACAGTTGGCTGGGGCCTCCCTCCTGGCTCGAGACTGGCAGGCCTCTTCCGATGAGGCTGCACTTCCATAAATGCGCAAGCGGCGCAGCGTGTGTGCGGTTTCCAGGCGCTGAACGCCAGCCAGCGCTCACCAACTCGGATGCCCAGGCCTGAGCCAGCATCACACATCCCTGTCGCGTCCTCTGCTCTCTGCTGCCCTGAGCGCCCGTGTGCCCTTCAGTGTGATC
The DNA here is from genome assembly GCF_028885655.2 of Pongo abelii. Classification (NCBI taxonomy): domain Eukaryota; kingdom Metazoa; phylum Chordata; class Mammalia; order Primates; family Hominidae; genus Pongo; species Pongo abelii. Next base: position 2,292,199 of record NC_071991.2, read on the forward strand.
TGAATGATCTGCTCTGGGGTGTTCACATGGGGCGGGGAGAAAACCACATCATCAGAGCCTGGGCTGCTTGCTCAGTGACCCATGAGAGGCAGAGGCAATTTATGCATCATCGTACGATTTCAGATGCGGGGAACTGGCGACTGTGTTGGCTCCCATGCTGCGTCCCCGTCCAGGACACGGTGACTAGAAGGGCTGGGAACGGCAGAAAGCCATGATCAGCTCTAAGCACTCATCTCCCCAGCATGTTTTATTCAGAATTTGAGGAACGGGCTGAGGGAGAGACCACCAGTGAGATGAGAGCTGGCAGCCGCCATCCCGAGCTCTGCAGCTCAGGGGGACACAGGCCTGGGGAGCGGCTCCGAGGTCGTCGGCGATCTCCCACCTGGCCTGAGGCCATCTTCAGGCAGAGAGGTGAAGGTGAGGCAGCCGCATGCTGCTTTTTCTCTCCTGCAAGATGCCGCTGACATTTCCTACTTGCACAACTTCAGTTCTCTTCCATGAGGCCACTGAGCGCTCCCATGGCGTCCATGGTTCAGGCTCCCATGGCTTTGCAGATGCAGGCAGGGCAATGCCAGCCAGGTGAGCACACAGTGCTCCTGGCAGCCCTCTCGGGAGCTCTCGGGAGCTCTGCACTCTGGAGAGAACTGGGGTTCTCTTTCACACCCGCACAGCAAGGCCTTCCCCACCTGTCAGTCATCCAGCTGAAGGCTCTGGTGGGCTAAGGATGCTGGGTGCCAGTCTCCCTGCCTGCACCAAGGTTGGGCTCAAGTCATAGCTCTGCCCCAGATGCCAAAAGGCTGGAGTTTCCCCGCAGCCCTGCACCTGCCCCAGTCTACAGTGGAGTCCATCCCTGAGCCAGGACCACAGGGTCCAGGAGATGGGCTCGCTCCCTCCACCCCCGGTGGGCAGCACACCCGGCTTTACCTCCCAGCATTCTCTTGGGTGGCAGGGCAGGCACCATACGGTAGGGGAACTTGTGCAGGAGCATCTCCTGGAAGACCACGAAGTCGTTGTACCGTCTGTACACCGAGGACTTGAAGCGCTGCAAGAGAAGGGTCGGTGCTTAGATCCGACGTTGGAAACTATGCTGTCTCGTCACTTCCCCTCAACAGAGCCCAGGAACACAACAGCACCAAGTGCATCTTCTCTCACCAGGCCTTTACTAAACAGAGAAACCCTGTGACGCCTTCATGTATGGCAATACAGCTTTTAAACTTTGTATAGCTCTTAGGCCGGGTGCGGTGGCTCCCGCCTGTAATCTCAGCATTCTGGGAGGTTGAGGCCAGTGGATCACCTGAGGTCAGGAATTAAAGAGACCAGCCTGGCCAACATGGCAAAATCCCATCTCTACTAAAAATACAAAAATTAGCTGGGCGTGGTGCTGGGCGGCTGTAGTCCCAGCTACTTTGGAGGCTGAGGCAGGAGAATCCCTTGAACCCTGGAGACGCAGGTTGCAGTGATCCAAGATCGCGCCACTGCACTCTAGCCTGGGCGACAAAGCAAGACCTTGTCTCAAAAAAATTTAAAAAGGCCAGGCGCGGTGGCTTATGCCTGTAATCCCAGCACTTTGGGAGGCTGAGGCGGGCGGATCATGAGGTCAGGAGATCGAGACCATCCTGGCCAACACGGTGAAACCTCATCTCTACTAAAAATACAAAAAATCAGCCGGGCGTGGTGGCGGGCGCCTGTAGTCCCAGCTACTCAGGAGGCTGAGGCAGGAGAATGGCGTGAATCCAGGAGGCGGAGTTTGCAGTGAGCTGAGATCGTGCCACTGCACTCCAGACTGGGCGGCAGAGCGAGACTCCATTTTTAAAAAAAAAAAAAAACTAAACAAATGGTATGAAGCACAGTGGCTTCCCACCTGGTCAGTGGCTGGCCCGTTACACACACATCGGGGTGACCCAACTGCCCCCTTGACAAATGCTCCCTACGTGGCAATGAATTTACTTAAGGGACGGGCAGCTTAGTAAGACTGGAAGAAAGGCCAGCTGCTGGCTCCCTGGCAGGGAACAGCATGTCTCACACACTCAGAGCTGCCTCGCCCCCAGGCTGCCAGGCCCCAGAAGGAAGGACTGGCTCGCTCTGCTCCCCCGCGGCATCCCACCAGCTGGTCCACATCCCCGACTGGGGCCCAGAGGGCCGGGAACCACAGCAAAGCCGGACAGCAAGGCGGCTCTGACGTGGTCCTCGAAGGGAGTCCTCCCCTCTGACCCGCTTCGTCCTTTGGTAGCAGTACTGACAACCATTCAAACCATGTGGCCACAGGCTCTGGAACACAGTGAAGCACAGCAGAGCAGACGGCAGGGAGGGGAGACCGGCTCGCTTGTCCTTAAGGCCAGGTGCAGTGGCTCATGCCTGTGAGTCTAGCACTTTGGCGGGCCAAAGTGAGAGGACTGCTTGAGCCCAGGAGTTTGAGACCAGCTGAGACAACATGGCAAGTCTCCATTTGTAATTTAAAAAAAAAAAAAGACTGGGCATGGTGGCTCACGCCTGTAATCCCAGCACTTTGGGAAGCCAAGGCAGGAGGACCACTTGAGCCCAGGAGTTCAAGACCAGCCTAGACAATATAGTGAGATCCCATCTCTACAAAGAATTTAAGAAACTGCCTGGGTGGTGGCATCCACCTGTGGTTCCAGCTACTCAGGAGACTGAGGTGGGAGGATGGCTTGATCCCGGGAGGTTGAGGCTGTAATGAGCTATGATCATGCCACTGCACTCCAGCCTGGGTGACAGAGCAAGACCCTCCCTGTCTCTTTAAAAACAAGCAAACAAAAAGACACACCTTTTACCCAGGACCATCTGCTCACGACACTTCTCAAACAAGCCCCTGGCAGTGCCGTCCGGCCAGGTCTGGGCCAGGGCCGCCCTCTCCAACACGGGAGTGGGCCCTGCTCTGTCTGTGCGAATCCCACAAGCCCTGCTGACTCCATACCTCCCAAGGACAGTGTTAGCTCATCAATTACTTAATGCCCCGGATGAACAATGAAAACTCCCATCAGAATCTGTCCTAACAGAACTGAATAACGAAGCAAGAGACAGAGAGAGCCACGGTGTTGCTCCAGACGGGCATCAGGCACTCAGTGTCTGCGTCTCATCTGCCCAATATCGGGGTGCCTGGCAACAGGAGGGCTGTGTTATTAAAGGGGATTAGAGTGACACATATTGATCCTGCCATGCAAATTTCAGTCCCTGTTTGGGGTCCAGAGTCGATGGGGCTGACATTCTAATCCTCGGGGGTTTCCCACTATTACAAAGCGAGGCTGGCGTGGATCCCGCTTTGTGCTCTGCGGACCGTCCGCAGGAGATTCCTAAGAAACAGGCCTCCAGGCCGGGCGTGGTGGCTCACGCCTGTAATCCCAGCACTTCAGGAGGCCGAGGCGGGTGGATCACGAGGTCAGGAGATCCAGACCATCCTGGCTAACACAGTGAAACCCCGTTTCTACTAAAAAAAAAATACAAAAAAATTAGCCGGGTGTGGTGGCGGGCACCTGTAGTTCCAGCTACTCAGGAGGCTGAGGCAGGAGAATGGAGAGAACCCCGGAGGCAGAGTTTGCAGTGAGCCAAGATTGCGCCACTGCACTCCAGCCTGGGCAACAGAGCGAGACTCCACCTCAGAAAAAAAAAAAAAAAAGAAAGAAACAGGACTCGAGAGCACAGTGGTAGGGAGGACAAACTGGACCAGAGGGGACCAGGTGGGGACGTGGCTGGGCCAGAGCGAGGTGCGGGGAGCAGAGGTGTGGAAAAGTCGGCTCCGCAGCCTGACTCTGCTGCGAGTTCTGGATCTTGCCTGTAAGCCAGCCGCACAGACTCCCCCTTCAACCTTCTCCTGTCACACCACTCCTGCCCTGAGATGTTCAGAAGTGACTCTTTCTTCCCCCTCCTGCCCCAACATACACACAATTTGCCAGTTACCTGGCTGGAAACCTCATACTCCACATGCTTCAGGAAGAGGCCCTTCTTCTCCGGAATGAGCTCCACCTGCACGGTGTCCCTGGCCAGCAGCTCCTGCAAGGTGTGGGACAGCAGCAGCGGGTTCCCCTGCGGCATCTGCATTCGACTGGGGGCTGGGGCCTGCTGCACGATGGCCTGGGGCTCGATGGCCTGGGGTGTCGGCAGATCTGCAGGGGAGACAGTGAATGACCAATGAGAGTAGCTGCTCAAAAGGTGGAGCCTTGGCTGGGCACGGTGGCGCAGCCCTGTAATCCCAGCACTTTGGGAGGCCCAGGAGGGAGGATCACTTGAGCCCTGGAGTTCAGGACCAGCCTAGGTAACATGGTGAGACCCTATCTGTACAAAAAATAAAATAAATTGAAAAGTGCAGCCTCCCTCTGCTGTGTGCTAGCTCAGCACATGGACTCTGGCCACATCATGCAGCAGGTCCCATCGTCAGCCAGCCACACTCACTCACTCACACTACGGAGTCGACACGGACTCACTCACACTACGGAGTCGACACCAGACTCACTCACACTACGGAGTCAACGCCGGACTCACTCACACTACGGAGTCGACGCCGGACTCACTCACACTACACCCACTCACTCATGCTACAGAGTCAACGCCGGACCCACTCACACTACGGAGTCGACGCCGGACCCACTCACACTACACCCACTCACTCATGCTACGGAGTCGACGCTGCGGGCATGTCCTTTTGTTCAAAAAAATCATGGTGGTCACGCACCATGGCTCACGCCTATAATCCTGGGACTTGGGGAGACCGAGGCAAGAGGATTGCTTGAGCTCAAGAGTTCAAGACCACCCTGGGCAAGATGGCAAAACCCCATCGCTACAAAAAATACAAAATTAGCCAGGCATGGTGGCTCACTGGCTAATTTTGCAGTCCCAGCTACTCGGGAGGTGAGAGGATCGCCTGAGTCCAGGAAGGTGGAGGCTGCAGTGAGTCATGATTGCACCACTGCATTCTAGCCTAGACAACAAAGTGAGACCCTGTCTCAAAAAAAAGAAAAAAGAAAAAAAAAATCTCTTCCCTGGGAGGCTTCCACCTGCTCACGAATCAGCAAGTGCACCCACATTTCTGTGACTACATCAAATCTACTCTTAACCGTCGGGAAGGAAAACAAAGTGAAATATGTACAAGTTTCGTGTGAAAAAGAATCTTCCTTTTCTCTAGAGCCAAGAGAACAGGCTCAAACCAAATAAACTAGCCATACGATCTTCTAAATGCCCCAGTGTGTTCACAGTGAACACATGACTTTCACATGCCAAAAAATCATCTGGACAGACAGGAGGGAGGGGAGAGAAGAAGGGAGGGAAGAAAGAGAAAAAACTCCAGGCCTGCTTATAGCCAGGACTCCTGACCATACGCACGGAAGAATTAAGCCAGAAAATTCCAGCCGCCTTACGGACAAGAAGTCACCGTACACCCTGCACGAAGCGGCAAAAGCAAATCAGAGATCCTACGCCCAGCTTGCAAAGAAAAAACCAAAACAAGGAATAATGTTTAAAAAGTCAGTTTGGTTTTTAATACAGAGTGAGTTCTAAATCGAAAAAAAAAGTGTTTTTTTTTTTTACATGTTGGCGCACACCTGTAATCCCAGCTACTCAGGAGGTTGAGGCAGGAGAATTATCGCTTAAACTCAGGAAGCGGAGGTTGTGGTGAGCCCAGATCGCGCCACTACACTCCAGCCTGGGTGACAGAGACTCTGTCTCAAAAAAAAAAAAAGTTTAAAATAAGTTTTCTCTATTAAGCATGTATTAATTTTTATGATTTTTCTGATTATTAAAATAAGATAATCTTCCAAGAAAGAATGTAAACTCAGTAATGATTACCAAGTGGTCATATGTTGGTGAAGAATTTGAACTGTGATTGCATGAGAATCTGAAAGAGCTCAAAAAACACATTTTAAATCAAAGACACTTCTTTAACTCTCGATTGCTCTCAAACATCTTAATAACTTCTATGTACAAGTTCCAATCATTAGAAAGCTATGCTTTCAAATATCAATTTACTAAACTAGCATGTCCATATCTTTTTTTTTTTTTTTTTTTGAGAGACAGAGTCTCACTCTGTTGCCCAGGCTGGAGTGCTGTGGCACGATCTTGGCTCACTGCAACCTCCATCTCCCAGATTCAAGCGATTCTCCTGCCTCAGCCTCCAGAGTAGCTGGGATGACAGGCATGCACCAATATGCCCAGCTAATTTTTGTATTTTTAGTAGAAACAGGCTTTCACCATGTTGGCCAGGCTGGTCTCAAACTCCTGACCTCAAATGATCCACCCACCTCGGCCTCCCAAAGTGCTGGGATTACAGGCATGAGCCACCGCGCCTGGCCAGATGCCCATATTTTCAAAGTAAATTTTAATTAAGAAAAAGACCACGTGCAATGGCTAGCGCCTACAATCCCAGCACTTTGGGAGGCTGAGGCAAGAGGATCGCCTGAGCCCAAGAGTTAAAGACCACCCTGGGCAACATAATGAGATGCCATCTCTACAAAAAATAAAATTATGGGCATGGTGGTGCAACCTGTAGTCCCAGCTACTCAGGAGGCTAAGGCAGGAGGATTGCTTGAACCCAAGAGTTCACGGCTGCGGTATGCCAAGACTGGGCCACTGCACTCCAGCCTGGATGACAGAGTACGACCCTGTCTCTAAAAACGAAAAGGAAAAAAAAAAAACATCATTTCAAATGGGGTACACTGCCAGGTGACGGACCACGCACTGCAGAACGGGCAGAAACACCAGGAGGAGGAGCCCGGCTTTCTGCAGGAATAAAGGTTATGCTCACTAATGGGACTTCAATACTCTATCAAACTGACACCCCTTGAAGCAGCGCACACAGCCCATAAGACACAGCGCCTGGACAATACACCCTAAACTAATGCAGTCCCACAGACAGAAAACAGATGAGACGAGGGAGGCCAGCTTGGCCCCAGGCTGGAAAGGCTGTGGACGCAGGATGGGATCTGGCTCAGAGAGCTCCTGGCTGAAACCCAGCCTCCATCATTTCCTGGCCGTGTGGCCTAGCGCGCAGCCGCCTCTGAGCTTACCGTTCAAATCCGTGCGGTGGCTGTAAGGATGCCCTCACCCCTGGGCCTGGCCGTCGCCATCTATGCCCTGATACTACAGCAACCCCCCGCAGGCCCCTCGAACGGCAGCCCCTCCCCACTCCAACCCTTCTGGCACCAAACTGCTTCACTGTGGGCTTCAGACCCAACCCGGAACCTGGACTTGGAAGTGTCCTGCCCCTGAAATGCCGCTCACTATCTGTCAGACCCTGGGAGGGAAGCGGCCCCTCAGATCCCAGGCTGAGGGCCTCAGAATTCAGTGAGGCAGAAAATAACTAGCAAATAGAAAACATTCAATAAGTGTCCCTGACTTCCTTCCAGATTTACCACGCTCCAATCCGAAAAGATTCTGCAAATCTACCCACTAAAACTCAGAATGCATTCCCCTCTCAGCAAGTTTTCGGTGGCGGTCAGCTCCCCAGACTGGCTCACAAATTGGTGCCTTCCACACGATGCGTGAGTCACACTTGGATGCTCCACTTGCAAAGATAAACTGTGAGAGGGGCTGGGCAGCTGTCACAGAAACCAGGCAGGCGGTGAGGGGCAAAGTCAGGCCCAAGTCAGCCACTGGCCCACTGTGACCCCTCTTTGCAACAAAAAAAGGGGAAACAACCCAAAAGCAACATTCAAGATCCTTTCAGCCTCACAAGGTTGTGAATCTCCAAGTGAGTTATCCACAAGTCAGAAGGTAACGAAACTTCAAACACACACACCCGTCTCCCGCCCAGTGTCTTTCACTAGGAACTTCAGACAGTAAAGACCCAGAGCAGGCGAGCGCCACATTCTTTTCACAGCTGACATCTCGGGCCTCCCACCCCAGAGTCCACAGCTTTAGAAACAAAAAGGATTGGCCGGGCGCAGTGGCTCACGCCTGAATTCCCAGCACTTTGGGAGGCCGAGGCAGGCGGATCACCTGAGGTCAGGAGTTTGAGGCCTGCCTGGCCAACGTGGCGAAATTCCATCTCTACTAAGCACACAAAAATTAGCTGGGCATGGCCAGGCGCGGTGGCTCACGCCTGTAATCCCAGCACTTTGGCAGGCCAAGGCGGGTGGATCACGAGGTTAGGAGATCGAGACCATCCTGGCTAACATGGTGAAACCCTGTCTCTACTAAAAATACAAAAAATTAGCCAGGCATGGTGGCAGAAGCCTGTAGTCCCAGCTACTCGGGAGGCTGAGGCAGGAGAATGGCATGAACCCGGGAGGCGGAGCTTGCAGTGAGCAGAGATCGTGCCACTGCACTCCAGCCTGGGCGACAGAGCAAGACTCCGTCTCAAAAAAAAAAAAAAAAAAAGAAACAAACAAACAGGATTTGCCGACAAACCCCATGCAAAGACGCTCCCCCTTCATCAGAGCACACCTTCTGCAAATGCTGACCTCGGCAGAAGTCACAGGCCCTGCCAGCCACGGCACAGGTCGCACGGGACAGACACTGGAGGTTCCCAAGCAGCACAGCTGCAGCTGTTGCCTGGAGGCCAAGCTCGCCCCGGACTGGCCCGCACACTACTTCCTGCCGACCCAGTGGTGGGGCTACACTGAGCACTCGGAGACACCCCCAACTCCAGGCCCGCACAGCCCAGGCACTCCCTGGGGTTCCCCATGCCGGTGGAGAGACTTTCAGGGCCAGTGCTTTCAGAGCCAGGACAGGGCATGGGCCTTCCCAAGGAGACCGCGAGTGTGGTTCCTACCGTCCCGTTTAGTGGCGGGGAGGACCTGAATGCGCGCATTCCCATGGACTCCAAGTTCCCTGCTCTTCCACGACACAAGGCTGCTGTCCCCAGCGGCCAGTTCCCTAAAACGGACGGGATATCAGGACCAGCAACGATGGCACAGCGTCCCAGGGCTAAATTCTCCAAAGTGGGTGCGTATCAGAATCACCTGGTGGGCTCCTTCAAACACAGATGACTGGGCCCACCCCCAGAGTCTCTCCAACAGGAGGGCTGGCGTGGGGCCTGGGAATCTGCTTTTTTTGGAGGGGGTGCCAGAGTCTTTCTCTGTCACCCAAGCTAGAGTGCAGTGGCACAATCTCGGCTCACTGCAACCTCAGTGTCCAGGGTTCAAGCGATTCTCATGCCTCAACCTCCCGAGTAGCTGGGATTACAGGCATGTGCCACCACACCTGGCTAATTTTGTATTTTTAGTAGAGATGGGGTTTCATCATGTTGACCAGGCTTGTCCTGAACTCCTGACCTCAAGTGATCTACCCGCTTCTGCCTCCCAAACTGCTGGGATTACAGGCACCTGCCACCACGCCTGGCTAATTTTTGTATTTTTAGTAGAGATGGGGTTACACCATGTTGTCCAGGCTGGTCTCGAACTCCTGACCTCAGATGATTCACCCACCTCGGCCTCCCATAGTGTTGGGATGACAGGCGTGAGCCACCACACCTGGCCTGGAATCTGCATTTCTAACAAGTTCCCAGATGCTGCTGCTGGTCAGGGGCCACAGTTTGAAAGCGCTTGTCATAGGGCAACAGAAAGAGAAGGAACTCGATCACTTGTCCCGACCCCTCCCCCAAAGTAGAATGGAAATCAGGTTTTTGTGAACACTGCTTTTATTTCTTTTTTTTTTTTTTTTTGAGACAGAGTCTCGCTCTGTTGCCCAGACTGGAGTGCAATGGTGCAATCTCAGCTCACTACAACCTCCACCTCCCAGGTTTAAGCGATTCTCCTGCCTCAGCCTCCTACTGAGTAGCTGGGATTACAGGTGCGCACCACCACGCCCAGCTAATTTTTTGTGTTTTTAGTAGAGACAGAGTTTCACCATGTTGGCCAGGCTGGTCTCGATCTCCTGACCTCGTGATCCGCCCGCCTCAGCCTCCCAAACTGCTGGGATTACAGGCGTAAGCCACCGTGCCTGGCCCACTGCTTTTATTTCTTCATCTGGATGGGGAGAATGAAAAACGACAAGTCAGACTACACCTTTTCCACTGAAATCAAATGAAAGACAGTCCACAGATGTCCTCAGTTTTCAACGTGAATATTCCTTCTTCCACTCACAAACACTTTCTACCCTGGATTAAAACCTTCTCTACTTACACATTCTGAGTCGGCTAATAAATAAATAAGTAAATTAATTAAAACTTCTTGGCTGGGCGGGGTGCCTCACGCCTGTAAATCCCAGCACTTTTGGAGGCTTGAGGCAGGTGATCACAAGGTCAGGGGATCAAGACCATCCTGGCTAACACGGTGAAACCCCGTCTCTACTAAAAATACAAAAAATTAGCCGGACGTGGTGGCGGGCACCTGTAGTTCCAGCTACTCGGGAGGCTGAGGCAGGAGAATGGCGTGAACCCGGGAGGCAGAGCTTGCAATGAGCCGAGATCGCGCCATGGCACTCCAGTCTGGGTAACACAGCGAGACTCCATCTCAAAAAAAAAAAAAAAGAAAAAGAAAAAAAATTAGTTAGGCATGGTGGCAGGCGCCTGTAGTCCCAGCTACTTGGGAGGCTTGGGAAGAGAATTGCTTGAACCCGGGAGGCAGGGGTTGCGGTGAGCCAAGATCGCGCCACTGCATTCCAGCCTGGGCAACAGAGTGAGACTCTTGTCTCAAAACAAAAAAACCTTCTCTAAGCTACTATGTTATTCTGAAATTAACAAACTGTTCTCAGGAAATGGAAGCAGAAGTTTCCTCATCCATATTATAGCCCTGGCATTAGACAGGAGAGTTTGGCAGCTCTGTGGCCAGGGAACAGCAGGAACGCCCCTCGAACGTGGAGAAATAGAGATGCTTCTGTCACAGGCAGCACACTTCACCCACGATCCTCTCATGCCCAAGACAGCTCCCCTAACTACTGTGCTAACTACCGTACAGGTCTCATACTTGCTTTTTCTATTTTTTTAATTTGAGACAGGATCTTTCTCTGTTGCCTAGGCTGGAATGCAGTGGCATGATCACAACTCACTGTTGCCAGGACCTCCTGGGCTCAAGCAATCCTCCCACCTCAGCCTCCCAAGTAGCTGGAACTACAAATATAGTACAAGTGTGTACCACCACGCCCAGCTAATTTTTGTATTTTTGGTAGATATGGGTGGGGTCTCACTATGTTGCCCAGGCTGGTCTCGAACTCCTGGACTCAGGCGATCCTCCCACTTCAACCTCCCAAAGTGCTGGGATTACAGGCGAGAGCCACCGCACCCAGCCTAGGTCGTATACTTTAAACAGTACCTTTTTCCTTTTTTTTTTTTTTTTTTCTTTTTTGAGAGGGAGTCTTGCTCTGTCTCCCAGGCTGGAATGCGGTGGCACTATCTCGGCTCACTTCAACCTCCAAGTCCCGGGTTCGAGCAATTCTCCTGTCTCAGCCTCCAGAGTAGCTGGGATTACAGGCACACGCCACCACGCCTGGCTAATTTTTGTATTTTTGGTAGAGACAAGGTTTCACCATGATGGCCAGGCTGGTCTTGAACTCCTGAACTCAGGTGATCCGCCTGCCTCGGCCTCCCAAAGTGCTGGGATTACAGACGAGAGCCACCGCACCCAGCCTAGGTCGTATACTTTAAACACAAACTTTTCATAGCCTCAATTTCATTAACCTTAAGGTTTATTTTTAATACCTTATTTAATGTGATGTAACATTAAGATATTTTGAAATAAAGTCACTCCATCCCTACAACCTGTATACATCTATATTCATTTTTGCATATTACTTTCCATGTGCATAAAGCTATAATGTGCCATACGGACTATTTTATTATTTAAATTTTTTTTTTTTTTTTGAGATGGAGTCTTGCTATTTTGCCCAGGCTGGAGTGATGTGGCACAATCTCAGCTCACTGCAAGCTCCACCTCCCGGGTTCACGCCATTCTCCTGACTCAGCCTCCTGAGTAGCTGGGACTACAGGCGCCCGCAACCACGCCCAGCTAATTTTTTGTATTTTTAGTAGAGATGGGGTTTCACTGTGTTAGCCAGGATGGTCTCAATCTCCTGACCTCGTGATCCACTCCCCTCAGCCTCCCAAAGTGCTGGGATTACAGGCATGAGCCACTGCACCCAGCCTAAATTTTTTATAGATTTTATATTTTTAAAAAATTAATTTTTTGGCCAGGCAAGGTGGCTCACGCCTGTGATCCCAGCACTTTGGGAGGCCGAGGTGGGCAGATCACAAGGTCAGGAGTTCAAGACCAGCCTGGCCAACATGGTGAAACTCCATCTCTACTAAACATACAAAAATTAGCCAGGCGTGGTGGTGGGCACCTGTAATCCCAGCTACTCGGGAGGCTGAGGCAGAGAATTGCTTGAACTCAGGAGGCAGAGGTTGCAGTGAGCCGAGATTGTGCCACTGTACTCCAGCCTGGGTGACAGAGTGAGACTCTGTCTCAAAAAAAATAATAATAATAATTTTTCATAGAGATAGGGTCTCGCCATGTTGCCCAGGCTAGTCTGAAACTCCTGGGCTCAAGCAATCCAGCCTGGGCAACAGAGCAAGACTCTGTTTCAAAAAAAAAAGATTGATGAAAAAAATACTAAAAGTGATTATTGTCCAGGCGGGGTGCCTCACACCTGTAATTCCAGTACTTTCGGAGGTTGAAGCAGGTGGATCCATTGAGTGAGGAGTCCGAGACCAACCTGGCCAACATGGAGAAACCCATCTCTACTAAAAATACAAAAATTAGACGGGTGTGGTGGCGCATGCCTGTAATCCCAGCTACTAGGGAGGCTGAGGCAGGAGAATCACTTGAACCTGGGAGGCAGAGGTTGCAATGAGCCGAGATCACGCCATTGCACTCCAGCCTGGGCAACAAGAGCAAAACTCCATCTCAAAAATAATAATAATACAAAAATTAGCTACACATGCTGGCAGGCACCTGTAGTCCCAGCTACTTGGGAGACTGAGGCAGGAGAATCGCTTGAACCCAGAAGGTGGAGGTTGCACTGAGCTGAGATCACACCGCTGCACTCCAGCCTGGGCAACAGAGTGAGACTCCGTCTCAAAAAAAACCAAAAAAATAAAAAACAACAACAACAAAAAAACTCTATATAGAGGCTGGGCGCAGTGGCTCATGCCTGTAATCCCAACACTTTGGGATTGCAGTGAGCCAGGATAGCACCATTGCACTCCTGCCTGGGCGAGCAGGAAAAAAAAAAAGAAAGAAAGAACTATGCTTCATGGTGTTCTGGGAAAAACCCTTCAACTTGGCTACACTCTTCAGTGTGGCTGTGTGGCTCACTGTGCTTTTGAACACACTGGTGGTGTTGTCATGTGTTCTGGACCATCCACGGAGCCTACAATTCAATTTTCAGGTACTGGCCGGGCAGAGTGGCTCACGCCTGTAATCCCAGCACTGTGGGAGGCTGAGGTGGGCGGATTACCTGAGGTCAGGAGTTCGAGACCAGCCTGGCCACCATGGTGAAACCCCATCTCTACTAATAATACAAAAATTAGCCAGGCAGGGTGATGTGTGCCCGTAATCTCAGCTACTCGGGAGGCTGAGGAAGGAGAATCACTTGAACCTGAGAGACGGAGGTAGAGGTTGCTGTGAGCCAAGATTGCACCACTGCACTCCAGCCTAGGCGACAGAGCAAGACTGTCTTAAAAAAAAAAAGAAAGAAAAATTCAAATACTATCTTTGTAGAAAATCTTAGTGAATATTTTTATGGCATCCAGAGATAAATTTCTGTCATGGATATATTAAATTTACAGTGAAAACACACACACACACACCATGTTACAGACACACATCATTCCCCTCCTCTCCCTTTCCCTACTCAAAGTGAGTGCTGTTCTAGAGCTGATGGGTACCGTTTCCAGGCAGGTGTTTCTCGACTGTCAGCTCAGTGAGTTTTCTACATGACTGCCCCAGTGCTATCACACCCAGAGAACCAACAGCAGAATTAGCATCGATGCCTGCTCAGAACCTGTCAGTCACCACCCCAAGAGTAACCACTGACTTCTCAAGCTCAGGAGTTTTTGGGAGGTTTGCCTGTTTTGGGGGTTTTTGTTTTTGAGACAGGGTCTCACTCTATCGCCCAGGCTGGAGTGCAGTGGTGCAGTCACAGCTCACTGTAGCCTTGACCTCCCTGGCTCAAGCAATCCTCTCATCTCAGCCTCTTGAGTGTAGCTGGGACCACAGGCACATGCCACCACACCCAGCTAATTTTTGTATTTTTTGTAGAGATGACGTTTCCCCATGTTGCTCAGGCTGGTCTCCAACTCCCAATCTCAAGCAGTCCTCCTTCCTCAGCCTCCAAAAGTGCTGGGATTACAGGTGTGAGCCCCTGCGCCTGCCTGTTTTTATATTATGTAACCATGGTCGAAAGTCAGTTCCTTTGTTCCTGATGTCTTTCCCTCAGCATCAGGCTGTGAGACCTGTTGTGCACGTGGCTGTGGGGCGCTGGCTGCCCCTACGGTGGGCGCCGCTGCGTGACTATGTGTCCTCGTCGCCTCCTCCTCCCTCTGCTGCAGGGCATCTGGGAGGGTTCCAGCGCCTCCCTGTTCCACACGGTGCTGTTACGAACATTCCAGCACGTGGCTCTTGGTGGACATATGTGCGCCTTTCTGTTGGCTCCATAACATATCTAAAAGTGAAATTGCTGGATCACAGGATCTGCATATGTTCAGCTTGGTAAATATTTCAGTTTTCCAAAGTGACTGAGCCAATTCGCACTCCCACCAGCAAGAGCTCCAGCTGCCTCGCACGCGGGCCAACATTCAGCATTTTCCGTCTGTCTTCCCTCATTCCAGGAGGCCTGTGCCTCTTTTAACATAGTTGCCATCCATTAATTCACTGTTCCATCTAGATGCTTTTCCCTTTACGTTATAACCACCGTTCCATATTCCCAATCCTCAGGCAGGAAGCAAAAATTCTGTTTTTTTCTTTTTTTTAATGCTGTGAGGATACATTCACTAGATTGCCAAGGCAGTAATGCAGTTACTCTCTGAACATAATTTCAGAAGAAAAGTCTTGATGCTTTTCTGTTAGTAAAACGTAGTACTGTTCACTTGGGTATAAAAAAGCCATTTGGGCCAGGCACTGTGGCACGCACCTATAGTCCCAGCTATTCGGGAGGCTGAGCCAGAGGCTAGTGAGCCATGATCGAGCCACTACACTCCTGCCTGGGCAACACAGCAAGACTCCATTTCAAAAAATAAAAATAAGGCCAGCATGATGGCACACAACTGTAATGCCAACACTTTGGGAGGCTGAGGTGGGTGGATCACCTGAGGTCAGGAGTTCGGGACCAGCCTGGCCAACATGGTGAAACCCCATCTCTACTAGAAATGCAAAAATTAGCCGGGCATGGTGGTGCACGTAATCCCAGCTACTCGGGAGGCTGAGGAAGGAAAATCGCTTGAACCCGGGAGGTGGAGGTTGCAGTGAGCCAAGATTGCACCACGGCACTCCAGCCTGGGCAACAAGAGCAAAACGCTGCCTCTAAATAAATGAAAAAATAAATAAATAAAGCCAGTGCAATGGCTCATACCTGTAATCCCAGCACTTTTGGAGGCCAAGATGGGCGGATCACTGGAGGCCAGGAGTTCAAGACCAGCCAGGACAACACAGTCAGACTCAGTCTCTACTAAAAATACAAATAAAATTAGCCAGGCCACGGTGGTGCATGCCTGTAATTCCAGCTACTCCAGAGGCTGAGGCACGAGAATCTCTTGAACCCAGGAGGTAGAAGCTGCAGTGAGCCGAGATCATACCACTGCACTCCAGCCTCAGTGACAGAATGAGACTCTGTCTCAAAAAATTAAAAAAAGAAAAGAAAAATAACAGTGCCCAGCACATAATAGATGCTAAATAAACATCTGCTGAATGAATGAAAATAATCTAATTCACATGAGCAAGAAAGCCATATAACTTCATTTGGGGCCAGGAGGGTGGCCAACGCAGGGCGACAGCCGCATGCCCTCCCAGCGCCTGTGAGGTCTCATGGTGATCAGGACCACGCCTCAGTCAGCCACAGCACCAAGCAAAAGCTGCTAACACAAAGAGAACGTGGTCAACAGGCCCTGCCACACTGAGTCCCGAGAGTGACCTCCGCACGAGGCAGAGAATCTTCCCTCCTCCAACACAGCCTCTCTGCCAGTTCTCAGCTACATCCTTTTCCCCAAGGAGAACATGAGGAGGAACCCAGGTGAGGAAACACTGCCGCATCGTCCGGACAACCAACCTACAGTCAGAGAAGAAGGTTGCTGTTTTCCTGCAATGGTCTCAGTGTATCTACCTTGAGGCAAAGTATAAACAGTCTTGTAGCTGGGCACTGGCTCATGCCTGTAATCCCAGAACTTTGGGAGGCTGAGGATGGAGAGGATCACTTGAGCCCAGGAGTTTGAGACCAACCTGGGCAACACGGCAAGACCCTATTTCTACCAAAAAAAGAAAAAAAAAAAAAAAAACAGTCAGGTGTGGTGGTGTGAATCTGTAGTTCCAGCTGCTTCCAAAGCTGAGGCAGGAGGGTTGTTTGAGCCCAGAAGTTCAAGGCTGCAGTAAGCTATGATCATGCTACTGCAGTCCAGCCTGGGGAGCAGAAGAGACCCTGTTTAAAAAAAAAGAAAGAAACTAGGCCGGATGTGGTGGCCTACACCTGTAATCCCAGCACTTTGGGAGGCCAAGGCGGGTGGATCACTTGAGCTCAGGAGTTTGGGACCAGCATGGCCAACATGGCGAAACTCTGTCTCTACTAAAAATACAAAAATTAGCTGGGTGTGGTGGCACATGCCTGTAATCTCAGCTACTCGGAAGGCTGAAGCACAAGAATCACTTGAACCCAGGAGGCAGAGGCTGCAGGGAGCCAAGATCATGGCACTGCACTCCAGCCTGGGTTATAGAGCGAGACTCCGTCTCAAAAAGAAAAAAAAAAAAAAAAAGGAAACCAGTCTCGTAAGGCCCAACCCCCTGGTCCTGATTACTGAGAATTTCTGAAATGAGTTCTCTCCAGGCTCCAAGCTCAGTTCAAACCCCACTTCAACAATGAAGTAACTTCCCAGCCCAGTTAAGGGTCTATCAGTCCTTCCCTCCTTCACACTCCCACAACTGGCTTCACTCTCCTTTTTGAACCTTCCTCAACCTGTCTCATTCACGGGCTTCTCCCAAACTAAAACAAACACTCCCTTAGAGAGCTGTGGCTTCCCACTGCTGCCTATCATGGGAGGAGCATATCACAGGTGCACCCAGAAGACGTCTAATGACGGACAACTGGATACCCACCTTCAAAAGCATGAAGCCCGGGTGGGCACACTGGCTCATGCCTGTAATCCCAACACTCTGGGAGGCCGAGGTGGATGGATCACCTGAGGTCAGGAGTTCAACACCAGCCTGACCAACATGGTGAAACCCTGTCTCTACTAAAAATACAAAATTAGCCAGGTGTGGTGGTGCATGCCTGTAATCCCAGCTACTCGGGAGGCTGAAGCAGGAGAATTGCTTGAACCCAGGAGGTGAGGGTTGCAGTGAGCCAAGGTAGTGCCATTGTACTCCAGCCTGGGTGACAAAGTGAGACTCCATCTCAAAAATTAAAAAAAGAGGCCAGGCCAGGCACAGTGGCTCACGCCTGTAATCCCAGCACTTTGGGAGGCCGAGGCGGGAGGATCACGAGGTCAGGAGTTGGAGACCTGCCTGGCCAACATGGTGAAACCCCATCTCTACTAAAAATACAAAAATTAGCTGGGTGTGGTGGTGCGTGCCAGTAATCCCAGCTACTCAGGAGGCTGAGGCAGAACTGCTTGAACTGGTACCCGGGAGGCGGAGGTTGCAGTGAGCCGAGATCACACCAGTGCACTCCAGCCTGGGCAACAAGAGTGAAACTCTGTCTCAAAAAAAAAAAAAAAAATAGAGGCCGAGCGCAGTGGCTCATGCCTGTAATCCCAGCACTTTGGGAGGCCGAGGTGGGTGGATCACGAGGTCAGGAGTTCAAGACCAGCCTGGCCAACACAGTGAAACCCTGTCTCTACTAGAAATACAAAAAATTAGCTGGGCATGGTGGTGGGCACCCGTAATCTCAGCTACTCGGGAGGCTGAGGCCAGAGAATCATTTGAACCTGGGAGGCAGAGGTTGCAGTGAGCCGAGATCACGCCATTGCACCCCAGCGCAGGCGACAAGTGCGAGACTCCGTCTCAAAATAAATAAATAAATAAGAAAAAAATAAAAAAAAAAGATGCTCAACCACAGTAAGATGTCACCACCCCCACCACAATGGCTATAATCACAAAGACAGGCAGTCACCGGTACTGGCAAGGACTTCGAGATTGGAGCCCTCATACAGTGCTGGTGTCTGGAAGTCTACCAGACACTTCATAGACCATCTCTTTGTTCCTAAAAACACTCTAAGTAGGTACATTTGTGATCTCATTTTACAGATGCAGAAATCGGAGGCCCAGCAGGTGATGACCTGCCCAAGGTCACAGAGCCAGCAAGGTGGCTGTGGGGACAGAACATGTACCAGGCTACTCAGTGACACCAGAGCCTGGGCTCCCTCCCTGGTGGCCTCATTCAACACCCAAAAACATGTAAGCAGGAGCAGGAGCTGGAGCCGCAGGTCTGTCTGTGACCATCAACAAGCAGTTCACCCCTCTGCACTCTGAGGTCCCTTCTCTAAAATGAGATCAAGGCCAGCAGCAGCTCACACCTGTAATCCCAGCACTTTGGGAGGCCGAAGAGGGAGGATCACTTGAGCCAGGAGTTGGAGACCAGCCCCGGGAACAGGGCAATACGCCATCTCTACAAAAAAATAAAAATAGTCAGGCATAGTGGTGCACACCTGTGGTCCCAGCTACTTGGGAAGCTGAGGTAGGAGGATCATTTGAGCCCCAGGAGTTCAAGGCTACAGTGAGCTATGATTGTGCTACTGCATTCCAGCCTGGGTAACAGAATAAGACCCTGTCTCCTAAAATATAAAAATAAATAAAATAAAATAATAAAGGACAAGACCATCCACCTCACTGTTTGGTTCCAAGAATTCAAAACAGAAAATGTAGGCTGGGCGCGGTGGCTCACGCCTATTATCCCAGCACTTTGGGAGGCCAAGGCGGGCAGATCACTTGAGGTCAGGAATTCGAGACCAGCCTGGCCAACACGGTGAAACACCATATCTAATAAAAATACAAAAATTAGCCGAGCGTGGTGGCACGCACCTGTAATCCCAGCTACTCGGGAGTCTGAGGCTCGAGAACTGCTTGAACCCAGGAGGCAGAGGCTGCAGTGAGCCGAGATCGTGCCATTGCACCCAGCCTGGGCAACAGAGGGATACTCCATCACAAAACAAAAAAAAAGAGGCCAGGCGCGGAGGCGCACACCTGTAATCTCAGCACTTTGGGAGGCCAAGGCAGGTGGATCACCTGAGAACAGGAGTGCAAGACTAGCCTGGCCAACATGGTGAAACCCTGTCTCTACTAAAAATACAAAAATTAGCCAGGCGTGGTGGCAGGTGCCTGTAATCCCAGCAAAAAAAAAAAAAAGAAAAGAAAGGAAATGTGTTTCTGTTGCTTTTGGGGCCTCGGGCATAAATTCTTTGCCTTGGCCTATATCTCCCAATGTTATCTTCTAGAGTTGTTATAGTTTCAGGTCTTAGATTTAAGTCTTTGATCCATCTTGAGTTGATTTTTGCATATGGTGAGAGAGAGCGACCCAGTTTCATTCTTTTGCATGTGGCTATCCAGTTTTCCCAGCACCACTTATTAACCAGGGCGTCCTTTCCCCAGTGATATGTTTTTGTATGTTTTGTCCAAGATCAGTCGCTTGTAAAAATGTAGCTTTATTTCTGGGTTCTCTATGCTGTTCCATGGGTCTGTGTGCACTTTTATAGTAGTATCATGCTATTTTGGTTACTACAGCCTTAGAGATTAACTTGAATCAGGTAATGCAATCCCTCCAAATTCATTCCTTTTGCTTAGGATTGCTTTGGCTTTTTGGGCTCATTGTTTCCATGTGAATTTTTGGATTTTTTTCTAATTCTGTGAAAAATGACGTTGGTATCTTGATAGGAATCGCATTGACTCTGTAGATTGCTTTGGGCAGTGTGGTCATTTTCACAATATTGATTCTACCAATCCCTGAGCACGGGATGTTTCTCCATTTGTTTGTGTCATCTATGATTTATTTCATCAGTGTTTTATTGTTCTCCTTGTAGAGATCTTTCACATCCTTGGGTAACTATATTCCTAGGGTGTTTGGTTGTTGTTATTGCAGCTATTGTAAATGGGAATGAATTCTTGATTTGATTCTCAGCTTGGTCGCTGCTGGCAGATAGCAGTGCTACTGATTTGTGTACATTGATTTTGTAACCTGAAACTTCACTGAATTCTTTTCTCAAATCTAGGAGTCTTCTAGAGGAGTCTTGAGGGTGTTCTAGGTATAATATCATATCATCAGCAAACAGAGATATTTTGACTTCCTCTCTTCCAATCCAGATGCACTTTATTTCTCTTGCCTGATTGCTATATAAATGGGGCCTATTTAATACCTTATTTAATGTGATGTAACATTAAGATATTTTGAAATAGCCAGGCGCGGTGGCTCACGCCTGTAATCCCAACACTTTGGGAGGCCGAGGCAGGTGGATCACCTGAGGTCAGGAGTTCGAGATCAGCCTAGCCAACATGGTGAAACCCCATCTCTACAAAAATACAAAAATTAGCCGGGCATGGTGGCGGACACCTGTAATCCCAGCTACTCAGGAGGCTGAGGCATGAGAATCGCTTGAACCTGGGAGGCAGCGGTTGCAGTGAGCCGAGATCACGCCATTGCACTCCAGCCCGGGTGACAAGAGTGAGACTCGTCTCAAAAAAGAAAAAAAAATACACAAATGGCCAACAAATATATGCAGAATGCTCAAAATCACTAATCCATCAGAGAGACATGCAAATTAAAACCACAATGAGATAGTATCTTACCCCGCCAGAATGGCTATTATTAAAAAGTCAAAGAACAATAGATGTTGTCATAGATGTTGTACAAAGGGAATGCTTATACGCTACCGATGGGAATGAAATTAGTACAACCTCTGCGGAAAACAGTATGGAGGTTTCTCAGAGAACTAAAGGCAGATCTACCATTCGATCCAGGAGTCCCACTACTGGGTAATACCCAAAAAGAAAAGAAATAATTACATCAAAAAGGGGCCGGGCATGGTGGCTCACACCTGTAATCCCAGCACTTTGGGAGGCCAAGGCGGGCAGATCACTTGAGGTCAGGAGTTCAAGACCAGCCTGGCCAACATGGTGAAACCCCATCTCTACTAAAAATACAAAATTAGCCAGGCATGGTGGCATGTGCCTATAATCCCAGCTATTTGGGAGGCTGAGGCAGGAGAATCGCTTGAAACCAGGAGGCACAGGTTGCAGTGAGCCGAGATTGTGCCACTGCACTGCAGCCTGGGCAACAAGAGCAAAACTCCACCTCAAAAAAAAAAAAAAATACCTGCACATGCCCGTTTATCGCAGCACAATTCACAGTTGCAAAGATATGGAATCAACCTAAGTACCCGTCAACCGATGAGTAGATGCAGAAAATGTGGTCCATATACACCATGGAATTCTACTCAGTCATAGAAAAGAATGAAATCATGTCTTTTGCAGCAACTTGGATGGAACTGGAGGCCATTATCCTAAGTGAAGTAACTCAGGATCAGAAACCCAAATACCACATGTTCTCACTTATAAGTGAGAGCTGAACTACGGGTACACAAAAGCAGGCAGAAGTGGGATAACGGACACTGGACTCTCAGACGGCGGGAGCGGGTGAAGGATGAAAAATCACCTACTGGGTACCATGGACATTATTTGGGTGACAGGTACAATAAAAACCCAGCCTTGACCAACGAACAATTCATCTACCTAACCAAAAACCAACCCTAAAGCTACTGAAATGAAAATTTTTTTTAAAAGAAACACTAAAAAAAAACAAAAATGTTAAAGCACCTAGCATGGTGCCCAGGGCCCAAGCTTTTCTTTATTCTTATTTTTAGAGAGGATCTCGCTCTGTCATGCAGGCTGGAGTACAGTAGTGCGATCACAGCTCACTGTAACCTCAAACTCCCAGGCTCTAGCGATCTTCCTGCCTCAGCCTCCCAAGTAGCTGGGGCTATAGGCGTGCACTATCATGTGCACCTATTTTTTTTTTTTTTTTTTTTTTTTTTTTGTAGAGGCAGAGTCTCACTATGGCGCCCAGGCTCTGAGCTTTTCTTTTTGTTTTGTTTTTGGTTTGGGTTGTTTTGTTTTGTTTTTTGAGACAGAGTCTCATTCTGTCCCCCAGGCTGGAGTGCAGTGGTGCAATCTTGGCTCTCTACAACCGCAGCCTCCCAGGTTCCAGCAGTTCTCCTGCCTCAGCCTCCCGGGTAGCTGCGATTACAGGCATGCACCAGCACGCCCAGATAATTTTTGTATTTTTAGTAGAGATGGGGTTTCACCATGTTGGCCAGGCTGGTCTTGAACTCCTAACCTCAGGTGATCCACCCGCCTCAGCCTCCCAAAGTGCTGGGATTACAGGCATGAGCCACCACACCCAGCCTGGGTTTTGTTTTTTTTTTTTTTGAGATGGAGTCTTGCTCTGTCCCCCAGGCTGGAGGGCAGTGGCACGATCTCAGCTCACTGCAACCTCCACCTCCCAGGTTCAAGAGATTCTCGTACCTCAGCCTCCCGAGCAGCTGGGATTACAGGCGCGTGCTACCACGCCTGGCTAATTTTTTGGATTTTTGGTAGAGACAGGGTTTCACCATGATGGCCAGGCTGGTCTCGAACTCCTGACCTCAAGTGATCCTCCCACCTCGGCCTCCTAAAGTGCTGGGATTACATGCGTGACCCACCATGCCTGGTCTGAGCTTTTCTTTTTTAATGGGCCTGTACTCCTGATACCAAATTCCCAGATCAAACCACAGACGGAGCAAGCTGCTGACCAGGGTCAGGGCTCCCCAGAGAGCTAGGTTCCTCGACAGGACAACGGCATCTTGTTCTCATCAGGAACCAGACCACGCCTGAGGTTCCGTGGATAATCACAAACAGACCACG
This sequence comes from Pongo abelii, assembly GCF_028885655.2. Taxonomy (NCBI): domain Eukaryota; kingdom Metazoa; phylum Chordata; class Mammalia; order Primates; family Hominidae; genus Pongo; species Pongo abelii. The sequence continues at coordinate 2,315,172 of NC_071991.2, forward strand.
GGCCATCCATCGCTGAGACCCAAGGAACTGCATATGAACCCCCCACACACACGCATATGCAGGCACACACCCACACACACCCACACACAAGCAGGACATGGGAGATGCAAGAGACCAGACCACAAAGGGGGAAAAAAAATCACTGGTTCCACGTCACAAAACTGAAATGTGGTGCTGGAAATACTCACCGCTCAGATGATTTCCTCTGACTCAAATCAGAGTCAAGGGACACGCGGAGCCAGCCAAGGACATCAGAGCCATCCGTCCCACCAATCCCCCGGAACTCCCTTCTGAAAGGGCCCATTCGACTTCAGCTCATTCCTCAAAACACCTCTCGGTGTTTCGGGAATGTTTATCCGAGGGGAGGCCCAGCGATTTGTTCCGGAGTTAAAAAGGAATACTATTTTAGCAAATTGGGGGAATCTTGGAATAACTTACCAAGTAGGAGTTTGGAGTTCCAAAAAGAGTCCTCGTCTCTGTTTAACTAAATGCCACCCATGCCTGGTTTCTTGCGTTTTCTTTTTTAACCCTCCTCCTGGCTGGTGGTTGGTTTGGTCTGAAAGTGACTCCGGTTTTTTCTAGGGTCTCCTGACATGAAAGTGAAAATATTCCAAAATATCCGACGGGGCTAAGTCTGTCTTGATCCTCATAGAGGCCAAATGGAGAAGAACCTTCATCGGTCACCAAATAAGGTCCCTCCAAGAAAATTCCAAGCAGTCAGCCGGCATAATGAGCCAAGTGAGATACAATTAAATCCATTTCAGCAAACCTTGATTGATCTATGGCAAGCACAGCAAGGAAGAAGGCGCACTTCCTTCTCCTGGCTGCCTTAAGGGTAGACAACCAGGAACGCAATTAATCAACCAGAAAATGTAACGCCTCAGAAGTCAGCAAGAACAAATTAGGAACTGTGAAAAATGTCACAGGAAGAGAAATATTTAGTCAGTTTTTCCCCCACGGCTAAATTTGCACTGAACATGAAGACCTAGTTTTCCATGCACAGAAGGCTGGACTCTCATCTGGTGTCTTACAGACCCCAAAACTCCAAGATCGGTTAACCAGGATGCTCAGATTATCTTAATGCGTTTAAGGGAACTCAGCCTGTGCCTCACAAAATTCAAGAAGTGATTTGTTTTTTCAGAGCTGACAATCCAAGGAGATTTTATGTTCAACTCAACTGGAAACAAACTGTCTACACCCAGTTGTCCACAATGAACTAAATATTTTCAGTAGACACGTTGCAAAGCTTTCTCTCTTTTTTTTTGGAGACAGAGTCTTGCTCTGCTGTCACCTAGGCTGGAATGCAGTGGCACGATCTTAGCTCACTGTAGCCTCAGTCTCCTGGGCTCAAGCGATCCTCCTGCCTCAGCCTCCCAAGTAACTGGAACTACAGACACGTACCACCATGCCTGGCTAATGTTTTCATTTTTTTGTAGAGAAAAGGTCTCGCTATGTTGCCCAGGCTGGTCTTTTTTTTTTTTTTTTTTTAATTATTGAGACAGAGTTTCATTCTTGTCACCCAGGCTGGAGTGCAGTGGTGCAATCTTGGCTCATTGCAACCTCCACCTCCTGGGTTCAAATGATTCTCCTGCCTCAGCCTCCCAAGTAGCTGGGATTATAGGCGCATGCCACCACGCCCGGCTAATTTTTGTATTTTTAGTAGAGACGGGGTTTCACCATGTTGGCCAGGCTGCTCTCGAACTCCTGACTTCAAGTGATCTGTCTATCTTGGCCTCCCAAAGTGCTGGGATTACAGGCGTGAGCCACTGTGCCCAGCCCCTGTTGTGGAGCTTAAATCCAACCTCGAACGAGACAAGTAACCATTCTCCCACAAAATGACTTCAGCACTCACAACAGGCATTCTGAATTTACATGCTCTTTCATTACGTCCTGTTTCCTAACTTTAAAGTGCATTCCTGTTGTGAAAAGATAAAAAGGACCTAGCACAATTGTGTAGGGTGTTATTTATGAGAAAGGTCTGCGCAACTATCTCCCTCTAAGGAAAACCAGCTGAAGAGGGAAAGCTCCATGCCTACGAATGGCTGCTTAACGTGGCCAGACGCAAACCCCACAGAGAACCTCACAGGCCAGGCCACACTGCCCATGTCCCAGCGGCAGCCGCACACCTGGTGTGAATCCCAGCACCACCACCTATTGGCCCTGTGCTCATGGGCATATGAATACAAGGCAGGCCAGCCCCCAAATTCAGGCTTAGCCCAGAGGCTTCTAGGCTTTGTCTAGGAAGGAATTCAAGGCTGAGCCGATGGTGTTGGCAACTTTTATTGAAGCAGCAGCACGCACAGCAGCAACAGAGGTCCTGCCCCTTGCAGAGCAGAACCACCTCCTTACCAGGGCACCCAGAGCAGCAACTCAGAGGCAGTGTTGCACTCATATTTATACCTACTTTTAATTATATGCAAACTAAGGGGTGATTTATGCAGAAATTTCTAGAATGGGAATAGTAAATTCCGGGTTGTCCAGTCGTTGTCATGGATAAGGGCATCCACGTGTTGCCATGGTGATGATAAACTGACATAGCCCACTGGCGGACGTGTCTTATGGGAAGGTGCTTCTGCCCTGGACCTATTTCAGCTAGTCCTCAATTTGGACTGCTACCCAGGCCCTGCCTCCAGTGTCGAGTTCTGTCTCTTAACTCATTACCAAACCTCTGTGTGCCTCAGTTTCCTCATCTCTAAAGTGAGGCTAGGACTACCTACTTCTCAGCTTATTAGTTCACATACAGACCCCAAGGAGAATGCAGAGCACATTGTCCAGGCTCTCAAAGACTTGGGGATTGGCCAGGCACGGTGGCTCACACCTGTAATCCCAGCACTTTGGGAGGCCGAGGCAGGCGGATCACGAGGTCAAGAGATCGAGACCATCCTGGCTAACATGGTGAAACCCCATCTCTATTTAAAAAATACAAAAAAATTAGCCAGGCGTGGTGGCAGGCGCCTGTAGTCCCAGCTACTCAGAAGGCTGAGGCAGGAGAATGGCATGAATCCGGGAGGCAGAGCTTGCAGTGAGCTGAGATTGTGCCACTGCACTCCAGCCTGGGCGACAGAGCGAGACTCTGCCTCAGAAAAAAAAAAAGAAAGAGTTGGGGATCAGTGGGACTCATTCTCCCACCCCTGCTCTGCAAAGAAGGACCGACTACATATAAATCCATCTCCCTGGCAAGGCACAGCGGCTCACGCCTGGAATCCCAGCACTTTGGGAGGCCAAGGCAGGCAGATCATGAGGTCAGGAGATCGAGACCATCCTGGCTAACACGGTGAAACCCCATCTCTACTAAAAATACAAAAAATTAGCCAGACTTGGTGGCGGGCGCCTGTAGTCCCAGCTACTCGGGAGGCTGAGGCAGGAGAATGGCGTGAACCCAGGAGGTGGAGCTTGCAGTGAGCAGAGATTGCACCGCTGTACTCCAGCCTGGGCGACAGAGCAAGACTCCGTCTCAAAAAAAAAAAAAAAAAAATCCATCTCCCCAAGGACAGGGGCAGATGGGAATACAGTCCCCTCACTGAGTAGCCCACCTTGGAGGGAAGCACGCCCATTTGCACATAACACAGGGTCACTTTAAACTTCGCAGAAGCTTCCAGGAGTGTCACTCCTTTCCTATCTAGCCAAGGAAGGAAGGCTAACCGTGCACGTGCCGTCCTGAGATAAGAAACCGCACACACAGAGACACTCCCCAGACTCTGAAGAGCTGAAAATGCAATTTCAAATCTCCTTTTGGTGCAAAACACCAGCACTAAGTGGCCAGTTCTTGAAAGACAGGTCCACCCCCAGCCTGGACTGGAATTTCTCAGGAGCTGGGAGGTAAAATTTCGGTTCTGAAGATAATGAACTGTGCCCAGTCATGAATATCATCTGACTCTCCTTGATAGCTTTGGCCAGAGAGATGCTTTTGGCTTTTGGCTGAGAGTGAGGTTCCCAGACAAGCCTTGCTGTTCCTGCAGACGCCGGAGGGTCTGGGTGCTCCTTCCTGCTTTGCTGCCGGGTGGGGGTCACCGAAACAGCCGGATTCAACAGAACACCAGGCTGAGCCAGCAGCACTCAGGCCTCAGAAACGGCTGGAGGCAGGGGAGCTCTTCTGCTGATCAACTGCAGTGCACTCTGTTAGGAGCGGACACTGAGGCAAGAAAACGGATTTCACCCTAAAGGCACCTCCCTCTGGGTAAATCCAATGGGACTTGGGGCATGAATACCAAGGCATGAATACCAAGGCAGTCAGTCCAGATAGTTCTACAAAATTATCTTAGGAACCTCAGGTTTTCCCCCAACATTTTGTATTTTTGTTTGTTTGTTTTTGAGATAAAGTCTTGCTCTGTTGCCCAGGCTTGAGTGCAGTGGTGCAATCTCGGCTCACTGCAACCTCTGCCTCCCTGGTTCAAGTGATTCTCCTGTCTCAGCCTCCCAAGTAGCTGAGATTACAGGCGCCCACCACCACGCCTGGCTAATTTTTGTATTTTTAGTAGAGACGGGGTTTTGCTATGTTGGCCAGGCTGGTCTCGAACTCCTGACCTCAGGTGATCCTCCTGCCTCGGCCTCCCTAAGCGCTGGGATTACAGGCATGAGCCACCGTGCCCAGCCTGTATTGTATTATTTTGTATGATTAAATACTTTACACATGCACAGAAAGGACTATAAAACTTCTATGAACACTTGAACACAATTATTTATCAAACACGTGTAACCACCATCCAGGCCAAGAATTAAAGACAGCCAGACTAGGCGCAGTGGCTCACACCAGTAATCTCAGCACTTTGGGAGGCCGAGGCAGGAGAACTGCTTGAGCCCAGGAGTTCAAGACCAGCCTCAGCAACATAGTGAGTCCCTGTCTCTAAAAAATAAAAAATAAACACAACGACACCCCGGAAACGCTCCTTCTGTTGCATCCCTGACAGATCTGGGTGCCTTCCTCCCACCAGAGGGAACTACCAGCCTAATTGGTACGGCATCTTCCTTGCTTTTCATTCCGTCTTATCCCCCATGTGAGCACCCTACACAACAGAATCTATTTCTGCATGCTCTTGAGCTTCACCTAAACTGTCACCCAGGCTGGAGTCCAGGGGCACAATCTCGGCTCACTACAATTTCTGCCTCCTGGGTTCAATGGATTCTCCTGCCTCAGCCTTCTGAGTAGCTGGGATTACAGGCACCTGCCACCACACCCAGCTAATTTTTGTAGTTCCTGGTAGAGGCCGGGTTTCACCATGGTGCCTAGGCTGGTCTCAAACTCCTGAGCTCAAGTGATCTGCCCGCCTTAAGCACCTAAAGTGCTGGGATTACAGGCGTGAGCCACCGCGCCCAGCCTGACAATTTCTTTTAATATAATTTTTTTTTGACATGGGGTCTCATTCTGTCACCCAGGCTGCAGTGCAGTGGTGCAATCATAGCTTACTGCAGCCTTGAACTCCTGGGCTCAAGTGGTCCTCCCACGTGAGGTGCCCAACTAGGTGGAAGTACCAGCACATGCCATCATGCCTAGTTAATTTTTTTAATTTTGGTAGAGACAAGGTCTTGCTATGTCATCCAGGCTGGTCTCAAACCCTTAGCCTCAAGCGATCCTCCCACCTTGGCCTCCCAAAGCACTGGGATTACAGGCATGAGCCACTGCGCCCAACCCGGGACAAGTCGTTTTTTTGTTTGTTTTTTGTTTTTGAGACAGTCTTGTTCTGTTGCCCAGGCTGCAGTGCAGTGGCGCGATCTCGGCTCACTGCAACCTCGAGCAATTCTCCTACCTCAGCCTCCTGAGTAGCTGGGATTACAGGCGCATGCCACCATGCCTGACTAATTTTTGTATTTTTTTTAGTAGAGACGGGGTTTCACCATGTTGGCCAGGCTGTAATCCACACACCTCGGCCTCCCAAAATGCTGGGATTACAGGCGTGAGCCACCGCACCCAGCCTCCGGGACAAGTTTTAATATGGATTCCATTTAACGAATCATTTTCTGGAAAACATGTGGCAAGAATATCTTTAACTGAAATTTTATTATATTAGCACTTTCGAAGCACAAATTTTATATTCCTTAATGCACTATTATACAGACACTAGGTAGAAAATTATGAAAACTAGCAGTGTAGAAAAATGTCAAGTGAAAGGAACTAACTAAAAAGACGCACATTCACTATGATGATAACTACATACAAAGCAATGCACAGGAAAAAAGGAAATATATTAAAATGCACCGGCTGTTAAAAGGGGTGGAACTACAGGTGATTTGTCTATAAAATTTTTGCACTTGTGGTTATATCACTTGTATAACAAAATTTTCTGAAAGCACCAATTCACACAACAATAGCATATTACTGGGTCTGATTACAACTCACTCATCAGGCTCCTGGTGGACACCCGCACAAATCAGGTTTTGGAAGATTCCTGGAAAATAACGTAACTGGGCTTCTTGAAAGATATTACCTAACCTGACTTTCTCCGGCTCCTACGGTACTTCCTGGGGTTAATCAAACTTTGTGTAATTTCACTTCACATTTCCATAACACACAAGCTTCAAAATGCTTATAGGGAGCTAAAAAGACCCCCATTAAACCCCTGCTACACACAACAGAAACAGCAAAGTGTCTCCTACGACCCAGTCAACAGAAAACAGCAGGAAGGGTAGACCAGATCCTCCCGGAGCTGAACACATGCCCCTCCTCAGTCCTCCCAAAAGGGACCCTACCTGATATTTTAATGCCAATATTTTCCCAAAAACGCTTCTCACAAAGCACTTCTGCCCCTTAAGTCCGGTTATGTGATTTTTTTTTTTGGTGATTCTATAGTAGAAATATGCAGAGCGTGGGGGCGCTCCAGTTTCTCAGAGGGTGACAATGGACCAGGTGCAGTGGCTGACACCTATAATCCCAGCAGTTTGGGAAGCCAAGGCGGGGGGATCACTGAGGTTCCAAGTTCGAGACCAGCCTGGCCAACATGGTGAAACCCCATCTCTACTAAAAATATAAAAATTAGCCAGGTGTGATGGTGGACACGGGTAATCCCAGCTACTCGGGAGGCTGAGGCAGGAGACTCACTTGAACCCAGGAGGCGGAGGGTGCAATGTGCCGAGATCGCACCATTGCACTCCAGCCTGGGCAACAAGAACAAAAACTTGGTCTCCAAAAAAAAAAGGTGACAGTGACAATGCTGGAGACTGACAGCCAGGCTCTCCATGCACTCTCGGGCTCCGTGCCTCCTACCTGCAGCCTCCAAGCTTCTAATCACTGCATGGCTCCTCTCAGACACAGCAGGTCCTGTGAAACCACCCATGTCCAGCCAGCACCACCGTCACCCCCGGTCTCTTCCCACCACCCCAGCAAAAAGGATGGGCAAACATCTCTTTTTGTGATGCTTTTCTCAGGAAAGACAAAATAACACCAAAACAGAATTCCCCTACCCGGAACACATCACTTTCTTGCTAACCACAAATTCTGGCAAAATCTTTTCTACATAACAGTGATTCATTTAGTTCCTCTTTCTTCAAATTGACACGTTTTACCTTGCAAATTGTGTATGTGTGCATGTGTGTGTGTATGAGAGAGACACAGAGAGAGAGAGAGAGAGAGGATGAGCAAGTTTAAAGACCAGTAACAAAACATATTTGCAGTGTTGTCAAGTCTTATCACATAATATAATATAAAAATTTATAAAAATGTAATTCTATTCAAATATTTGAGACTCTGCTACATAGCAGATAGTATTCTAGATACTGTGGTTAAAGAAAAATAGGTTTCTGTTTTCTGGTGAGAGCCAGAATGAAAAAAAGAAAAAAGTAACAAAACTATATAAACAAAATAAACTTGTAAAAAAAATAAAAATAAGTTTGCTCATCAGGAGTTTACTACCAAAATGTGTGTCATGGCCAGTCACGGTGGTTCACACCTCTAATCCCAGCACTTTGGGAGGCTGCAGCGGGCGGATCACCTGAAGTCAGGAGTTCGAGACCAGCCTGGTCAACATGGTAAAACCCCGACTCTACTAAAAATACAAAAATTAGCTGGGCGTGGTGGCACACGCCTGTAATCCCAACTATGGGGGAGGCTGAGGCAGGAGTCACTTGAACCCGGGAGATGGAGGTTGCAGTGAGGCTAGATGGCACCACTGCACTCCAGCCTGGGCAACAGAGTGAGACTCTGTCTCAAAAAAAAAAAAAAAAAAAAAAAATGGGTCATGGAAGGGAGCGAAATGGGGCAGAAGGTTTTGTCCCTAATGCAAACAATACTGTGAGGCATAATTTAATCACCATAAAGTGAACAAATCTTTTTTTTTTTTTTTTTTGAGCTGGAGTCTTGCTCTGTCAACCAGGCTGCAGTGGCGCCATCCCAGCTCACTACAACCTCCGCCTCCCAGGTTAACGCAATTCTCCCACCTCAGCCTCCCGAGTAGCTGGGATTACAGGCACTCGCCATCATGCCCAGCTAATTATTGGATTTTTGTACAGACGGGGTTTCACCATGTTGGCTAGGCTGGTCTTGAATTCCTGACCTCAGGTGATCCGCCCACCTCAGCCTCCCCAAGTGCTGGGATTACAGGCGTGAACCACCAGGCCCAGACACAAATCTTTTTTTTAAATAGGGATGGGGTCTCACTCTATTGCCCAGGCTGGCCTCAAACTCCTGGCCTGAAGTGATCCTCCTGCCTTAACCTCCCAAAGTGTTAGGATTACAGGCGTGAACCACCACACCCTGCTCAAAATGTATAAACAGACCCAGTGGGGTGGCTCACGCCTGCAATCCCAGCACTTTGGGAGGCCAAAGCAAGTGGATCACATGAGGTCAGGAGTTTGAGATCATCCTTCCTGGCCAACATGGCGAAACTTTGTCTCTACTAAAAATACAAAAATTAGCCAGGTGTGGTGGCACATGCCTGTAATCCCAGCTACTGGGGAAGCTGAGGCACAAGAATCACTAGAACCAGCCAGGCGCGGTGGCTCACGCCTGTAATCCCAGCACTTTGGGAGGCCGAGGCGGGCAGATCACCTGAGGCTGGGAGTTCGAGACCAGCCTGACCAACATGGAGAAACCTCGTCTCTACTGAAAATGCAAAATTAGCCGGGTGTGGTGGCGCATGCCTGTAATCCCAGCTACTCAGGAGGCTGAGGCAAGAGAATTGGTTGAACCCGGGAGGAGGAGGTTGCAGTGAGCCAAGATCGCGCCATTGCACTCCAGCCTGGACAACAAGAGCGAGGCTCCGTCTCAAAAAAAAAAAAGTATAAACCTTAAGTGACAGCGCAATGAATTTTGACCAACGTATTCACACAGAGAACAGACCTGACATGAGCGAGCAGCTGCAGGTAAGGGCTGGTGGGAGCCCAGGGTGCATGGAAGTCGCCCAGGCAAGAAGGGAAGGCTGGGGGCAGGGATGAAGGAGCCCCGAGGGTCAGCAAAGGCCCTGGACCTGCCTCACTGACACTCAAGGAGTGTGAAGGAGCCCCGAGGGTCAGCAAAGGCCCTGGACCTGCCTCAGTGCCACTCAAGGAGTCATCGCCAGATCAACGCAGACAAACAGCGCGGAGCTTCCGAACCGAATGGAATGTATGGAATGCCATGGGATGAGCCGCAAGTGAAGCGTAACTCGCCCTCGTTCTAAAGAGTCAACGTAGGGCCACAGGACTGTATACGGCAGAGCCAGGATACGCCGTGGTCATCTGTACATATTTCTATCCATGTATTAATCAATCCCGAGAAATCAGGTTGGACGACCAAGCACACTTACCACACTCACTGCCGTTCTCACTCGATGTCACAATCATTGAGATTCATGACCTAAGAACAGGCCCTGAAAAAGCCCTTATCCTGCATAGTCAGAGAACAGAATGTTCCAGTCAATCAGATATTTTGACAGGAATAGTTTCAATATAAAATCCAGCCAGGCTCGGTGCCTCATGCCTGAAATCCCAGCACTTTGGGAGGCCCGGGTGAGAGGACTGCTTGAGGCCAGGAGTTCCATACCAGCCTGGGCAACACAGCCAGACTGTCCCTACAAAAAATTTTAAAAATTGGCCAGGCGTGGCTGGGCGCGGTGGCTCACACCTGTAATCTCAGCACTTTGGGAGGCCGAGGCGAGCGGATCACGAGGTCAGGAGATCAAGACCAACCTGGCTAACACGGTGAAACGCCATCTCTACTAAAAATACAAAAAATTAGTCGGGTGTGGTGGCAGGCACTTGTAGTCCCAGCTACTCAGGAGGCTGAGGCAGAAGAATGGCGTCAACCCAGGACGTGGAGCTTGCAGTGAGCCAAGATCGCACCACTGCACTCCAGCCTGGGCAACAGACCGAGATTCCATCTCAAAAAAAAAAACAAAAAAAAACTGGCCAGGCTTAATGGTGCATGCCTGTAGATCCAGCTACCCAGGAGGCTGAAGCACCAGGAACACTTTAGCCCAAGAGTTTGAGGTTGCAGTGATCAGTGCCATGACACTCCAGCCTGAGCAACAGAGCAAGACCCTGTCTCAAAAAAAAAAAAAAAAAAAAAAAGGAGATGAAGGAGATGAGGCCGGGCACGGCGGCTCACACCTGCAATCCCAGCACTTTGGGAGGCCAAGGTAGGCGGATCACCTGAGGCCAGGAGGTCGAGACCAGCCTGGCCAACATGGCGAAACCACGTCTCTACCAAAAATACAAGCTACCAAATATAAAAAATACCAAAAATACAAAAATTTGCCAGATGTGATAGCACATGCCTGTAATCCCAGCCACTTGGGAGGCTGAGGCAAGAGAATCACTTGAACCTGGGAGGCAGAGGCTGCAGTGAACCAAGATCATGCCACTGCACTCCAGCCTGGGCAAAAGAGCAAAACTTTGTCTCAAAAAATAAATAAATAAAAATAAAAGAAATAAAAAAAAAAGAAAGCTAGAAAATATACTACGCTAGGGAAACATCAGCACACTTATATAAGGAAGTATATATTTCCTGAGTACACATATGAATGAAATGTAAAAAGAGAACTAAAAGGGTCCATCCCAAACTGAGAACAATAGTCACTTCTCAGGTACAGATAGGAGATGACGGCAATTAGGGTGGGACTTTCACTTAATCTACGATGTTCTATTCTTTTTTAAAGAAAATACATTTGTCCATGTATGGCATAACTGAAAATCAAGTTTTGATAAAGGGGGTTGCCCTACAGAGCATTCACAGCTTAAGCTTCAAAGAATTCAAATAGAATGAGATTCTTAATGCGGAAAAGTACAACAAGCACATTTTTTTCTGGTAACACCGAAGACGCAGGAGATTTCACAGTTCCCACGTGAATACCACCAGTGGGCTCTGGCTGTGTGGCCAAAACTCTAGAGAAGAGGAAATTCACTGTATACCCATAAGGCACAACCACTCCTTCAAACCAAACTTAGTGAACGTGTAAGTCACACACATAGTCTCCGGACAATATTCAAAGACTTAACTTTTTTCTTTGCTGTTTTTGTTTTTGCTTTCTTTTTTCAAAAATTTGAGATGGGATTTCGCTATGTTGCCCAGGCTGGTCTCTAGCGCCCGGGCTCAGGCAATCCTCCCTCCTCAGCCTCCCCAAGTGCTGTGATTTCAGACGTGAGCCACGGTGCTTGGTCTCAAGGCTGAGGTTTTCTGACTCCAGCCCACCCAATCAGGGTCCCCACCAACACACATTCCCTTGACATTGCCCACTTTGGGCAAATTACTTACCTCTGGATTTTAGTTTTCTCAATGTAAAAAGACCTGCTAGGCCGGACGCTGCGGCTCACACCTGTAATCCCAGCACTTTGGGAGGCCGAGGCGGCTGGATCACGAGGTCAGGAGATTGAGACCATCCTGGCTAACACGGTGAAACCCCGTCTCTACTAAAAATACCAAAAATTAGCCGGGGGTGGTGGCAGGCGCCTGTAGTCCCAGCTACTCGGGAGGCTGAGGCAGGAGAATGGCGTGAACCCGGGAGGCAGAGCTTGCAGTGAGCGGAGATAGCGCCACCGCACTCCAGCCTGGGCGACAGAGCGAGACTCCGTCTCAAAAAAAAAAAAAGACCTGCTATACCACTTCACCCACCTGCCAGGATGACGACCAAGTTTCAAACAGAAGGACAGGCTACGTCCCAAGAGTCTGTGAGCCCCACTTTCAGACTTGCCTGGTTACGGGAAAGGGCACTGTGAAGCACTACCTTGTCCCAGCAACCTCAACCTGTGGATCCCATCAGCACTCCTGATAAAATCACCACTGCCCCCAGAAAAAGCCAACTACCTACAGGAATTCCAAGCCACATCAAAGGGAGGGCGGTATCCCAGAGACACAGCTCCCTCAGGCGTACAGAGCTCAGACTATCTCTAAATCACACCATTATGGTAGCCTCTGGAGTCTACTTCTGTGAGGCCTGAAGGAAACACAGTCCCCTACACCTGCAGAGGACCCCTGAACCACCAACCCTCCAGCAACGCCAAATTTTTTTACAAGCTGAGGTAGCAGCAGCATTCCAATCCAATCACAGCCTACCTGTTCCCAAGTGACCCCTCGGAAAGGGTCCCGCCTGGGACACACGCTGGCCTCCAACATGTGACTTAATGGAAACAATCAATGTTCTAACCAGCGAGAACTATCACGTGCCTCCCCTTACACTGATACAAGGGAAAGGAAAAAATAACTGAAGACCCATTCTGGAAGGACCTTGTTTCTAGACAGAGTCTTCACATCGAGGATGCCCACCAAATGCAACAATCCCTCCCCTGCTCCCCGCTGCCATTTCTCGCCAACGAAGAAACTGTCTACCAACACTCCAGAGCTCACTTCACTCATCACCTCCTCAGCGACACCTTGCCAGACCTCCCCACAAGGAGATTCCCCAACCTTGTGCCCCCCCTCCCCACCGAGAAGAAACCGTAACTCACACCAACACCCACCTACATCTCTTCTCTGGCAGCTAGGATGACAGGAAGGAACATCCGGAAATCAGGGGCACCCTCCTGTATTCCTTCTAATGTTTAGCCTCTTTTTTTTTTTTTTTTGAGGCGGAGTCTCCCTCTGTCGCCCAGGCTGGAGTGCAATGGCACTATCTCGGCTCACTGCAAGCTCCACCTCCTGGGTTCACGCCATTCTCCTGCCTCAGCCTCCCGAGTAGCTGGGACTACAGGCAACCGCCACAGCGCCCGGCTAATTTTTTTTGTATTTTTAATAGAGACAGGATTTCACCGTGTTAGCCAGGATGGTCTCGATCTCCTGACCTCGTGATCCGCCCGCCTCGGCCTCCCAAAGTGCTGGGATTACAGGTGTGAGCCACCGCGCCCGGCCATGTTTAGCCTCATTAACCAAAATCCCTTAAAGAGAAATACAAGAGGCCGTGCGCGGTGGCTCATGCCTGTAATCCCAGCACTCTGGGAAGCCGAGGTGGTTGGATCACCTGAGGTCAAGAGTTCGAGACCAGCCTGGCCAACATGGTGAAACCCCGTCTCTACTAAAAATACAAAAATTAGCCGAGCGTCGTGGTGGGTACCTGTAATCCCAGCTACTCGGGAGGCTGAGGCAGGAGAATCGCTTGAACCCGGGAGGCGGAGGTTGCAATGAGCCGAGATCGCACCATTGCACTCCAGCCTGAGTGACAGTGAGAATCTGTCTCAAAAAAAAAAGAAAAGAGAGAGAGAGAGAAATACAGGCCAGGCACAGTGGCTCATGCCTGTACTCCCAGCACTTTGGCAGGCCAAGGCAGGAGGACCGCTTGAGGCCAGAAGCTCCAGACCAGCCTGGACAACATAGCAAGATCCCATCTCTACAAAAATAAAAAAATTACCAGGCGTGACTGCACGCGCCCGTAATCCCAGCACTTTGGGAGGCTAAGGCGGAGGATCACTTGAAAGAGAGAGAAATAACAGCTACACATCTATAGATTCGGTTCACAGATGAGAAAACAGAGGTCCTGAGAGGTGAAATTACTGGCCCAAGACCACACAACTGACAAGAGCTTGGGAGAGAGGACGTGGCTGGGAAAGGCGCCCAAGTCCGGGGAAGTGGCCCCCAGGGCCATCGCTCAGCGTGACCGGGCAGGGCACCAGGAACGGGGCGAGGAGGAAACTGTCCCTGAGGACGCCTCTGACAGCCCCGGGAAAGCGCCTCGGAACGCGGCCAGCTGTAACCTGGACAGGGCTCTCCCGACGCAGGAGGGCAGGGGACCCCGAGGGACGGAGGCGCGAGAGAGCACGGGGACCCCCAAAGGACAGGCGCGCGGGAGGGCAGGGGGACCTCCCAGGGACTCGGGCGTGGGGCCGAACGCGGGGCGCGGGGGCAGGAAACGAGTCGGGGACCGAGCGCGGCGGCTGAGCCCCGTCCGCCGGGGGTGGTCGGGCCGCGCGCCCAGGGCAGGTGGGGGCTACCGTAGCCCCACGCCCTACCTGCCGCCGGGGGATCCGCCTCCTCGTCAGCCTCCGCCTCAGCTGTCGCCCCGACTGCAGCCGCCGGCAGCGGGTCCATCGCGCGGCCAGTCATGTGAGCCCGCGCTCCCACGTGACTTCCTCCCGCGGCGCCGCGCCCGCGCCCCGCCAGGTCACGCCCCCTCCACGGCGCGCCACGCCCACAGTCCGCCCTTGCTGGGCCCGCCACGCTCCTCTCCCGGCCTCGCCACTCCTACAACCCGCCTAGCCACGCCCACATTCCCCTCCCCGTCCACGTGGACACGGAGCCGGCTGGCGGCGCACTTTACCTCCGCCTCCGGTTGGACCTCCGGGCTCGCAGGTGCACTGCCTCAGGCGCAAGCCGGCACCCACCGCACCCTCGTTCACCCCCATCTCTCCTCGCCCAGTCACGCCCTAGTTCGCTCATTCACCGGTTACACTGGGGTTTTCTGACTCGCACTTCCTCATTCATCCACTCACCCACTCATTCGCTCACCCACGCACTGCATCCTGCATTCATTCATTCACCCACTCACTCACTCACTCACTGCATCCTACATTCATTCATCTACTCACACACTGACTCACCGCATCCTGCATTCATCCAGCCACTCACTCACTCACTGCATCCTGCATTCATTCATTCACCCACTCACTCACTGCATCCTGCATTCATTCATTCACCCACTCACTCACTCACTGCATCCTGCATTCATTCATTCACCCACTCACTCACTCACTGCATCCTGCATTCATTCATTCACCCACTCACTCACTCACTGCATCCTGCATTCATTCATTCACCCACTCACTCACTGCATCCTGCATTCATTCATTCACCCACTCACTCACTCACTGCATCCTGCATTCATTCATTCACCCACTCACCCACTCACTGCATCCTGCATTCATTCATTCACCCACTCACTCATTCACTGCATCCTGCATTCATTCATTCACCCACTCACTCACTCACTGCATCCTGCCTTCATTCATTCAACCACTCACTCACTCACTGCATCCTGCATTCATTCATTCACCCACTCACTCACTCACTGCATCCTGCATTCATTCACTCACTCACACACTCACTCACTGCATCCTGCATTCATTCATTCACCCACTCACTCACTGCATCCTGCATTCATTCATTCACCCACTCACTCACTCACTGCATCCTGCATTCATTCATTCACCCACTCACTCACTGCATCCTGCATTCATTCATTCACCCACTCACTCACTCACTGCATCCTACATTCATTCATTCACCCACTCACTCACTCACTGCATCCTGCATTCATTCATTCACCCACTCACTCACTCACTGCATCCTGCATTCATTCATCCACCCACTCACGCACTCACTGCATCCTGCATTCATTCACCCACTCACGCACGCACTGCATCTTGCATTCATTCATTCACCCACTCACCCACTCACTGCATCCTGCATTCACCCATTCACCCACTCAATCTCTGCATCCTGCATTCATTCATTCACCCACTCACTCACTCACTGCATCCTGCATTCATTCATTCACCCACCCACTCACTCACTGCATCCTGCATTCATTCATTCACCCACGCACTCACTCACTGCATCCTGCATTCATTCATTCACCCACTCACTCATTCACTGCATCCTGCATTCATTCATTCACCCACCCACTCACTCACTGCATCCTGCATTCATTCATTCACCCACGCACTCACTCACTGCATCCTGCCTTCATTCATTCACCCACTCACTCACTCACTTACTACATCCTGCATTCATTCACTCACTCACTCACTGCATCCTGCATTCATTCATCCACCCACTCACTCACTCATGCACTGCATCCTGCATTCATTCATCCACTCACTCACTCACTGCTTCTTCGTACATTCATTCACCCACTCACTCACTGCATCCTGCATTCATTCATTCACCAACCCACTGACTGCATTCTGCATTCATTCATTCACTCACTCACTGCATCCTGCATTCATTCATTCACCCACTCACTCACTTACTGCATCCTGTATTCATTCATTCACTCACTCACTAACTGCATCCTGCATTCATTCATCCACCCACGCACTCACTCACTGCATCCTGCATTCATTCATCCACTCACTCACTGCTTCTTCATACATTCATTCACCCACTCAGTCACTGCATCCTGCATTCATTCATCTACCCACCCACTCACACACTGCATCCTGCATTCATTCACCCACTCACTCACTGCATCCTTCATTCATTCATTCACCCACCCACTCACTCACTGCACCCTGCATTCATTCATTCACCCACTCACTCAGTCACTGCATCCTGCATTCATTCACGCAACCACTCACTCACTTACTGCATCCTGCATTCATTCATTCACCCACCCACTCACTGCATCCTGCATTCGTTCATTCACCCACTCAGTCACTGCATCCTGCATTCACTCATTCACCCACTCACTCACTCACTGCATCCTGCATTCATTCATGCAACCACTCACTCACTCACTGCATCCTGCATTCATTCATTCACCCACTCACCCACTCACTGCATCCTGCATTCATTCATGCAACCACTCACTCACTCACTGCATCCTGCATTCATTCATTCACCCACTCAGTCACTGCATCCTGCATTCATTCACGCAACCACTCACTCACTCACTGCATCCTGTATTCATTCATTCACCCACCCACTCACTCACTGCAACCTACATTCATCCACCCACCCACTCACTCACTCACTCACACTGCATCCTGCATTTATCCACCCACCCACTGGCCCACTCAGGTTTGCTGGCTGCCACCAGGAGGTCAGGAAGCCCTGTGCTGGGTGCTGAGAATACAAAGATGTTTCCTGTGCATTCCTCGATCTGGAGGAGGCACAGATGGCCAGAGTGGAGCAAGTGTGCTGACTGTTCCAAAACGGGAGCAAGGCTGTGGGGCACACCGCAGAAGAGGGTGAAGGGTGAAGGGCAATCCCTTCCCT